>NC_139234.1:98870591-99225591 GCF_977018435.1 Lepisma saccharinum
TTATCTTCTTTTCTTATTCTCTCCTGTTCCTCTTTATCTTCTCTTCTGATTCTTTCTTGTTCATTTCTTATCCCTTCCTGTTCCTCTTTATCTTCTCTTCTGATTCTTTCTTGTTCATTTCTTATCCCTTCCTGTTCCTCTTTATCTTCTCTTCTGATTCTTTCAAATTAACATATTCACATTTCTAAAATCACTCCTTTTATCCAGCAAAATTCAGAATATCTCTCACCTCACAACCCACAATCCAATGTTTTAGGGTTAGTCCATAACCATAACAGACTACCCAATTGGACAAAACAAATTATGTCATCATAGACAAGTAACATATTAAACACTTAAAATGATACAATAAGTGGGTGCGTATCTATATATATATATATATATATATATATATATATATATATATATATATCACAATTGCTCTTGCAGAAACTTACTACAACAACTCTCAGCAACAACTACTTTTTAACAACTGACGGGACATTCCCAAGCCAGATTAGTTTTCGGGATATTCCCAAATTTCACATACAAGTATAAGTTCCTATTCTCAAAATCTGCAAGGAGAGGGAAGGAGCATACTAATATGTATACACACCTAACCAATCAACAGAGTCACGTGACCATTGGGTAGAATATTCCCAAGCCAAACTTTTAAGTATTCTATTCTTATTAATAATAAGCTTTTTATAGAAATACCAGCAAGCACGCACAGGTAATTCATATCTCAGACCAAATACCTCAGACCATTAACAACAACGTTGAACTCAAAAATTCATGCATTCATTCCCACTAATAAAAATCACGCAGGTACAGGAAAAATCTACTAATGGTACGTTAGGTGGAAAACTAAAAGATCATATACAAAACCACTTAATTGTCACAAACATGAGTACATGAGTAATTTATCACTAGCAGACACACATTATATGTTGTTTGCAGAAATATTCCAGACTAGATCAATACATATACATGTAGGTGAGTAATACGTCAGACTAAACAGTATGTCCAATAATCATATACATTTGTCCGTACGTTGACTCACAGCAAATGAGTATATAAAACAGGGTGTATTATAGATAGTGTATATTTTCTTTTATATAATAACTCACAACAAATGAGGATAAATGACAGGTATGTTGAAAATAGTGTATATTTTCTTTTTTGCTAACCAAGTAGTCAGTTTTTCATATCTAATGAACTACGTTAAGTAGAAGCAAATATAATAGGTTTTTTTTATTATAAGTAAGGAACTATGTTAGGTAGAAAAACATTTCCTCAAACAAGACTAATCATCTGTTTGGAACATAACTGCAAGAACACTCTTAACCAATCAACAGAGTGTCACATGACCCTGGAGGTAAAGTATACTCCAGCTAGATATTAAAACATTTGATCTCTTGTTAATCACCTAGAATTCTTAGCATGGTTAGGCAATTTGCTATACGTAGAAATTAGTTAAATCTACCAGAAAATGTGAAAATATTGCTTCATTTTGACCAAAATAGACCATAGTACCAATTTATCTTAAACAAGATTATTGCCAGAAAGAATCAACTTATTTTCAAAATGGTAAAATTTCAGCTATTGTGAAAATTTTCGTACTTCAAGTTTTAGTGAATCGTTTCTCAAAAGGTCGTTTAAATTTGCTGATTCTTGCTTGATCACCTATTTTGTATTTTGATTTCTTGGATGTATGTTGATATTTGGGACAGTAAACACTAGAAATGAAATGCTTTTCGTTGCTTTTATTTACCTGGGAGTGTTTATGTGCATGGTACTGTGTACTGTATTATAGTAACTTTGGGCAAGATCGGGACAAATATTCAGCCATCGATAGTTTCCTTGCAATCTGAATTGTTTCACATGTAATTTTGTAACGTTTTATTGAAGCGCTCAATGATTCTGGCTTTCAAGTCACTGTGTGTAGAATTATGCTTGATATCATGTTGTTGCATAAGTTTACTGAACAATGGAATTGAATATTTCTTGTCCTCTGTCATTCTGCAGTAAACGTGGTATCCTGCATTGAGTGAATGTATGTTTGAATGCATTTACGATATGAACAGCATATTTTCCTTTCAAAGGAACGACCCAAGCATATTTACTAAAACTATCAAAGACAATAAACATTCAATAAACACTATCATTTATTTATAAAAATATTTTAACCTTCGACTATACATTTCCACGGGATCAGCTTTCCATAGATCGTCGATACCTTTTGTTACGACTGGAATACGTTTGTAATGTCGACGAGCTGGTCTGTGAAGTTTGTTGACGATACCTTGCCTAGACATTCAATGATAGATTACGATTGAACAGAATAACTAGTGTAAATGAATGCTTAGAAGGAGGTAGCTCGTTACTATTATATACGAACATACAATCCCCTTCTAATACATTAAAAACAGACAAGTCTTGGCTATTTCATAAACAGAATGAATCGCGCCGCAAAGTGACAACTGTGTGTTCTGAGCTTTCATCAAACTACGCTTGCTATCAAATTCATCGTTGGGACAGTGGTTTGTTTCCCATGAGCATAATAGGAAAATTCATGAAATTGTAGAGTGCCATTGAGTAAGAATCTATAATAGTGCTTATGAGCATGGAACATATATTTTTGATCTGCCTTAATAAGTGTGGAGCTTCTTTGCTGGTTTGGTATGTTGTTAATTTCGATTGCTTGTATAGAAATCAATTTAGCAATTTAGGTATCGATACTTACAACATTACTATGAAATTATCCGAGTTTATTTTCTATTGGTAGCAGCTGCTCAACCATACGGTCAGATACGTTTGAAAACTATGGCTTGATCTTTAATTCCACATTAAATTGCTTATACTTCTCCTTGAATTCTTAACTTAGCACTGAAGGCAGCCAGCGTCGATTTATGAGAGGCAGCATTGGATTCGAGAGTACCAACTTGTTCTCTGACACTGTCAAAACATTTGCTGAAGATCTTCCAAAATATTCAGTTTAGAACTTTTCTCGGTGAAACCATTCACTAGGGTTCTCAATTCTGTAAACTGGGTATGGAGTTGGGTCACACTTTGTGCGATAGTAAAAGTGGATACCATGTTTCGAAAAGTAAAAATTTCATTTTGAGTTGCTTTTGTGTTCGTCGCTTCTATTTCTAGTTGCTGTTGCTTGTGTGAAATATTCGTTTTGATAGTATCTAGTCCTTGGGAGGTAGGAAGAATATCAATTGTGGTTTTAAGTGTGTCAAGATTTGACAATTTCTACATTTTTCTAGTTTCGGATATGCCGACACAGGTGCTTTCAACTGTTCCAAATCATCTTGGGAAGGGACAGATGTGTTGCAATGCAAGGTGTTGCAATGTCTCGCTGTATACTATCTAAAACATGATGATAATGTGTGCGATTTGTTTACACATTCAAAGTTTCTAAATAAACATTTTTGTTGCTGAAATGTACCTAATAGTTCTTGAATACTGGTCAAAAGAAACGACTGATCATGGAAGGTATCGTTCAAAGTGTGAATATTTGAAATTTCGTTGTTCAACGACTCCATATCTGATTGAATATTCGTAATCGTGGCTTGGACACGTCAGAAATTCTCGAAGGTCTCCATTTGCAGTTTTATATTTGCCACACTCTTAATGATTATTTTTAATTCTTCGGAGGAAGGTAAGTTGTTAATTGGTGTCTTCTAAAATTTGTAATTTATTTCTTTATTTCTGAGAGAGTACTTTTAAATTATTCTATTTGAAATTTTCTTTAATTATTTCTAATGTTAGTGTGTTTTTTTGGTAAGATTGAAGTTCCTGGCTTAAATTACCGATAGCTTTATTTCTTGTTCGACATCAAAATTATTTTTAATATTTTGCAACAAATTTATGGCGTTCCGTCAAGTAAATCTCCATTTTAGAAGTTTGCTCTTGAAATTCAAGTTTCAATTGCTTGGTATCTTTAGTTTGAAGCTGCTGTAGTTTCACTGATTTGTTCTGCAGCGAGCCTACACTCAATTGAATATCTTCCACATTTTCTATAGAAACTAAATAAACGGAATTAAATAACAAAAATTTAAGTTCGGCATCAAATTCCAATATGGGGTCAATTAATTTGGTTCAAAGGTTAGTAATCTTAGTTTGTATACTCGAATTTAACGTATTCTTCAGCTTCCAAATCCATAAATCCATGCGAAGTTTCCTCACACCTTGGTCCAATCTAACAAGTTAGCCACTGTTTCCTCCTAACGCCACGAATTTCCGAAAATATCGTTAGATATTATGATAGCTGGGTATTTCTATGTACTTACGCGAGACTCACAAGATACTAAACAATTCGTAATTCGATGTAAGATGGAAGCAGTTTTTTATATTCACCAATCATTTCGGCATACAAGAATTCACGTGCCTCCGCGTTGTACGTGGTGTAAGAACTGATGTCACAATGTTTGATTCTGTACAAACTTCGACCCACATGCACGATTGCTGCATCGAAAGAGGAAATGTTAATTTGCAGCTTTCCACCGACAGGAAATTTGTAGTAATTAAATACACATTGTTATTAAATACATACAATTTTTACCTGTATCTTAATCTACTTGCTGCCACATGCTGTTCCAATGCGCAATCATCTACTCATTGAGTTGATGACACATTTCTCTAATCACATCCATGTTCACTGAAGTTTCCACAGGCTGAAGAATGTTATGCTTCTTAATTACAAAAACATTCATTGGTATTGTGTTTTTATTTTTTTATAATCGAAATATGTTTTTTAAAAATAATTAAACAACACGACTTAGGTCGATGGGCCAAACCATTCACATTTCAAGTTTAGCAGATGCCTTGGTGGAGTAGGAAAATATATTTAGATGCATTATTTACAATTTTATTTAAAAAATATAATTAATCTAATTTACATTCTTCTTCTGAAGTATTCACAATAAAAAACTACAGCTTATACACCCCCTTAGCCTCCTCGCAGAAACCCCCAACGAAGAAAAAAAGGTTCCCTTACCTTGTACACTCTGGACCACCTCGAACATTTTCTTCGTACCTTCTAATACCTTATGAAGCCTTTAACATGCTTCTGGGGAAAAGTCAAGCACGTAAAGAAGCTCAAAATCTTGTACATGATGGACCCTCATATCTGGGATTAGAATTCGTACAAATGATTACCGTGAAATCCTAATATGTACTACTTTATACGTACATGCACATGTAACATCCCGATTGTGGAATAAAAATCAATACACAACTCGTATGTCTATTTTCTCATATTGTTACATGCAAGTAAATTAACAAAGAAAATCAAAAATAAATTTTAAAATGTTAGGCAGGGTTGGATCCCAGCTATGAACTGCTCGTTTTCTAACATGATCGTGACAAATGTTCAAATAGAACTTCGAGTTATTTTAAAACATGAAATTTCATGAGCATAGCTAGAAAAATGCCTGTTTTGAGATCTTAGGGTCCAAAAATCATGAAAATTCATGGAAACAAAAAGTTTCAATGGAAAATAAATTATCATTATCCAAAACGCAACGTATACTCTACTGTCGTGTGTCCCCCTCAAATTATCATTCGCGCCGATCTCAAAACATATGTGAATCCCAACAAATTACTTAATTACGACAGCGTGACTGCCGAGAGTAACTTTCTTCTTACCTTTACTGAAGACTATACTTAATCTGCCTCTCCCCTCTAAACAGGGTTGCACATTACTCAAGACCGCCCGTAAAATTGCTCATCATAATCCCCCCAAGTAATGTGGGTGAATGCGTACATATAATTGATGTCTATTCGAATTAAAAACCATTTTAAACCGTTCATATGTTTTAACTGTTTGATTTTCGAATAAAAACGTACAGCCCGCAAATGGATTGATTAAATTTAGTTAATTAAAGTATGTAAATACGCACTTAAAAAGTGTTTGTGACGGGTTTATGAAACTCACAATTTGATTATTAATCACAAATTGTTACACAACTGAAGATAAATTTAGATAATTCTACGTTGGCAAACCAAGTAACATGCTCCATTCACATGACCTATTATATTATTGTTTCACGATACATTACAGAACCCTAACCAAAATTTCTTAATCTCATGGCGATACTATTATTCGGCTCCTCTTTCAAAGATATTTCCCTTTTCTTGGCGTAAATATAATTATGATAAAACCCATAACAATAATTACGTGCATTTATCTTCAGCGCAAATTTAACTTGTTAAAATATAATCCTTCTGTTACAAGAAGTTAGAAATGCGGATTCCATATATATTTTTTTTTAAATGATGCACTTGATATAAATTAGCAGTATACCAACACTAAGTATTATTTTTTAAGAAGTGATGATATTAATGAATATCGAGAATATAGCTTATGTCTTGTAATGCAGATAGAGTATGCAACTTCACATTCTCCTCAGGAAAGCACCAACACGCATTTTCGCTAGTCGCAACTCAAGAGCTTAACTTAATTGGATTCAATGCTTTCTTAGGATCCCGAGGTATTTAGTTTTTTCCAGCTTCTCTTTTGGTACGTTCGGGGTCCAAAACGTGTGGATAGGATACCATATCGCTAAATACAGTCTCCAAAATTCAATGTTTGAAATCTCTCTCCACTACAGAAATCCCTTGATAATCTCAGATGTAACACTTTATCAAGAGCTCCCTATCTCCCCCACTAAATTTAATACTCAATCAACTACCAAAACTTCCATACCAATTTCAGACTTACGGTTGATACTGAAGAGTGGATATTGCCCCAGTCTCCACACCAGAATTTCCGCAACAGTCTAAGATAATAGTAATACACAAGAATTGAATACTCCCTTCAATCTAATGCTCAATCTTCCTCTTACTAAAATACCATCCATAATGAAAGACTTAAAGTTGGGCACTCTTCCCCATACCCCAAAGTTTAATTCAGAATCCACTCACAACACAAGTGTCAATTATGGACTAATATGTAAGAGCTGCATACAACCCCATTCGATAATATCCTTAACACTTTCCTTGCTTCATCTAATGGATTGAATTTGGTGCATTTAAGGTGTAAAATTATTGCATCCATTTTGGAAATATATATAAATGTTGAATTTTATATTATTTGAATGGAAAAATTCACCTATAAATTCCGATGAAGCAGCCTGCACCTTAAGTCTCTCCTATGAGCACCACTGTACACACCGAGTATGTGGGAAGATATTTGTCACCAAAACAGGAATGCAAAATTACGTCATGTGCATGCAATTTTAATTTAATATAATGATGTAAAATACCAGTAGAAAACACATGAGTTACGCAGTATACAGGATTGAGAATAACATCATTATAACGGTCAAATATTGAGTAACAGGTAATTGATCTAATTGCCCGTTATTAAGAATTAATTACAATTAATAATATTACAGTCGCGAATAAAGGTGTCTAGCGACTGCCTTAGCCAACGCTAGCTTGATCAACCACCCTTTTTCACCCCAGTCAGATTGGATTTACATGCAATCATATGGAGAATAGCAGGAAAAGAGCAACTTCTAAACCAATGGACCGAATTGGATGCGAATTTAACCAGCGGAAGACCACATCATGAAAGTACAGATTCCAGAATTTGAGCCTAATCAGAACAGAACTACGGGAGTTATAAATTATTAAAGATCCGTCGCTGGATACAATAGAAGACGATACCCCTTTGAGATAGCCCTTGTTGAACGTGTCCAACACAATAGCGGAGGATTTAGCCTAATCTCTGCACGAGGGGCTGATAGCAGAGGTCCAGGGACGACCTGAGCGTTGACCAGGATAAGAGGACAACGGTCAAAGCACCGAAAACAATAAATAGGCACATATACACAGAGGCTATAGCGTCACCACGTTGAAATCTTGAATAAAAGGGATGATTCGGAATAGGGAAAAAACAGTTTGCCTAGAATCGCCATCGCAGTATGAGCTACGCGCGACCTAGCTGCGAGTCGCGATCGGACCCGTGGTCTGGATTTGTTTTTTGACTCGAGTGAGTGTTTAGAGCGATTGAGTAGAGGAGAGTAGACCCAGGAGATCGTTTCCCCCTCGCCGTCAACTCGTCCGTGCACATACGTGTGGTTATGTGAGAATAACGTCAGACACGTCCACCTGTATAAATCGTCCGAAACAACGTCCTAAGTAGTAGATATTAATAACGATTGATAGCAAATTTAATACCGAAGTGCATAACGGCCAATACTAAAGTTAATAACGTTTAATATCCATGTGTGTCTATGTGAAACCGCGAATAGCTCATTGCGTATGTTCGTCTAATCGCCTAAGCCAAGTTCCTACGTCCAAGTGACAGCGAAGGACTGACCTATTACTGCGCTAGTTGTCGTATGGAGTCGACAGTGTACGTGTACCGTCATGGACGTGCCAACGAAGTCAACGAGTGAAACCAGGATAACCGCGAAGTACGACACCGGAGTGTGGACGCCTTCCAAAACTATAGGACCACTTTCAACCGACCCAGGTCAGAGGGAATGCAGCGAAGGTAAGATCCAACCATGTGCGTGTGTGAGAGAGATGACACCAATCTATCGCGAATCTGCGTAAATCAAATCATTGCATAACTTAAATCAGTTCTATGGCATACCTAGACATCCTTATTCCGGCGGACTAATCAACGTTATAGATCTACGTATATGTTAACAGCTAAACAATAGTTCATTGAAATATATTTGTACCTCCAGAAAAGATAAAAGGGTTCACACAAAGAACAATTATTCACATTATACTTAAAACCCTAAACGGTAAATTGTAAAATGCAAGGTAGCCAAGAAATAGCATGAGTGTAGTTAAAGTATTAATTAATGTAACCTATGTAATTGTCATATTGTCACAATATGCTATGGAATGTGTGTATGAATGAGAGAGAGAGAGAAAGAGGGCAAGATGTACTGTTTCTTTATCTGTGTTTTAATATATGTGTATATTGAGAACCACCGTGGTACTATGTCACGTCATTTCAGGTGCTTGAAAACAAATCCTCCTAGATTTATTCTCGGTAACTCCGACTGTAGACACTTATCCTGACCATCTTATAATGCATGTAGTGTTTAATTAGAGTGACAGGTGCGTCACGGGGGAGTAATTCTGCGTTGTTGCGTTGCTTTGTTGTTGCTTAGTTTAGTCAGTTTTTTTAAAGCACGTAACATCATGGACCAGAATTAAATACAAAATCGCACCTACAAGGTCATCAGTTTTAGAGAAGTCAGTAAATAAATATTGGAATCGTTGTCTTCATGTTCGCAGTGTTCTGCAATTCGTATATCATTAATTGTATGTCGGTATTCTATTCCAACCAGATAATACATTGCTTATTTATTTCAGATAAATCACCGCTGTGCAGCAACGAAGGAATGGAATGTCTGGAGTTAGCGAAAGGTTAGTTTTCTTTTGCATTATGCTTTCAGACTTAAGGCTCAAGTGGCCTTACTACGATTTCAAAAGAACGTCAACTGATCGAAATACCCATTCATTTACATTCCTTTGAAAGAATGTGACACTTTATGATTTGCCACACAGAGAACATGTAATTTGGTTGACACGAAAATAGTATGTTTTCCCAATGTATAGGCTGCTTACCATTATATTTTGCAGATGACAATACACAGGTTGAGTAAAAAATCAGGTTACACGTTTTTTTTCTTTGTCTCGTAAATTGTCCGTGTACGGTTGGATGTCCAGTTTCTTGGTGCATGGATCGGTCACTGTGGTCCCGTTGAGTAGCCAGCAAGGTATCTACACCAATGTAATTTTGGGTCATGTAAGGTGCTCGTCTATTCCGATATGATTCAGAGCATACAGCTGGACGGGAGTTAGACAAAGACAAACCCGGCAACATCAGGATGAACGGATCACGAGAGATCTACGGCCAGGAAAGGATTGCTTTCCAGAAGAAAAGTGTCACGGGTGGTCGTGGTGTGCACCAAGGGTAGCTTCAAACGAAATGCCGCGATGAGGCTGTTGATTGCTAAATTTTTTCGGTAGTAGCACCACCCCTGCTTTGTTCCTGATATAATAGTACGTCACTTGGTTGCCCTAATCTTTACATTGGAGCGTGATGGGATGATTATTCAAAAGTTAGCTTCAACGTAGGTAAAAACTTCTTGTGTAAATCTATATATATGAAAATGTATGTACGTATGTATGTATGTGTGTTCTTCCACCATAACTCTCGAACGCCTGGAGCGATTTCAAACAAACTTGGTACACATATCACTTGCAATCTGGACAAAAATACTGTTGGGGTAAAACACCTATGGCACCTCTAGGGATGAGGGTGGAAAGAGAGTGGCATGTAAAAATAATTACAAACGACCGATATTAGTGTGGTATCTATAGTTTTCTGGGTTGCTAAGATGAGTAGTGACACTCCCAATGCCGTTCGACTCCAAGACACCCCTGGCACCCTTAGTGTAAGGAGTACGAAGGGGGTCACATGTAAAAATAATCACAAATGATCGATATTAAGGTGCAAGCTATAGTTTTCGGGGTCTCTAAGATGAATAGTGACACTCCCAATGCCGTGTAACTCCAAGACATCCCTGGCACACCTAGGGTAGGATGCGAGGGGGGTGACATGTAAAAATAATCGAAAACGACTGATATTAGTGTGACAGACAGACAGACAGAAATTTGCTTTCTCGATAACGATCAACAAGTCACAGGGGCAGTCTATTAAGTAATGCTTAGTGGATTTAAGATCGCCATGTTTCTCCCACGAACTACTTTAATAGAAGATTGGGATAAATAAATACCCGTACAACGTAGGACAATCATCTAGTAGATACTAAAAATGAATTTAGTAAATTTTGAAGATTATTTATCAAATCATAAATCTCCGAAAATAAAATTATCTTGAACCTCAGAATTAATATATTAAAGCGCAACTTCAGGGTAACTCAATCATGCTAAATGTAGTATGTTTTGCACATAGAGCACTAACCTTGACGTAATTTGGGTCGTTCCTAGATGCCATGGGTCGATTATAGAAACATCTAGAATTCTACACTACGTTCTATGTTATTTTTTCTGGTTGGGAGTATGTGTAATTCAAGGGAGGGAGTAGGAACCGGATGAAGTAGAAAAAATGTAAAGGAAATAAATATATTCAGTGCGTAAGAGCATATTTATTATTATACACTATGATATTATTTCCTATCCGATACCATAATGTTAACATATTTTTCATTGTATTAACAGACATTTCCACTCGTTTTTTTTTCGTTTTTTTTCTTTTTCTTTTTTTGTAACAACAAATTTAAAATTATTATTCAAATAAGAAAGCCCTGCAGGATTCGAGACATGAAACGGGATATAAAATATTCTTTTCTAACTATTCTTCTAGATAAATGTGTATATATGAAACAGGACCATATTTACTACGCATGCTGCAAAGTATGATATCACGTATAAAAAGAGTCGGTTATTAATTACAACTATGAAAATAAATATACAGTCGCAAGGATTTATAGTGCGTAAGTTATTCTTCACCGGATTCACAATAATAAAGCACTTAAATTGTGAATATTGCAAGTGACTTAAACAAGTGCAGTGCAAATTTTAAGGCTTTTTTGGTTCCCATTTTTTTATGATGTTTTCAATCATCTCTTCAAAAATCTTACATTAACAGCGCTGATTATTCAGCTATCATGTTCAGACATAATTTCAGAGGTTAAAATGAAAGTAAACTTGCAATTTCAAGTAATAGATGGACTTTCAGCATTAAATTCCCCATGTATATAAATGGAAGCACAATTGCCCATTTAATGCGGGGCGATACAACGGGTGTGCTACCACCTACAACAGCTTGCTTTGACCAAGTCCATTGTCAAGACAGGACGCAGATGTTAATAGCATCGACCCACCGCTCAAGAGAGGCACAGAATGACCTCCTGACTCTGTAGGGGAAGGGGTTAGGACCCGACAGGAGCAGCAGGTGCGTGCAAGGTATTCGGATTTAATGAATTTAATGAATTTAATGAATGCCAATCTGTGTGATGTGCCGTGTTGCAGACGTCCAATGGTGAGGAACAAAGATTCTGAGCGGCCGATACCGCAACAATTGCAAATGACAGAGAACGTTTTGCACCATAGAATATAAATCCTGTCAGAAACACGTTATTTTATTAACCGTATGTGCATATACTTTTAAGTCGCTTTCTCCCTCTCCAGGTTAACTTAAAAGAAAATAATGAATGGTGTTTTCATGAAATTGAAAGAGACCCAATACACCGATTTTTGGGTGTAACTGCAACATGTTAAAAAGTTATGTAACGTTTCAAACCCTCTATCTCTGCACCCTCTGGGTTTACAGAGAAGTTCATAAAAAGAAATGAAAAATGTCACAAACCATTTCAACGTGTTGTAATTCTACATGAGATTAATTTGGATTCATTTATTGTCTTTAACGGAATGTGATGTGATGAATTAATATGAATTCGATAACTAGTGTTTGAAATTTTTTTCTCGAATGTTAGAAGTATCGGTTATAGTAACGGTGAGAGATTCGGCAAAGGTATCGGTCCAACGTGGTATCGGCTCAGCTCTAATTTTTACACAAGTAAAACTAGTGTTATTGTGGTTAGTATAGAAATGTTATCGAATAAAGCATTCTCTGTGGCAAATATTGTACATAATTAGTAGGCAAACTAATAACTTACTATTATTTCCAAGCAGAGGCGGCAATTAAATACCAAACTTGGGATACGAGGACAGTTTATTTTCTCTCGGACGAAAAGGCTTAGCATTAAGAATCCATAGTGTAGGGGCAAAAGTGGCAATAAGTGGGGGGACAACTATCTTCACGTTTCTTTAATCGGCGCTACTGCTGACAAGTAAAGTTGAGTGAAATGCTTTGTGCTTTTTTTACTATTGATGGTGATGCTATGGGTACTGATTTCTTGTGTGTGGGCCCGGTTTCAGGATGCATCATCCAGATTCAATCCGCCATCATCTTAACGTAGTAACGACCCTGGTAAATCTTGTCCATCTCCTTAATATCTTGATGCAAACATTCTCCTTGCACCTGGCTTACTGTCCCAAAATTTCCAGGTAGAAACAAAAAGTGTGATTTAAAAAAAATCAATTTCGTTAATAATCTCAAACCTTTGAATATCCATAGCACATTTTCAACAATCACTGTATTGTTGGGGACCCTCTTCTTCCTTGGGAAGCATATTTCCACATTTTCGAAGGCTTACCAAGCCTCTCTTTCTACTTCAGTCTTTGTAGAGAGAAACTGATAATCAAATATCAGTCTTCTTACGTCTGGGCCAAATAAAAGTCCGTGTCTTAGCTTTGTTTCCGATAACTTCTTGAATATGTACTAGAAACAATGTTGATTTTTTTCAAAGTTTTAAAGAAATGTTTCATGATGCCTAACTTTATTAAGATGTGTCAGACATATTTTCTTAGTATCAACAAGGCTTTAAGTAAAATATTCTTATTATATGTTTAAGATACTCCTTGCTCGCAGTGTAGATCTCTTGCTTTGCTGGTCCATTCTGACAGGGAACATGGTGTACCCAGTGTTGTGATTGAGGATGTTATGTTACATAATGATGATCTGATTAAGCTAGGAGGAAGAAGAACAAATATGTCCAATAGTATGTTGTTGTTGTTGAAGATGATAGAGTTAGTTATAGATTCCTCGGGCGCCATGTTGTACACATGTTCAAGGATTATTAATCCTCGAATTCTTGTGTCTTTATGTTGAAAATATTTCTATATTTAGCTCAAACCTAAGCATTCTGACCACTATTAGCTAAAAAACATGAGCAACACCTGCAGATCACGACAAATGATTAAATCATAATTATTGTATGTTATCGTATCAAGGAGCAGTTCATGATTCCCATAAATAATTTTCTTTAATGAATCCGAAATACCAGCATAGTTGTTGCCATTGTTCAATACAACCGGTTTTAGAAATCTTCTAAATGAGTCGATAGAAAGTCTCCATTTATCCGACTTGTACATAATGACAAATTACTGTTTAATACTATGAATATTACTACTAAACCAAGCCACTCTCCCATGAAAAGTACAGAGTAATCTTCTGTGTTCTGATCCTACATAAAAACGGATCTTCTGCCTGCTAGTTAATTATTTTCTTCCAATCCGAAACTAATATTTCAGCCATTTCCTTGGACAATCCTAATTATATTACTAAGTCGTTGAGTCCACACTGTGTGTTGAACTTTGACAATTCCGTATGTAACTGAATTACTTTTTTGGACAACTGTCTAATCAGTGGCGGCTGTTGGTCTGGGTCTGTTGATGTGCACCTCGGCCTCACGTCCAGGAGGAGTGAAGTTACCCCGCCCAATTAATTTCTCCAGTCTCTGCTAATAGCATTTGCAATCCGAGTAATGACGTACCTCTTGACGATAATAAGACGAAAGAAAAGTTATATATCATGACAATTTATAAAAATAAGGTTTTTCACAAATTCCAAATACCCCAGTGATTTATTTAATCGAACATGAGAGAAGATGTGATGTTTGACTCTTCCGTGACCTGTAGAAAATTCAGCATTCGACGACCTACCTAACAAAAACACACGACGCTACACAGATAAACTACTATGATTTGTGAGAACAGCATTTGCGTGTAACTCATCTGGCTGGATGAAGCTAGAGGTATTCGCAAAGTGGTTTGAGCACTTTCTCAATCACGTAAAACAATCAGAGCACGATCCAGCCCTTCATATTTTGGATCGTCATCTTGTCACGGTATCCAGTGACATGTGAAAAAACACCGTTCGATATTAATAATTCTTTGTGTATTGATTCATATTATGTTTAAATTTAATGTGTGAGATTTGATTTATTATGTGGCAAAATTCTTATCCGAGCCAGACGTCGGGAGTTGGGAGACGGTTTTTTTGAGTGACAGCCGAACTGTCAATACGGCAAAGCACATGGCATATTTGCACCAAAGCGGGTCGTCACGGAGAAAGGATAGATTTATTTTCGTCAGGACCAACCGAGGATTCGCCGCAGGAGCGCAAAACTACTTTTCACTAATGACCAGGATAATCAACTAGAATCCAAGCTAGCAAGAACCAAGGACACGCCTTGTGATCGCATTTCGAGAGAATGGACCAAGGTCATTTCCATCTCTTCGGAAATCCAAGCCAAGCCATTCTAAAGTGTTTTCAACTGACAATTTAGAATCTGATATAAATCTGCAGGACTTCCAGTTCACCACACTTTTATCCATATTTTGTGGAGAGAACATCTCCGCGCTACACTCTTGCGTGACTACTGTTTTGTCTCCGTTGACTTTGTTTTTCTTGCGTACCGTGAGCGAGTTACCGATAGTGAGTTTACCAGTATGTAATTTTTTCTGTGAAGCATTTCGCGGTGGTTTGTTTTTACCAAGCGTGGACTACCATAAAGATGGCCGGCTAAAAAGATACAAATAGGGAGGCCGTCGCCTTCCCCGACGCCCGCAATGATACACCACCACCATCCGGTGAAGCCAGCCGACACGACCGACGCGCAATGCCGCGAAGCCAACCATTGCCCGACGCCAGAAGGACGAGCCCAGTTTGACGTCCAACCGAAGCCCGGTACCAGACAGAGAGAGAGAGAAGGATGACTCGAGATCAACGCCCGACAGAAACCCAAAGAGAGAGGGAGAGGGATGATTCCAGGACGACGTTTGAGTGATGGCCAACAAACAAGAGAGATTCTGGACCTACGCGTGGGAACGTACAGCCGACGCTTGTGAGAAGAGAGACACGCGACGTTCTATGAAAGTGGAAGCGCCCAATATCGCCGCAATCATCCTTCGCCGCGTTCGACTTCGAAGAACATTTTCGCCGCAAAGGAACCTTGTGTAAACCGCCGCATCAAGGAAATATGAACGATCACACGATGTAGCAGAGTTCGGTAGAGTATTCTTCAGATGGTCTATGTTAATGTAAGCATGTATTGTTTGTATCAACACCATACTGTAAATACCGAAGTTTCACTGATTTGCAAAGTGACTCAGGAACCCCGAACCTAACTTCCGTGTCCGATATTTTTAGTAATGTTATATAAAAGGTCATTTTATGTTCATATGTAATAATTTGATTGTCTGCATTCAGAGTTAGAAGCTCCGTTCCATAACGTTAATATTTCGTTAAAATTGTCAACGTGTGCTCCATTTTTGTGTAACCGACCGCCCCGTCGCGTCAATTAGCTTGTCAATAGTTGACCGATTAGTCTTTTTAATTTGTGGAAAGCGTATTTTATATTGCAAGGGCGTGCGAATGTAGTATTCTTTATTGCATAGTAGTTTGTGTTGTAATTTTTGCTCGCGCCGACGATTGATTTGTGTATCCCGGCAGATGGAGTCGATTAAGTTTCGCATCAATATGTAATGGTGTATTTGTTCTCAATAGACGAGTGTGCCAGACCCTGTGGCCGAGTGGTTAGCACATCGCGCTGCGACGCCAAGGGTCACGGGTTCGAATCCCGGTCGGGCTTGGTTGTTTGTGAATGTACATTCATTAATATCATCATTTCATCACTCATCCCCATCTTCGCAAATTAGCCAAGAGGCACAAAACGCGAAGTAAAATAAACTAAATCAATCAATCAAATCAATAGACGAGTGGACGAGAGAGGCTTGTGTGTATTAACCCCGTTCGAGAAACTTGGTAAATGTCGTGCTTACGACTTTATGCGCATGTTCATTCGAACGAAAAGTTTAACTACGCCGACCCAATGGTTTTAGATAACTGCTTAACGAGGGCTGGCGCATTTTCGGGGATCGGGAGTGGACCTATTACAATCTAAATCACACAAGAAAACTTGATGTGATTGAACAAGCCAGAGCGTATTGTGTTGGTTCTAAGAAGAGAAATAATACTTCTTATGTTCAGTTCTGCGTATGCATATGCAGTATCAGGTTTGATTAATGGTTCAAATTTTTAACAGGTTATGGGCTCAGCCCAGGTGTTCAAGAACTGCGATAAAACGTACTTTGACTTTTGTACTTGATACAGAGTCTGAAGAAAGTTTAGTTTGTGTTTTTAATAAAATAAATTACTGTCTTTGTCAGCATATTTATATTTTTTCGTACTTTGGAGTTGTTTCATCGCAGTGGAAGTTCTTATTGAAATTGACCCTGATCGACTGTGGTGTATGGGATTTCGTCGAGGCTACCAGAAAGCGTGTGCCAAGATTTGTTTGTGTGTAGATTCTGCTTGCTACCCAAATATTAGAAATGCTAAAAGTGCGAAGGCAGCACGGGATAATCTGAAGGACGCTTACGAAAACGAAGGTTTAAGAGTAGTTGTATTGATACTATTATAAACTCGATAAAGTATGAGCCCCCCTCAGGCAGATTTGGCTACACTTAAAACTTGCTCAACATGCCCATATGAGCTTTTTGCTCAAGTGTGGTACTCTGTCTAATCCAAGATTTTTGTAAAAATGCCCTCGGGAATTTCCCGTGAAAGTATGACCCCCCTCAGATTGATTTGGCTACACTTACAAAAGCTACATCTGTGAGATTGTTGTCCATAAGCTTGATAAAAATATGCCCCTCTTGATATTTTTTTTTGGCTACACTTAAAATTAAGCCAAGATGCTCATATGAGCTTTTTGCTTTTAGTGTAATACCCTGTAAAATGTAATCTTATTAAATACATCTATACCCACATACATCCACACCCACCCACACCCACACATATTTACTTCCGGTTTAAGTTTAATTGGACACCAGGCCCAACTTATGCAATATGCAGAGACTTTCTAGAATTGCTCTGTGACTCTCTCATTTCTTACATCATAAACATATGATTTTTCACCTATAAGAATAACACTACATATAGTGTCATCAGGGAGTGTATCGTGGAATTCACAGATAATTTTAATGTTTGTCCTGTCATTAACCACAACTTGTTTCCTTTTTGAAGTGTTGATGACAAACATGGGTCTCTGTGTTTTGAATTCATCTGGTGTGTAATACATGTCAGTATTGCCAGTAGTGACCCTTTTGTATGCTGTAAATGCTTCATATAATTTAAGAAAATCATCCTTGGACGTGTCTAAATTATAATTTTCTATAGGAAATACCTCATTTCTGCCATTTTTAAGATATATGTTCTTGATGTTGCAGTTATCAAATTTACTTGAATTTTTTTCCTGATTATTGTGTCTTCCAGTCTGAAACAGTACCACCACAAAATCCGGCATGTCATATTGTATACTGGAGAATGAATTTGTAGCATCAAACTCATAATAGCTACCAGTGGGAGGTTTCTGTACACATTGATATGTATAAAATTGTAAAGGTACCTGTGGATTTTTTAGGATATCTGCTTTGTATTTAAGAGCATAACTGGCTTCATATTCAACAACTGGCATTCTTAGCTCCATAGTCTGAATAATGCATTTGCCTTCATCAGGTAGGGTATTAGGCAGAGCTTCCCCGGTAGAGTTTAATGTACTGTACCTCATCAAAGCATTATTATCATTGGCAGCTCTTCTAAATGTGATTCTTAAACCACTCTTCCACATAATATCTTTGTAATCTGAGAAGAATCCTGGCAACAGGCGCATTGGAAACAGTACTGTGTGGCTCTTGGATAATATCTTATCACCAGCCTCAAATCCACCTATTTTGTAGTAAGATGCCTCGGTTTTGGATAATTTTAGTGTGGTCAAAGCTGTAGAGGTAATCGCAGGGTAATCTACTCTGTTTATAACAACACCATGTTTCCTGATCTCAATTTCAGAGAACAGATGTGGCACAAAATTGTCCACCAATCTTATATTTGAATTTGCCGGATAATCTGTACCATCGAGCTTTACAACATCAAATTTGATGTATAGATCTGCTCTGTGGGGGTGTGTAAAGCCATCCCCTACATCAAGATCAACCTCAATCTCTGTGTTGGGTTGATTTAAATTTGCAAAGGTCCTCCTGTTTGGGGGGAATGATTGTAGCTCATAACTCTCAATATTTTCCATTTTTTTTGTATGTATTTTTATTTAAATATTAATCTCTATTATTGCAGTTGTTGTGGCTCCAGCAAAATCAACTAATTCTTCTTTTTCATTAGTGACCATCAATTCAATGTAATCTATTCTATTATGGCACACAGGAAAATATAATGTTGGGGATGGAGTGTAGATGATTGGCTCCATAAATTCAGAGTTAGGTTTGAATGTTGCAATGATCCCAGTTTGTTTGTGAGTGCCTATGCCATTTGATTTGGTGATCATACCCTCGGCCACATTACAGTGAATATTTAGAGTCTCTATGGCTAAGAATTTAGGTATATTAATAGCAGTGTGTTTGATGGCTGGTTCAAGTTTTGTGTTGTTCTCAAATCCTAACAGCTCTTCTATAGTACCCAGATCCACTGTCTCTGTAGCAGATACAATCTCTACTCTGTGAGTGACAGAATTTTGAGTTAAAACTATACCTCTGGGTAACTGAGCATTTAGAGTAGATAGATTATATTGCCCTGGAGTGATGACAATTTTTTCATCACCAACTGCAATTGTGTTGTTGTGGTGTGTAATATTAGGGATCAAGTACATGCCATAAAATGCTCTGAGAGCTATTGTTTTGGGATACACTATATCATCATATAATCTAAGTTCCAAGATTGAATTTTGGCTGGTGAGATGGAATACCCCCATGATGTTTTAAATACCACAAGGCTTTTTGAAAATCTTCAATTGATGGTTTATTTATTTGAGACAGATATCTAAGAACAGATAAACACAGACGTCCACAATTAACATCTTTGAAATTTAGAACACGGGCATTATTGTAATAAAGATTAGTTGATTTCAGATATTTTACTAAGTTTTCAGGTGGAATACCTCCAAACGAATCAAACACAAATGCCTCATTTTTTTAAATATTTAAGATAACAGATCCAGTGAGTGCCCTGATTTTTGTACTTATCCAAATTAACAATGCCACACTCTTTTTTGAGTGCTTGTTCTGGTAAAGAATCAGACATGCACACACCTCTAAATTTTTTGATGCCCAGTGGCTTGATTAAAGCTTCAATATCTTGGTTTGTAAGCGGCTCTTGTTTTTTTTAAACTTATTCATGGCTCTGTTAACACCTTTGCCTTGTTTCTCTATGGCTAGATTATGGCGCTTCAATTCATCTAGTTCTGCCTTATTCTTCTTGGCATCTATTACTGTTTTTGCTATAGCAGCTGATCCCCCAGCCAAGCTCCCAACAGCCCCAAGTGCTGCTAAGATGGCCGGGATAGTAAATATGAAGCCACCTGTATGCAATTTGTTTCTAGATTGCTGTATGTTTTTCAATTGGGGGGTACTAAGTAATAATTTCATACCATGGCCCTTGCCAAGACAAGAGCTTTTTTTCTTGCGCTGCTTTTTGGTTAAAAGACTATCAATAGTTTTAAGAGATTTAAGACCTGCATAAGGTATCTGATACATAACACCCTTGGCCTTCATCCTAGGTTTATTATATATATATTCACAACCCCCACCCCAGTTTTTGTTTGTTGTTCATAGCTATGGTGGTCCCCAATGCTGCTATTCTCTCACTCAAAGAAGCATCTTAGCTTACAAATCTACCAAATTTCAGCCTCTTCTAATTTCTTGTCTGCAACATGTCGCCTCTCAAGATCAGAATGTGTGTTGTATGCTATGTCATGGTCTCTACAAGCAGCATCTAGGGGATTAACACCAGGGTCACCTCTGTTTAATCTATGATCTAGATTTGTGCCTGGACCACAATACTGATAGCCTGGAATATGTAGTTCAAATGGCAGCTTGTTTATGATGTCATTAACCAACCCCCGACCCTCAGAGATATTCCAAAATTTAGGTGGTAGAGTATTAATAATTTTTATAAGATATCCAATCCCCTTAGTGTCATTCACTATAAAATTAGACAATTTGGTGCTTATCATGTCCATAATTCCGAACTTTTCATTGTAAAAATTGTGTTTGCCAGCATTTTCCTCCCCAGCTATCACCAGCAACCTATCTACAAGTTTCCTGACATCATCAACCCACACAAATTCTTTAGGCAGGGTGTTGTATTGTTTGATTCCACTACTTGTCTTGATCTGTGACCATATGGGCTTGATTAAGTTGTTGTATGTTGCTCCATTGCTAGACTTGAATCTTTTTGTGTGAGATCATTGTTCTGGTATAGAGCATCTGATTTTATTAATATTTCTTTGTAATGTTCATAATCTTGATCTGTATAGCTGCCAGGCCTTTTCCTAGTCATCAGTTCCCACAATCCAGGTGTGCCAGGATATTTAACAAAAGCACCTATTTCTCCAAGATGAGATTCTGAATATACAATCAGATCATCTCCCATAAATCTTACCCTGAAATTGCCAATTCTATGTATGATGCTACCATCACTCTCTGTGTCAGCATATAAGCCAAAGACCTCATCTTTGTTGTCTTTAGGTGTGCTTAAATATTTTTGAGCAAGAAGAACAAATTCAATAGGATCCTGAGTAGCTTCAATTCTTCGAGGAGCAACAGGACTAGGTGTATGAATACTAGAAAGTGGGGTGATTGGATAATATAATATGTTCCTAGCAGCTACAGATACAAGCTCTGTGATCAAATTTTGATTTTGCTCTGTAACAGTTTTAATATTTTTACCGAATTCACTAATAGCATCAATAATAGGCTGTTCTGTTTGCTTGTGTTGTTCATAGATTCCTCGGATCTATGATTTCCATCCCTTAAATCTTTTTACAAGATAATCTCTTAATTTAAGATCATAAATGATTGCCTTTTCATGGTTATTTATATATGTTTCAATGTCTAGAAAATTGTTGATTTTATTTCTGTATTTGCCACTATTGGGTTTCCTTGTCATATCAATTGTGACAAACCCATAGCTATCCTGGTTTCAGCACCAACTGCAAAACTTGGAAAAATCATTGTAGCTCAAGTCACCACCTACACATTCATCATGTATGTGTTTGAGGTTGGTATGGTCTTGATGAAACACACATATAAAATTGTTGTTGTCTCGGATCATCTGCTTCGGTATTTTAGAAAAAGTATGTGCCAGGTAGAAGCAATCTATGTATTTATGTCGGCCCTGTTTAAAAAAATTCTAACCTTGTTTTGATTATCCAGTATAATGTCATCAAACTCAACAACAGAATTATCGAGACTGTCATGGAGTGGTTTAACATCTGATTCAAAAGTGGCTATATCCAGTCCATCATATAGCTTCATCAGCTGCTGATATTTTAATTGTTCCAAGCTCTTAGAGAAGACATACAAGTGCCTGTTTTTCCAGTCTAACCAGTTAGGTGCCAATAAAAAATTATCAATCATTAGTGTAGTTTTACCACAAGCCGATGGCCCAAAAATAAGACATCTAATAATATCAGGCAGCAGCATTCCATTTCTCTTTTCTGCTGTTCAGGATCTGGCAGCCTCTTTATAACATCCCAGGTGTTCATAGTATCTCTTTGTCTGCATCGATCCAGCTGTGTTCTGGGAGTCCTAGCCATTTGACAAGTAACTTGTTGCCTTTTCTGCGGATGATTTTCTCTATGAGATATATGTCAGGCTGCTTAGTTTTGCTGAGTTCTTCTTCATAAAACCTGCCTTTGAGAATATCTCCTCGGTGGTCTTTTATTATATATGTGTATCGGGTCCCAGGTTTACCTTGAACCACTGTAAATAATTCAGTGCTCCAGTTTTTGGTAAAGCCTCTTTTGAATATGTGCTTATATTTGCTGATTCTTACTTGATCACCTACCTTGTATTTGGCTTTTCTTGTTGTTGGCTGGTATCTAGGATAATAAACAGTACTGATCAATTTTTGCTCATCAGATGAAGTTACCTCAGAGGGTTTCATGTTGATTGTAGAATTTACCGAGTTGTTATATTTATGTAGAAGTTCTGGAAGTATATTAAGCCATTTATAATTACCTTGAAGTGTAAATTGTTCATACATATGATTTTTTAGGGTTTTGTTGAATCTTTCTACATTTGAGGCATTGAGATCACTGTAACTCGAGTAATGTTGTATTGACTGGCTTTTAATAAATTGTTGGAACACAGAATTATAGAATTCTTTGCCATTATCTGTTTGCAAATAGCGCGGTGATCTTCCACTCTGATTGATAATTATCCTGAAGGCTTCTGTAACACATTTTCTAGTCTTGGATTTGAGTGGCAAAGCCCAGGCAAATTTTGAAAATGTATCTATGACAGTGAGTAGATACTTGTAGCCCTTGTTGATTTTGTCTAAGTTTTTCAGCTGTCCACTTGCCATCTCAACCAAGTCACACTGCCATAAATCATCTATGCCTTTTGTAACCACTGGCAGTCTCTTATAATTATGTCTGGCCTGTCTGTGTAATTCATCAACAATAATTTGTCTAGACATAGTATGTAAACAAGAATATTGCAACTATGGGGTGTTCAGCAGCTGATACTACAGGATTTTCTAAATACAGTTCGTCTCCTATTTGTATATAAAATTCCAGAGAGCCATCATCTTCAGCATAAGATGTTTCTAATGTATTGGGGTCTGTAAAATCTTCTAACTCTACACTGGTGATTTTTGCTTTGTTCCCAGCATTTGTTATTGATAAGGTAGGGTAGTGGTGTGCCTGTGGTTGTAGCCAATATTTGATCTTGATTGGTCTAAGTGTGCCACCAACAAAAAACTGGTAATAAAATTGTGCAGGGGATAGCATATATATTTTGCCACCTGGTGTAAATGGTGAATCATATTCTTTGTTGGGGATACTGTACAATTCAAGAATTACTGTATGTTTAGGATTCTCGATTATGCCAGTTATTTCTTTTTCTGCTGTAAGCAATCTACTTGTTACAGATTCAAGGTGCTCATTGATAGTGCTAACAACATCATCATGGCCTGGCTTGATTTTTATGTCCACAACAAGTTTCTTGTATTGTTGCACAATTTCTTCAAGCTGGGTGGCAAAAACGGACAGAGCATTTGCTTGATTAGATTCTATGGTCCCTAGCTGTTGCTTGATATTAGCTACAATTTGCTGTAAATTTTCAACAACTGCCAATTTTGAATTTTGAGCAGTAAGATCATGGACTTGTCTTCTGATATCCTCAAACAGAGCATGCAGTTCATTAATATGTTGATTAGTTGGTAGAGTTGCCACTGTCTGAGTAAGTTGTTTGATCTCTGTCTGGATATTCTTGATATCTTCTGATTTCAATATGCGATTCACTGTTCTCTTTATATTTTTAAGTTCCTGTGATGTAGGCAGATTTGATACAGTATTCTGCAAAGATTCAAGTGCCAATTTCACATCATTTAATTCAGAAGCATCAACCACACCACGCATAGCATCTTGAAGCAGGGCTATATCTGCCTGAGTAGGTGTTGATTGTTGTAAAATTTCAAGCTTTGTTTGGATATCATCGATCAAGTGATGAAAATGAGATAGTTTTGTGATCTGTTGCTGGACACTGACAATGGTGTCTACAATACCAGGCAAGCGGGATTCTAGAGATTCTTGTACATTTGTCAAATCACTTTGCACTGCTGCTATTGTACCCTCAAGATGGGTTATGGTACTTTGAAAATCTTCATATGTTTCAAGTTGCAGCTTAATGTTGGCAACACTCCGAGTTGTAGCACTCAAAGCATCTTAAGATGGCAAGTTGTTCATAAAATTTTCAAGTGCCTCAATTTTTTCTTTAACCTCGGCTATGGCATTGTTTAGAGGGTCCAGATTAGGAATCTCCAGTGATTGAATCTGTTCTTTTAGAGTGGAAATCTCTAGATCAAAATCTTCTTGTGATTTTATGCTTGTGACAATTTTTTGGAGCTGTGTCTGGACATTATTTATCTGCTCTTCCAATTGTTGTTTCAATTGCTCAGAGTTGGTGGCCTGGGTCTTAAATTTGGCTTGAAGAGCTGCTACAGCCTCCTCTAAACTTTGAAAATTATCCAATGTGGACAAGTCAGTATATTTCTGAGGCAGCAATTTGAGTTCTGACACACACAATGACCCCATTGTAGAGTATGTATGCCACATTATAAAATGCATCTCTTATCATCATGTTGGTCCAGAGCCACTTTTCTTACAACATTTGTAGTCAACAAGTGATCCACACTCTGAATTCTGCATTCTGATGTTCTCATTGTGCTACATGATTTGAGACAATCTTCATAATATTCAAATTCAAGCTCATTGTCCACAGTTACTCTGCCAATGCCCTTGGCTTTTTTTGCAACAGCACCACTATATGTTTCAAAGCTGTACATCTTGGCCCTTAACCCAGCAAATGCCACAATAACATCACCAAGTGTCTCATCTTTTAACTTGCCAGGCACCTTTTTGTTGTGGGGTTGAATCTTTGTATGTTCACTGGTATCAAAATATTTAAGCAATGCAGGCTTTGTTATATCTTGATAAACATCTTCTGTCTGAATATCAAGAATAAAACTATCTGTGTCCATGTACATCAGTTTTACACAATCACCATAAATAGGCTTCAACACATCATAATATAGCTTTAACATGTGTAATTTGGCCAATTCTAATATCACAGCCCCTACATAAAGAGGCTTATCAAACTTAATCTTTGTTTTTTTCATGTTGAAAAGTGCCATATGCTCATCATAAATTCTTCTGTAATTGAAGTTGGGCTTTGCAGTCAATTTTTTGCTCCGGCTGGAGTCAGTAATTAATTTAACATCAGTATGTTTTCTGACATTTTCTATGGTTTTGCCATACACTGAATTGACCATCAATTTAAAGAAGGTCTTATCAAATTGGTCCATTGCAGATGTTCGAAGCTCTGTGTTTGTATCAATATATGTCTTCAACCATCTTGAGTGCCTGAACCTCAAAACTTTGCCAACTTTGGTCACTTGAACACCATGATTCATTAGGAACTGGAGTTTTTTGTAATAAATGACATAATCTTGTTTTGGCTCTAGAGACATCATCAATTTCTTCGGATTAGAGCCAGGTGAACACTTAACCTCAGGAATTGGGGGCAGATCAGAAAATGTGTTGTGTAAATCATCAGGAATTGTCAGATCAACCTCTAAGAATAGGCCATAGTTACTGTCATCAAAATCCAGAAGATCTTCAATATTGAAATCTTCAACCCACTCAAGCCCTGTATGGCAGTTTTTTCATCA
This sequence comes from Lepisma saccharinum, assembly GCF_977018435.1. Taxonomy (NCBI): domain Eukaryota; kingdom Metazoa; phylum Arthropoda; class Insecta; order Zygentoma; family Lepismatidae; genus Lepisma; species Lepisma saccharinum. Next base: position 98,896,732 of record NC_139234.1, read on the forward strand.
TAGCATAACCATAGAGGCTATTGGCTTCTACATACAGTATATAATTTGATGGCAGTGCTGGATAATAATCAGGAATATATTTGTTATTTGCTCTGGCATATCTCTGAGAGCATTGCACCATCCCTCCTCTTATACATTGTTCCATAAACAGATACATATCTTGATCTTGGATCAGATCCAATTGCATTTTAGTGTTCAAAAAATTGCAGACCATGCTAGGCCTGGTGCACTGTAAAAATACATTGGATCCAGTTTATAATTTTGCATGGAAGATTTTCTAAATGCCTGAAATATATCAACTAAGAGGGTCACATCAAGTTTTAAATATGCCTTGTGATAATCACCAAATGTCTGGCATTTTAAATTGTTCCACATCATCTGAGCATGGTGCTAATCTTCCTCAGTGATTCCAGATCCTCTGAGTTTGCTGTAAAACTTTTGTTGTGGTGGCAGAGCACACTCTTTAAATTTAGAAAAACCTGTAACATAATCATATGGGTATACACCCTTCCGCCTAATTAATTTCAGGTCCTGATTTGGAAACAAAGCACATGTGATTTTGAATTGATCATCAGATAATTGAGTGGCCAGTGTAGCCAGGCCAGCAGACAGAATTCTGTAGGAATCAAAAAATCTTAAGTGAATAGAAACACCATTAACTTCAATTTTCTTGCTAATAGCAATATATTTCTCATCATTTTCTGCTAAAATATTTAAATTCTGCTTGTCAAACCCCTCGTACCTGATCAGATGATGAAAATCATAATTAGAGGCACCATGGCAAAATATGGGGACAAATTTTGGTCTCTGGATCTTAATATTACAACTATTACACAGAGCCATTTTGTATTTACCATCTGTATGAGAATGGTGTTTCACCTTGATATTTGTATCTGAAAATTCAGAATCACATACCGGGCATTTTTCTGCATTGTTGAAATCTTCAATCTGATCCTCTGTTAAAGGCAACATGGGTTTTGATTTTAATAAGACAATAGATGTTATATCATGGCACTCATTTTCTATTATTTGTGCAAATTCTTTGATGGCATCTGCTCCCATGTATAAATATTCTTTACTAACCACACCATCCTGTACAACAACATAATAAAAACTAGAAGTTTCATGTAACTGGTATGATGAAATTGAAGATTCATCAGGATCTGGGCTGCAGAATGCAAGGGGTTTGAGGTTTGATTCAAAATCACACACTATATATGCTCGGTGTTCCAACAAGGCTTAAACTTTTTGAATTTGGCATTGTCACTTGGGTTAGGCATAAGCATATGAACAGGTTTATGGTTGCCACAGTATTTTAAATGTTCAATTAACTTGTTTTTAGCAATTTCTGCATTTTTTTCACGAACCCCATTCACCATTTTTTGACCATCAAATACAGTCAAACATCTTCGGCACAACTTGAATATTGTATTGGATTTGCCTTGTTGTTTTCTGACTAAAGCTTCAAGACTGTGTATCAGAGTGTAATGATATGTGTCATCCCTTTACATTAAGAGCAGATCAATCGGAACAGCAGAATCATCATCAAGTGTACTGATTCTGAGAGGTGCTATCAAGCAATTGCCACGGCCAGTAGAACAAATAAATACATTAATAGATAATTGTTTACCATTGATATCCCTGGCCTCTTTTTTCAAATTTATCAATATTCTGAACAGACATTGGATATTTTAAGCCCTCCATTGCTTCATCAAAATTGTGTTCATATTGTTTATAATAAGTTATTCTCTGAGGATTCCTTAAAACTGGATACAAATCAGCTAAAATACACCACAGAAAGCATTTCTCATCATTATTTTCTATGTTAACCACAGCTCTTTTGTTTTTATTATTGGCAGGTAAAGGCAGATATGTAGATCCTTGTAATGGGCTGAATTCAGAAATATTAACATAGAACTTGTGTGGAGTTCCGCATAGGCTCCATCCCGATTCTTTTGCTGCAAATTCAGAGTGTTTAATATTCAATTGATCTATCAAACTGCTTATTATTTTGTCTGAATTTGCATTTGAATATACATCTACAGTTTCTGTTATGTGGGGCTGTGAAAATTTTGTGCCATTTGCTTTCTTATATTGTGTAAACAATTTGAGGGACAGCTTATAAGAGCCATTTTGTGCATTTAGAATTGCCTGCACATCAGGATTTATACTGTTCCAAAAATTCTTAATGTCACATCTTGGCTCTGATACAAAACGGTGATCCCTAAGTTGGCCAGCAAAACTGCTATGGATGGGTTCATAGCGTGGCTGCTTTGCCGGTCTTGCAATAACAGGTGTTTCATGGTTCCTTTTCAGACCAGATGTAGATGGTTGTGGGGGCAATGTTGATGACTGTTCAGAACAAGTACCTTTATGTTTATATAAGAAATATTCCAGACTATATTTTCTATAGCATTTAGGGCATATTTTAGTGGGAGTTCTGCATTTGCCTGGATCACAATTTTTTTGGTGCTTGGCCCAATTAGGGCTGGATATATTTTTATTGCATTGATTACAATATTTTTGATTTGGCATTTTTGTTGTTTATTATATAAAATTTCTTGGGGTTCAAATCAAATCTCTATACTTAATAAAAAATATCAGTTGGGTTCAGCAGTGTGCTTTGTATATTTAGTGTATATACTTAGTGTCTTAATATTTTTGGCTTTGTTGTTGGTTTATTATATAAAATTTCTTGGGGTTCAAATCAAAACTCTATACTTAATCAACCTATGACAGGTTGTAAAGCTGATAGCCTACATGCACAAAGGTAGAATAAGTATCGATCTACTGAAGCACTGACCTATCACAATTGCATGTCTGCACAGGCATGTCGTGGTGTGCATGGAAAGGCAATGACCTAATACCATGTGTCATGTATTGATCTTGTATAACAAACTAGGGCAGATATAAACCCTTTGTTCAATATTTTAGAAAATTCTGTATATTAAATCAAACAAACCTATAATTCAATTTATACAAATCTGCTATATTTTTGTGTTTTTTTTTTTAAAAAAAATAAGAGGAGCACTGCAACAACACATCTGTACTCCTCAGCCACTCTCACAATACTAACTGATATGTAATTCAAAAGCTCTTGCATCATAATTTGTTGCAAAACATAATGCAAAAGCTCTTGCATCATAATTTGTTGCATAATATTGGTTAATAATTTGTTTTACAACATGATACAATGGCTTAGTTTTAAGTGTAGCAAAAACAATATGAAGAGGGGCATATTTTTAACAAGCTTATGGACAACAATCTCACATATGTGGCTTTTGTAAGTGTAGGCAAATCAATCTGAGGGGGGTCATACTTTCACAGGAAATTCCCGAGGGCATTTTTACAAAAATCATGGATTAGACAGAGTACCACACTTGAGCAAAAAGCTTATATGGGCATGTTGAGCTAGCTTTAAGTGTAGCCAAATCTGCCTGAGGGGGGCCCATACTTTATCGAGTTTATAATAGTATCAATACTACTACTTATAAGTAGTCGCTTAGCAATTAAAAGAAGACTATCCAGAGTGCGTTTTGAAGATTTTTCTTCAATGGAATTGTACATGGGTGAAATCATCTCATTGCAGCAAGAGTTAGCGGACGAGGGATGCAGTATCGATGATGAAGAAATCGCCGAAATTATGTTAATTGGATTGCATGAAGAGTTTAATCCTTTGGTAATGGGTATTGAAGAAACTCAGAGGAAACTTACAAGTGAGTTTGTGAAGTCACGGCTCATACAGGGTGATTTTCGACGATGCGAAAGTGTTTCCAAGGATTCTGCATATTTAGTTTCAGATAAGAAGAAGAGTCCATTTCTGTCTATTTGCCATCATTGCAAGAAGGAAGGCCACATAAAGCCAAGACGTCCTCTACTACAGAAGTCTAAGAAGTGTGACGTCCGGCGAGGTTAAGACACAATAGTTCCTAGGGAATTTTGGAGGAAGCGTGTTAACTGGACATAAGATGTTAAGTTGTGCATAAACCCAACCGGCAAGCCTCAAATTATTAATCTTCCTTAAGGGACAATGAATCGTTATTTCGAGTCAAGTCACAAAATCGACGTGGAAATGTCCTAAGACACAATTCGACTCTGAAGGTTACTGCACGTGATATTGCCGATCTTAACAAATCTAAATTTTTCCGCTTCTTATAAAATATCCGAGTCTTGATTCAATGCAGGAAGAATAGGTGCGCATGGACACGGCGCCATACCAAAAATAGCACTTACTTCGTTCAAAAACTTATTCCGTAACGTAAACATTCATCTAGTGACGCAAGCACCATGTTCTACTATAGTTGGAACGCAATTAGCAATGAGGGCGTGCGTTCCTTGCAAAGTCAACGTACTAAATTATTTGCGAGACATATTAATTAAATTCATGCACTTTTATCCTACTACCATCACCTTGTAATTAGAATTTTTTTAACTTATGTGTCTTCAATGATGAACAAATGATAACAACAGGACGCCAAATTTATTCATGAGTATTCGATAATATGTACAATCGCTGATTTACAATGCAGTTTTTTCTGCAACTCATGTATTAACGATTAGGTTTTGATTTTAAATCATCTTGTTAACAACTGCGTTACTTGCCGCATCAATAGTTAACAACTATCTTTGGTTTGTACAACATTTAACCAATGGACAAATTTATATACACGTCCGTAAAATTTAACAAGCACTTGGTATTTGTTTAGCTCTGATTTTATTCAAAATAGAATTCTGATTTATCCAAACATTATTCTCAATTTCTAACGACGATACAATCTTACATAACATCATGCTCGTCTCGTGTATTTTATATACTAATCTCGTTCACAATACAGCGAAAAATCTCAAGTTTAATTACGTCATTTTAATGCTACTATTTGGCATAAGGTTCTGGATAAAAAAGGGGGAAGTTATGTTAATATCAACGCCTTTTGGTTTCTCAAAAACTATGTTTTCGCCTTTTTTAACTAAAAAAATTCCGCTGCTAGCGTTCGATCTCAATTTTTTTAACGAGTTCGTTAGCTATGGTTAATTCAAGTAGTGTAATTGGCTATATTACTGGGACGAGAAATGATGAGCCCCCCTCAGGCAGATTTGGCTACACTTAAAACTAGCTCAACATGCCCATATGAGCTTTTTGCTCAAGTGTGATACTCTGTCTAATCCAAGATTTTTGTAAAAATGCCCTCGGGAATTTCCTGTGAAATGATGAGACCCCTCAGATTGATTTGGCTACACTTACAAAATCTACATCTGTGAGATTGTTGTCCATAAGCTTGTTAAAAATATGCCCCTCTTGATATTTGTTTTGGCCACACTTAAAACTAAGCCAAAAATGCTCATAAAACCCACACCCACACATATTTACTTCCGGTCCACTTCCGGTCACTTCCGGTACACTTCAACGTATGTTGAAACGTTTATATAGGAACAATGGGCATTGATTGCCACTTTTCAAATCACAATGACCTATGGGTTGCAAACATGTTTTTAGATTCCTGTATAATTGTAAATATTGTTTATTTTACAGCCTATTCTGTTAAGGCAGTCAAACCCTGTCAGAACAAACAGCAATCAAACCTGTAACATTACAGAGTGAGCATGTAGAGTGGCACAGAGTGCATTCAAACCTGTAGAATAAACAATACAGAATAAACAGCAGTCAAATATGTAGACTGAATAGCAGCTAAACCCATGTCAGGATTAACAGCATTCAAACCCTGTCAGGATAAATATTTAAATATGTATATATTTATAAATTAACACAAGTATTAATATGTATTTCCTGTTCAACCAGAACAAACCTCTATAAGATATGACAATCTGGATGTATGAGATGTTTTATTGATTTTATGTTTCTGTATTTTTCAGGTTCTTCTCATCAGTGTAACAAATTTCCTGTCTTGTTTTGCATGTAGTTCCAAATCCCTGCCCCATCAGTGCTCAGCCAGGCTCGGGTCTGTATGCAGGAAGAGGCAAGAAATTTGTTTGAAATATGCTTGGGTATAATTTTCTGAAGCCTGTACCTAATAACAGCATCACAGCACAGCTCTGTCAGAGATAGGGACATTGAGTATAAAATCTGTAATCAATAATTCAGTAATCAATTCTAACAATTAATGGGCTCTTCTCATCAGTATAACAAATTTCCTGTCTTATGCAGTTCCAAATCCCTGCCCCATCAGTGCTGTAGAAATATCAGCCAGGCTCGGGGTCTGTATGTAGGAAGAGGCATGATATTTGTAGTTGAATTTTCTGAAGCCTGTACCTAATAACAGCACAGCTCTGTCAGAGATAGGGACATTGAGTATAAAATCTGTAATCAATAATCAATTCTAACAAGTTTAATTCCTTTCTGTACCTAATCACAGCATAGCTCTGTCAGAGGATAGGGACATTGAGTAATATCTGTAATCAATAATTAATAATTATTCTTGTCAGTAATCAATTCTAACAAGTTTAATTCTCTTCTCATCAGTGTAACACATTTCCTGTCTTATGCAGTTCCAAATCCCTGCCCCATCAGTGCTGTAGAAATATCAGCCAGGCTCGGGTCTGTATGCAGGAAGAGGCAAGACATTTGTTTGAAATCTGCTTGGGTATAATTTTTTGAAGCCTGTACCTAATCACAGCACAGCTCAGTCAGAGATAGGGACATTGAGTAATATCTGTAATCAATAATTCAGTAATCATTTCTAACAAGTTTAATTTTCAATAGGCTCTTCTCATCAGTGTACCACATTTCCTGTCTTATGCAGTTCCAAATCCCTGCACAGCAGTGCTGTAGAAATATCAGCCAGGCTCGGGTCGGTATGTAGGAAGAGGCATAGTTCAAATCTGCTTGGGTATAATTTTTTGAAGCCTGTACCTCATCACAGCATAGCTCTGTCAGAGGATAGGAACATTGAGTATAAAATCTGTAATCAATAAGTCAGTAATCAATTCTAAGAAGTTTATTTTTTAATAGGATCTTCTCGTCAGTGTAACAAATTTCCTGTCTTGTTTCACATGCAGTTCCAAATCCCTGCCCCATCAGTTCTGTAGAAATATCAGCCAGGCTCGGGTCTGTATGTAGGAAGAGGCAAGACATTTGTTTGAAATCTGCTTGGGTATAATTTTCTGAAGCCTGTACCTAATCAGAGCACAGCTCTGTCTGAGATAGGGACATTGAGTATAAAATCTCTAATCAATATTGTCAGTAATCAATTCTAATAAGTTTAATTCTCGTCTCATCAGTGTAACAAATTTCCTGTCTTGTTTCACATGCAAATCCCTGCTCATCAGTGCTGCAGCGAGGCTCGGGTCTGTATGCAGGAAGAGGCAAGTTATTTGTTTGAAATCTGCTTGGGTATAATTTTCTGAAGCCTGTACCCATCACAGCATAGCTCTGTCAGAGATAGGGACATTGAGTAATAATTAATAATTATTCTTGTCAGTAATGAATTCTAACAAGTTTAATTTTTAATAGGTTCTTCTCATCAGTGTAACAAATTTCCTGTCTTATGCAGTTAAAAAAATCCCTGCCCATCAGTGCTCAGACAGGCTCGGGTCTGTATGTAGGAAGAGGCAAGATATTTGCTTGAAATCTGCTTGGGTATAATTTTCTGAAGCCTGTACGTAATCACAGCACAACTCTGTCAGAGTGTAACAAATTTCCTGTCTTGTTTCACATGCAGTTCCAAATCCCTGCCCAGCAGTGCTGCAGCCAGGCTCGGGTCTGTACGCAGGAACAGGCATGATATTTGTGAAATCTGCTTGGGTATAATTTTCTGAAGCCTGTACCCATCACAGCACAGCTCTTTCAGAGATAGGGACATTGAGTAATATATGTAATCAATAATTAATAATTATTCTTGTCAGTAATCAATTCTAACAAGTTTAATTTTTAATAGGCTCTTCTACTGTCTTGTTTCACATGCAGTTCCAAATCCCAGCCCATCAGTGCTGTAGAAATATCTTCCAGGCTCGGGTCTGTGTGTAGGAACAGGCAAGATATATGCTTGGGTATAATTTTTTGAAGCCTGTACCCATTATAGCATAGCTCTGTCAGAGATAGGGACATTGAGTATGTATTATTACTGCACCTGCCCCATCTAATATGTTGCTGTGTTTCTTCAACACATTAGACTTCAAAAAATTATACCCAAGCAGATTTCAAACACTGTTTCTACATACAGACTCGAGCCTAGCTCATATTTCTACTGCACTGATGGGAAGACAGGAAATTTGTTATTAAAAATTAAACTTGTTAGAATATGATTACAGATATGTTTTCAGGTTTGAAGTTGTTAGAGTATATAATCATAGAACATGTGGAAGATATTATTATAGTAATGGTAATGTTGGAGAGAGAAACAAGATTGTAACAAGAGAGCCTGAAAAATACAGAAACATAAAATCAATAAAACATCTCATGGCTGCTTATCTATCAGAGCTATGCTGTTATTGGGTACATGCTTCAAAAAAATTATACCCAAGCAAATTTCAAACAAAGATCTTGCCTCTTCCTGCATACAGACCCGAGCCTGGTTGAGCACTGATGAGCAGGGATTTGGAACTGCATGTAAAACAAGACAGGAAATTTGTTACACTGATGAGAAGAGCCTATTAAAAATTAAACTTCTTAGAATTGATTACTGACAATTATTGATTACAGATATGTTTTCAGGTTTGAAGTTGTTAGAGCATATAATCATAGAACATGTGGCAGAGAGAAACAAGATTGTAAGAAGAGAGCCTGAAAAATACAGAAACGTCAACATCTCATATATCCAGATTGTTGCAGGTTGTCATATTTTATAGAGGTTTGTTCTGAATATTTTATTGATTTATGAAGAAACACAGCAACATGTTAGATGGGACAGGTTTTGCAGTACTCAATGTCTCTATTTCTGACAGAGCTATGCTGTGATGCTTCAGAAAAATATACCCAAGCAGATTTCAAACAAATATTTTGCTTTTTTCTGCATACAGACCCGAGCCTGGCTGAGCACTGATGGGCAGGAACTGCATGTAAAACAAGACAGGAAACTTGTTACTCTGATGAGAAGAGCCTATTAAGAATTAAACTTGTTAGAATTGATTACTTGATTATAGATATGTTTTCATATGAAGTTGTTACAGCATATAATCATAGAACATGTGGCAGGGCAATGTTGCAGAGAGAAACAAGATTGTAACAAGAGAGCCTGAAAAATACAGAACAATAAAACATCTCATACATCCAGATTGAAACACAGCAACATATTAGATGGGACAGGTTTTGCAGTAATAATACAATGTCCCTATTTCTGATCAGCCAGGCTCGGGTCTGTATGCAGGAACAGGCAAGATATCTGCTTGGCTATAATTTTTTGAAGCCTGTACCTAATAACAGCATCACAGCATAGCTCTGATATTTCTACAGCACGGATGGGCAGGGATTTGGAACTGCATATAAAACAAGACAGATGTCCCTATCTCTGACAGAGCTGTGCTGTGATGAGGTACAGGCTTCAGAAAATTATAACCAAGCAGATTTCAAACAAATATCTTGCCTCTTCCTACATAAAGACCCGAGCCTGGCTGAGCACTGATGGGCAGGGATTTGGAACTACATAAGACAGGAAATTTGTTACACTGATGAGAAGAATTAAACTTGTTAGAATTAATTACTGACAAGAATAATTATTAATTGTTGATTACTCAATGTCCCTATCTCTGACAGAGCAATGCTGTGATGAGGTACAGGCTTCAAAAAATTATACCCAAGCAGATTTCAAACAAATATCTTGCCTCTTCCTACATACAGACCCGAGCCTGGCTGCAGCACAGATCAGCAGGGATTTGGAACATGTGCATGTGAAACAAGACAGGAAATTTGTTTTATTAGAATTGATTACTGACAAGAATAATTATTATTGATTACAGATATGTTTTCAGGTTTGAATAGTGATGGCAATGTTTCAGAGAGAAACAAGATTGTAACAAGAGAGCCTGAAAAATACAGAAACATAAAATTCAATAAAACATCTCATACATCCAGATTGTTGCAGGTTGTCATATGTTATAGAGGTTTGTTCTGAATATTTTATTGATTTATCAAGAAACACAGCAACATGTTAGATGGGGCATGTTTTGCAGTAATAATACAATGTCCCTATCCTCTGACAGAGCAATGCTGTGATGAGGTACAGGCTTCAAAAAATTATACCCAAGCTGATTTCAAAGAAATATCTTGCCTCTTCCTGCACACAGACCCGAGCGTGGCTGATATTTCTACAGCACTGATGGGCATTTGGAACTGAATGTAAAACAAGACAGGAAGAGCCTATTAAAGTTAAACTTGTTAGAATTGATTACTGACAAGAATAATTATTAATTGTTGATTACAAATATTACTCAATGTTCTTATCTCTGACAGAGCTATGCTGTGATTCTGTTATTAGGTACAGGCTTCAGAAAATTATACCCAAGCAGATTTCAAACAAATATCTTGCCTGTTCCTACACACAGACCCCCGAGCCTGGCTCATATTTCTACAGCACTGATGAGCAGGGATGGAACTGTATGTAAAACAAGACAGGAGAAGAGCCTATTGAAAATTAAATGTTAGAATTGATTAGATTACAGATATGTTTTCAGGTTTATTTTTTTTTGCATCGATTATGAAGTTATTAGCATAGAACATGTGGCAGATATTATTATAGTGATGGCAATGTTGAAGAGAGAAACAAGATTGTAACAAGAGAGCCTGAAAAATACAGAAAATAAAACTTCTCATACATCCAGATTGTTGCAGGTTGTCATATCTTATAGAGGTTTGTTCTGAATATTTCATTGATTATGAAGAAACACAGCAATGTTAGATGGGGCAGGTTTTAAAATATAGTGCAGTAATAATTTTATACTCAATGTCCCTATCTCTGACAGAGCTATGCTGTGATGAGGTACAGGCTTCAAATAATTATACCCAAGTAGATTTCAACTACAAACTTCCTGCACACAGACCCAGAGCCTGGCTGCAGCACTGATGGGCAGGGATTTGGAACTGCATGTGAAACAACACAGGACACTGATGAGAAGAACCTATTAAAAATTAAATATTAGAATTGATTACTGACAAGAATAATTATTAATTATTGATTACAAATATGTTTTCAGGTTTGAAGTTGTTAGCATAGAACATGTGGAATTATAGTGATGGCAATGTTGGAGAGAGAAACAAGATTGTAACAAGAGAGCCTGAAAAATACAGAAAATAAAGCATCTCATACATCCTTGATTGTTGCAGGTTGTCATATCTTATAGAGGTTTGTTCTGAATATTTTATTGATTATGACTAATGTATTGAAGAAACACAGCAACATGTTAGATGGGGCAGGTGCAGTAATAATACATACTCAATGTCCCTATCTCTGACAGAGCTATGCTGAGATGGGTACAGGCTTCAAAAAATTATACCCAAGCATATATCTTGCCTGTTCCTACACACAGACCCGAGCCTGCAAAGATATTTCTACAGCACTGTTGGGCAGGGATTTGGAACTGCATGTGAAACAAGACAGGAGAAGAGCCTATTAAAAATTGTTAGAATTGATTACTGACAAGAATAATTATTAATTATTGATTACAGATATTACTCAATGTCCCTATCTCTGACAGAGCTGTGCTGTGATGGGTACAGGCTTCAGAAAATTATACCCAAGCAGATTTCACAAATATCATGCCTGTTCCTTCATGCAGACCCGAGCCTGGCTGCAGCACTACTGGGCAGGGATTTGGAACTGCATGTGAAACAAGACAGGAAATTTGTTACACTCTGACAGAGCTGTGCTGTGATTAGGTACAGGCTTCAGAAAATTATACCCCAGCAGATTTCAAACAAATATCTTGCCTCTTCCTACATACAGACCCGAGCCTGGCTGATAATTCTACAGCACTGATGATGGTTAGGGATTTGGAACTGCATGAGACAGGAAATTTGTTACACTGATGAGAAGAACCTATTAAAAATTATACTTGTTAGAATTGATTACTGACAAGAATAATTATTAATTATTACTCAATGTCCCTATCTCTGACAGAGCTATGCTGTGATGGGTACAGGCTTCAGAAAATTATACCCAAGCAGATTTCAAACAAATATCTTGCCTCTTCCTGCATACTGACCCGAGACTGGCTGCAGCACTGATGAGCAGGGATTTGCATGTGAAACAAGACAGGAAATTTGTTACACTGATGAGAAGAGAATTAAACTTGTTAGAATTGATTACTGACAATATTGATTACAGATTTTATACTCAATGTCCCTATCTCTGACAGAGCTGTGCTGTGATTAGGTACAAGGCTTCAGAAAATTATACCCAAGCAGATTTCAAACAAATGTCTTGCCTCTTCCTACATACAGACCCGAGCCTGGCTCATATTTCTACAGCACTGATGGGGCAGGGATTTGGAACTGCATGAGAAACAAGACAGGAAATTTGTTTCTCTGATGAGAAGATCCTTTTAAAAATTAAACTTGTTAGAATTGATTACTGACTTATTGATTACAGATTTTATACTCAATGTCCCTATCCTCTGACAGAGCTATGCTGTGATGAGGTACAGGCTTCAAAAAATTATACCCAAGCAGAAGCAGATTTCAACTATGCCTCTTCCTACATACAGACCCGAACCTGGCTGATATTTCTACAGCACTGCTGTGCAGGGATTTGGAACTGCATAAGACAGGAAATGTGTTACACTGATGAAAAGAGCCTATTGAAAATTAAACTTGTTAGAAATGATTACTGACTTATTGATTACAGATATTACTCAATGTCCCTATCTCTGACAGAGCTGTGCTGTGATTAGGTACAGGCTTCAAAAAATTGTACCCAAGCAGATTTCAAACAAATGTCTTACCTCGTCCTGCATACAGACCCGACCTGGCTGATATTTCTACAGCTCTGTTGGGGCAGGGATTTGGAACTGCATAAGACAGGAAATGTGTTACACTGATGAGAAGAGAATTAAACTTGTTAGAATTGATTACTGACAAGAATAATTATTAATTATTGATTACAGATATTACTCAATGTCCCTATCCTCTGACAGAGCTATGCTGTGATTAGGTACAGAAGGGAATTAAACTTGTTAGAATTGATTATTGATTACAGATTTTATACTCAATGTCCCTATCTCTGACAGAGCTGTGCTGTTATTAGGTACAGGCTTCAGATAATTCAACTACAAATATCATGCCTCTTCCTACATACAGAACCCGAGCCTGACTGATATTTCTACAGCACTGATGGGGCAGGGATTTGGAACTGCATAAGACAGGAAATTTGTTACACTGATGAGAAGAGCCTATTAATTGTTAGAATTGATTACTGAATTATTGATTACAGATTTTATACTCAATGTCCCTATCTCTGACAGAGCTGTGCTGTGATGCTGTTATTAGGTACAGGCTTCAGAAAATTATACCCAAGCAGATTTCAAACAAATATCTTGCCTGTTCCTGCATACAGACCCGAGCCTGGCTGCAGCACTGATAAGCAGGGATTTGCATGTGAAACAAGACAGGAAATTTGTTACACTGATGAGAAGAGAATTAAATTTGTTAGAATTGATTACTGACAATATTGATTACAGATTTTATACTCAATGTCCCTATCTCTGACAGAGCTGTGCTTTGATTAGGTACAGGTTTCAGAAAATTATACCGAAGCAGGTTTCAAACAAATGTCTTGCCTCTTCCTACATACAGACCCGAGCCTGGCTCATATTTCTACAGCACTGATGGGGCAGGGATTTGGAACTGCATGTGAAACAAGACAGGAAATTTGTTTCACTGATGAGAAGATCCTATTAAAAATTAAACTTGTTAGAATTGATTACTGACTTATTGATTACAGATTTTATACTCAGTGTTCCTATCCTCTGACAGAGCTATACTGTGATGACGTACAGGCTTCAAAAATTATACCCAAGCAGACATCAATATGCCTCTTCCTACATACAGACCCGAACCTGGCTGATATTTCTACAGCACTGCTGTGCAGGGATTTGGAACTGCATAAGACAGGAAATGTGGTACACTGATGAAAAGAGCCTTTTGAAAATTAAACTTGTTAGAAATGATTACTGAATTATTGAATACAGATATTACTCAATGTCCCTATCTCTGACAGAGCTGTGCTGTGATTAGGTACAAGCTTCAAAAAATTATACCCAAGCAGATTTCAAACAAATGTCTTGCCTCTTCCTGCATACAGACCCGAGCCTGGCTGATATTTCTACAGCACTGATGGGGCAGGGATTTGGAACTGCATAAGACAGGAAATTTGTTACACTGATGAGAAGAGCCTATTAATTGTTAGAATTGATTACTGAATTATTGATTACAGATTTTATACTCAATGTCCCTATCTCTGACAGAGCTGTGCTCTGATGCTCTTATTAATTACAGGCTTCAGAAAATTATACCCAAGCAGATTTCAAACAAATATCTTGCCTCTTCCTGCATACAGACCCGAGCCTGGCTGAGCACTGATGGGGCAGGGATTTGGAACTACATGCAAAACAAGACAGGAAATTTGTTACACTGATGAGAAGAACCTGAAAAATACAGAAACATAAAATCAATAAAACATCTCATACATCCAGATTGTCATATCTTATAGAGGTTTGTTCTGGTTGAACAGGAAATACATATTAATACTTGTGTTAATTTATAAATACATACATATTTAAATATTTATCCTGACAGGGTTTGAATGCTGTTAATCCTGACATGGGTTTAGCTGCTATTCAGTCTACATATTTGACTGCTGTTTATTCTGTATTGTTTATTCTACAGGTTTGAATGCACTCTGTGCCACTCTACATGCTCACTCTGTAATGTTACAGGTTTGATTGCTGTTTGTTCTGACAGGGTTTGACTGCCTTAACAGAATAGGCTGTAAAATAAACAATATTTACAATTATACAGGAATCTAAAAACATGTTTGCAACCCATAGGTCATTGTGATTTGAAAAGTGGCAATCAATGCCCATTGTTCCTATATAAACGTTTCGACATACGTTGAAGTGTACCGGAAGTGACCGGAAGTGGACCGGAAGTAAATATGTGTGGGTGTGGGTTTTATGAGCATTTTTGGCTTAGTTTTAAGTGTGGCCAAAACAAATATCAAGAGGGGCATATTTTTAACAAGCTTATGGACAACAATCTCACAGATGTAGATTTTGTAAGTGTAGCCAGATCAATGTGAGGGGGCTCATCATTTCACAGGAAATTCCCGAGGGCATTTTTACAAAAAATCTTGGATTAGACAGAGTACCACACTTGAGCAAAAAGCTCATATGGGCATGTTGAGCTAGTTTTAAGTGTAGCCAAATCTGCCTGAGGGGGGCTCATCATTTCTCGTCCCAGTAATATAGCCAATTACACTAATTCACAATCAAAAAGGTAAAGATTATTTTTTCCACACTAATTTACCAGAATTTTAGATCTCACGATTTCTGTACTAGGTTTGGTACGTGTGTACTTTCCAAGCAAGAGCTGCACAATAAACTTGTGTTCAGTAAAAATGGGGAGTGTATTATACGACTTTCTTGCTGCCGAATTGGTCAAAGTACATAATTAATTTCGAGGAGAGAGAAAAAGAACTGTTTCAGAAGTCAGGACCAATGCGTTGTATCATTTACGACGGATAAGTTCGTAGAGTGGCAGCCTGTCTGCGACTAACACTATTCATAGGTTATCACAAATTCCTGTATTACTAAGCACCAAATACGTAAAAGTTCCAACATACCTTTTCGACCGTTGTAATTTTAGAATGAACACTTAGTCTGCAATCCTACCTTTTGCAAACGTATTTCACTTTTAGTTCCCACGATACCTGCGGACAAGCAATTTTACAAATGGCTGCTCCTTCCTCATTACATCGTGAACAAGCTGGTCACGTCTACAGAGGTGAAGTAAGCTGCATACGCCAGAGCTTCATAAAATTTGCTCTCTCTCTCCTACGTCGGCCGGCGAAGAAGCAAAATTCGGAATTTTTAGCAAACTGAGCTCGAGGATTTAGTTGGGGAAGTTGCCGTCAGAGACGGAAGTTATCGAAAAGGAGATAGAGTATGCAGGGCCATCTAGTGGAGAGTGAATAAACTAGATGATTCGAGAAGCTTCACTAATAATGTTGTAGCGGTTTTTCGAAAGTACGTAAATATACGACAAAAGGCGTTACAGAAGCGGATGAATAAACCCATTACGAAGCAAGGACCAAGTTCTTCGCAACACAATATTTCATTGTTATTGACTACCCACAGTGCTTGTGCCAGTAAAATGTTTAATGATAATGACTGGTTACTAGATTCAGGGTGTACTTCACATATGAGTAAACGTAAAGATTGGTTTGTTAATTATGCAAATGCTAAATCATTTGAAATTACCATTGAAAATAATGAAAAGTTTATAAGTAATGGAATTGGTGATGTGAAAGTAAATCTCAAAAGTAATGTGCGGAAGTTAATATCTGAAGTGATGTATTTTCCTGATAGTACAGCTAATTTGTTTTCTGTTAAAGTTACTGAAAAATGTTATGTTATGCTTTTCGATAACCAAAGGTGTCCTGCTTTCAATGTATCTGATATTGAGATTAAGGCTACTCCAAAATTTACATCAACAAAAAAATATTTATAAGTTAGGCCAGGCTGAAAATTTTTCCATGATGAATTTAAACAATACTACATTACTACATGTTACATTAGCAAGCTCCTTAGTGTGGTTCTAAATTTAGATGTATTTTTATTCTTGAAGAGATAGATAATAGTAGGCAAATTGTCCATCGCTATTTTCATTTTTTTTCTGCATCCTGTGTTGTTTTAAATAATGGAAAGCAGATGTTGTCCTCTGCTTATTTCAATTTGTGATCACCAGATTGGGGAAAACAGACTGGAGGAAAATGGTGATGGGCAATTCGCCTACCATTTCTTTTGGCATTGGTGTACAATTCTCTCTCGTTTTTCCCTACATATTCACATAAAGCAATAAAAATACAAACTGCTAATTTTTCATTCTAATTTGGTTATTTATTAAACTGTACGTGTCTGCATTTATATTTGATAAATTTACTTTGCTCTTCCGGCCATTTAAGTCAATTGAGATGATGAGGAAGTGATAAAATAGATGAATGACCAATCAGAGTTCCCCTTACTTATAAGAGCGACCACAAGAAAAAGAACTTTCGTCGAAAGAACCTTCCTCCTCTTCCGTTCAACTCGGGCTATAATAGACCATGCTCCACTTTCCCCCTCCCCTCCACACTGGAATACGGTGCACAGGAGTCGCGAGTCTGCACAGATTTCTTTGCTTGTGGTTCCATTGTAATAGTAATATAAAAATGTACACTCCGGCAGTTTGTTTCTTTATACATCTTATTTGGGGAAGATACAATTCAATCTATAGGTGTACACTGTATATAACACACCTTATTACTGACTTCCTTGACACTGAATGTACAGGGACAAGGAAAACAAAGAAATGAGCATAATTTTCGCTTCGGAGAAGATGTTGAACATATACCAAAAAGAACACAAATAATGAAGTCGACAATGTAAATTGAGCTCAGATCCTATTACTTCTTCATGGTATGTGACGTAAAGTTCCCGCCAAACCGTTTGACGGCGTTAGTGGCTATCGTGTCTCCTTTTCCACAGCCTGTAGTAAACATCCTCATCTAGACATTGTTCTTGTTCCGGTGTTTAATATCTGCATACTGCAGCACTGTCGTTCTGTCATTTCACGTGACTTCACATTGAAGTGATGCATTCACTTGGCCGGTTACACGTCATCGAACGTAAAAACTTCAAGCGTTACCATGGATATGGGCCACGGCTGGATATAAGTACTGAGTTCCTGAATGGTGATTTTAATGACACAATTCATATGGAACAACCACAAAGTTATCAGGTTAATAATAAAGTATGTCTACTCAAAAATAATTTGTATGCTCTAAAACAAGCAAGTCGAGTTTGAAATCAGAAAATACATGATGTGTTAATAAAAATGAAATACAATAAATCACAATGTGAACCTTGTGTGTATACAAAATGTATAAAGGGTAAAAAGATGATTGTAGCATTATATGTTAATGATATTTTTGTATTTAGTGAAGGTGCATGTGAAAAACAAATGTTGATAAATGTACTGAAATAATATTTTGATGTCAAACATTTGAGACCAGTTAGACATTGTCTAGTAATGGAGGTTGACAGGAATAAGAAACTGAATACTCTGACTTTATCTCAGAAGAAGTATACTAAACAGTTGCTTATACGTTTTGGTATGAATAATTACAAATAGTTTCAACTTCCATGGAGCTTAATGTAAAGTTAGAGAAAGCTGAGAAATGTTAAACCAGGTTTCCCTATCAGCAATTGGTAGGTAGTCTCATGTATCTGACAGTTTGTACGCGACCTGATGTTGCTTTTGCTTGTAGTAAACTCAGTCAATTCAATAATTGTTATCGTGTAAGATATTGGGTTGCAGCTAAAAGAGTATTGAGATATTTGTCAGGTACACTAGATTATAAACTTAAGTTTCAAAAAGGTGGAAATGAACTAAAAGTGTACATAGATGCAGACTGGGCTAACGATTCGGGAAATCGTAATTCATACAGTGGTTTAGTTGTACAATTTGGAGGTTCAATTGTAAATTGAGAATCGAGGAAACAACGAACCGTTGCTTATTTAAGTATCGAAAAAGAGTATTAAAGTGTGGGTGAGGCCGATAAAGAGGCACAATTCATGATAAATTTGTTATTAGAGATAATTGATATTAAGGTGCCAATTCCAATTTTTAATGATAATTTAAGTGCTCATAAATGTGTTGAAAATTTTCAGCACCATTGGCATACAAAACACATTGATGTACGACATCATTATATTAGGGATGCTGTTAAGAAATAGTTTTTCATTTAGTTTATCAACCAACGAATGATATGTTGTAGATTTATTAACAAAACCTGTATATAAAATTGTGCATGACAATTACGTATCACAGTTAGGTTTAAAATAATTATGATCATATGTATGTATGCATATTTGAGTAAGGGGAAGTGTTAAAATGTTTTGTTTCCAAACATTGTCATATTCAAATATGTTCACGTTACTTTTTCATAGTGCGAGATAGTCTGTGAAGCGACTTAATTTTATATTGTTCAATCGTATTGTGTGGGTTCTAAGAAGAGAAATAAAACTTCTTATATTTAGTGCGGCGTATTAATCATTATGCATATGCAGTATCAGGTTTGATTAATGACTTCAAATTTTTAAAACTTACTAATAATCCTGGAGGAGTTTTTAACAGCTTTTCAAATAAGATTTTTTGGAGAAGCACACCTGAAGGCAAGTGCACCTTTGATGGCCATAAATGGCTATCAATAACTTATTCAATTGCTCTTTGAACAAACCAACTGTAACTGTTAACTCAGTTACTTTTAACAGTAACTTCCGGAACACTGGTATATTTACACAACCAACAAACGTTTACTAAAGGAGCTCACGTACTCTATCAAAATACTCATAGTTTGGCTCTAGAAGGAAAAAAATCAGTAATCAACCTTAAAAGTCTTACATGTGAAAAATAGATACATATTTTGTATGAGATTTGATCGGATATTTGATCTAATCATGGACCTCATGAAAGCATGAAGGGTTCGCACTTCAGTGAAATACAAAGAAGGTTGAGGATGTATATCTCAGGGTTCAAAAGGAAGATCACATATATAGATTTTGCACGTTGCTTCATAAAATATGACTCAAAAGGTGAGTTGGTTGAAGGCAAATTTTATTTCATTCTTAAAATATGAATTTACCCTCTTAGGGCTTTTACCACTCACTGATATTACTCGCTTGACTTCTCTAAGTATTTCGTCAATCGTCATGTATGGAACAAATACACGTTCGTCAATAAAAGCGTGCAGACAACAGATCACTCCTTTGCAGGTAAAGTATCAGGATAATCCTTATAGCATCTAGTGCAAGAAAATTTGGGGGCGACGGCCGCCGCTTTGATAGAGTAACTAGAATGAAAATATTTGCGGATTATGCAAAAACATATTACCTGCTTTGGTAGAATTCGTTCGACTATCTCCTGCCTTGGAAGTTAAGTACTTAGGAATATTAATCGAGACGCAACTGGGATTCCGCTCTCACATAGTTAATGTCTTGACGAGAGCAAAAACCACTATGCATAACATTATGAGTATGGGTAACCTGGCGTACCGTCTGCCTTTTGACATAGCAATGCTATATTAAAGAGCGGTGTTTGTGCCGACCGTATGTTATGCATCCTCTACCTGGGCAATGATGGCCCTCAACCAATAAGTGAAAGTCAAGTTACGGGCAGCACAGAGGAATATATTCTTGAGAATACTTGGCGCCTTTCGGACGTCCGCTAGAGCTGCTGTAATAGTAATTGCCAGTGTCCTTCCACTAGATTTCGAGGTTCAGATATAAGCAGCCAGATACTGGCTGAGAAAAGGGCAGCATAATAAGATTGTAGCCCTACTGGGTCAAAACCTCAACACATTTCAGGACCTCGATCAACGCTTAGAAAATGCCTGGAAGATGGAATGGGAACAGCATCCCGGCTCAGAACGTACCAAGGATTTCTGCCATTGGCGAAGATAAATAAGACCTAAAAACTCCTTCTTCCGACCATCAAAGGGTCTTACTCATTTCATTACAGGGCATGGCCCTTTCGGTTAATATTTAAAGAGGTTCGGACTAAGATGTGATGATAAGTGCCAGAAACGTGGAGTAATAGAGAGCCCGGAACACGCCCTTTTAACTTGCGAGAAATTTGACGACGTCCGAATTCGGCGTCCGAGGACTAATTTAAGAATAGGCTCATTCCAGCAGATGGCGAGCTGCCAGCAGTCATTCAATACTTTCAACAAGCTTGCAGATATAATATCAAGCTATTAGGAATTCGAGTATAGAAGATCTGACTCCACAGAAAGAGATACCACTCTTGGCTTTACTATACGTAGGACTGCAGTTCAAGATGTACCTAGGAGATCAACTCGAGTACTGAGATCAGACATTACTGTGACCACTAAGGAACATCATCATCAAGAAGAGATCAGGTACTACGAGACAGGACCAACTTTCCTAATAGAAGACGTTTCTTCATAACTCTCATTAGAGGTAAACGGCTGGAAGAACTCGAAGCAGATTCATAGTGCAGACCTGATTCCAACACGAGGGGATGCTGTGCAGCAGAAGATGACCAGGCACTCCACAAGCTTCTGGGAGAACCTTTAGTCCATTTTACTTTAATTTATCTCCTGCGTCTTGTGGTGGGCCTTCTTGGTCCTCCCGCAGTTCCCATCTTGTGAATTTTCTGTATTATTATATTCTCTCTTACTGTATATTATTCCATGCAATCTATTGTTCCTGGTGGTCTTCTTCTGAAGGCCACTCCAGTTTTCTACGGGCCCTATTAGACCCTGAATTATTCTCTCTATATTTTATGTATTATATATTATTTTATATTGATCATATGAATCTTACTCTATATTATACTTATGTATGTTTCTCGAAAACTTCTCTAGATTATGCAACTGAAATTTCTAACATCTCGGTTTTATCTTAGGTACCGAGATTTATATTACTAGCTTATTTTTTTATTTATACGGGTGTAGAAGCGGAGATTCCCAGAACCTGGCTAACCACTCCAAAGTATATCCTTCATTCCAGGAACACGAAGAATGCCGCACTCAGCAGAAGCACAAACGACAAATGATAGCTGAGTGAAAGGGTACAAGAAGTGAGAGTGGCGAGTGGTGGCGGAGGTTCGCACCTTCGTGTTCCTTTATCTCCTGAGTAGGTTGTGTCATTGTCCATCGAATACAACTCGGTTCTTAAAGTTCAGCATGGAACAACAATTTGTATAATTGTTCTAATAAAATGATATCAAACGTTAAGAGTAAATTCTGTTTATAAAAATGTAGGCTAATTCATGGTTAATTTTGACTCATAAATGATAGTTTATCACTAATTATTAACAATACATAGATATGCTTTTCAAGTATTATACTTCTTACTCCACTTCAAAATTGAGAACTTTAATAAAACACCGTTGTTTCATATTTATGACATGAAATTGTTTTTCACCGGTTATTTCAAATACAAAATCCAAGAGATTGCTGCTAATTTTGCTCGTTTCCCACATTTCGCTTAAAATGGTTTTATCTTTTTATATTTATTAGTTGTTATCTATGTTTATATTTGCGTGAATTGAGGAAGCTGTGGGACAACATAGTTTTTGATCATAGGAGGAGCACTACTTATTATTACAATATAATGTGCTAATTGTAGCACGTTGCGGTAACACTGGCCACCCAGGTAAAACAGCGATAGCGAAAGATCAGGTGAGGCCAGGTCGACTCTGTAGCTCAGCGGTTAGAGCAATGACACGGTGTGCCAGAGACCCGGGTTCGAGTCCTGGTCGAGCCTTCATTTTTCGCTGAAAATTTCTAAATATAATTTGCTATTTCAGTAAAACTCTGCCTTTTATAATATAGAGCTCCATTATATTTGAAGTATCTTGACATGAGATTTGAATGAGTTTTCGAATTTTTAATATTTTTTTCTAGTTTAACAAGTCATTCGTTTGGATATATTGATAGAGACGGATATTAATTATTATGCAATTCTTTTAAGGATATATACTATTTTATGTGGAATAAAAATGATTTCTCTTTTTCTTCCAATTCCAGACCAACTGGAGTATGTAAACCCTGCTGTAGAAGGAGCGAGTGGTCTTAGATGCAAATGTCCTTTGAACTGTGTTGAACAAACCGTGGAGGTCTCGTATGCTAAACTGTACGTTGCTTCTTTTAGTTTAATATAAAACTCTCTTTTTGTAAAATTTTAAACATTGTCAAAATCAATTTATTGATATGGTTGTTTATTGACATGTCTTCACTCAACATGATAAAATACACATGGTTAAACGAAATTGCAGAGCCAAGACTTCAAGAATGGAATTCTCATGTAATGAGAAAAAATGGGACCGGAAAAGCGTATTTTCTAAAAAATAATACTTACAAGTACCGGGTGGCCAAACTAAAAGAGGCCCCCATGTCTTTCTTATAAACAACATACAGATAATTCACTCATTTATTGTATATACAGAATACAGAGTAGGAAAGTATTATTATGAAAGACAACGTACTGAACATTCAATAGGTCAATAGTTCACAGGAGGTGCTGAAAAGGTTCGCACGAACCTCGATACACAACTCAGCACGTCTCAACATGTTTCTGGAAACTTTTGCCAATTCATTTGGTGTGATTTCCGCAATCGCTTTGCGAATGTTTGTTTTCAACTCTTCAATTGTATGCGGGTTGTTACTGTAGACCTTACCCTTTAAATTACCCCACGAATACAAATAACAGGTCGACAGATCGGGCGATCTGGAAGGCCATAAACCTGCGGAAACTGTACGTTCTTCTCCGAAAGCTTCATGGACGTATGACATTTGAAAACCGTGAAGTATGCGCCGTAGCGCCATCTTGCTGGAGAAACGCATACTCTTCATCCGTTAGCTGCGCTATGAATGGTTGCAACAATTCCGTTACATACACTTGCGAGTTCACAGTGTTGTGAAAGAAAATGGGGCCTACAATCGTTTGGCCTAATAGCACACCAAACGCCTACTTTCAAATCATGCAGAGGCATCTCAATGCGTTCCCTGGGATTGTCTGTTGACCAATACGGTGTGTTTTGAGAGTTCACGTACCCGCTAAGGTGAAACCATGCTTCGTCTGAGTAGAAGTAAAGATGAGGATCCAGATAACCATCAGCAACATTCGTGAGTAACCATTCGCAATAGTGTTGTCGTTGTCCGTAATCCGTAGGTTTTTAATGCTTGCATCACTCTTACTTTGGATGGTCGCATATGTAACTTCTGCAACATGTTCTGGCATGACGTTCGTTTGATGTTAGTTGGGAGGAGAGACGTCTAGTTGATTTCCGTGGACTCCTTACCGTAGCCTCGTGAACACGTTCAGTATTGTCCGGCGAACAAACTGCCTTTACACGGTTACGTTTGGCGTTAGCGACTGATCCTGTTGCTCTAAATTTCGTAATCAATTTCTGCACAACACTTTTCGCAGGAGCAGCTGTCTCTGGATATTTTATCGTGAACCTTTCATTTACAGTTTTAAATGATTTACATCCGAAGTACGTTTCAACAATGAACACTCTTTGTTCGATTGACAAAGGCATTCTGCAGCACTTCACAACACGCTTCAAACCGACTACTGACAACGCAGCACTGATCACTCAATCGCTGCTCGGCATCACGTGACCCGCTCGAGCGCCGCCCTAGCGGTAAGAAATAACAAAACGTCATCACACAACGTGCGAAAAAAATTATTGTAACATAAATGCAGCTCTTACTTGCTTAATGTTCATTTTATATCACGTATAACACGGGCCTCTTTTATCTTGGCCACTCTGTATATTCGTAGTTTACAACTCGACTTTTATTGAATTATGATGTGGTCATATAGTGGTGTGGATCCTACTTTACACTGTAGGTTCAGTCCCGATCACTGTGCATAAAATGTACCTAAAACACCAACCCAACTTAACTAAAGAATAGTGGGTTTGGAAATATTTCATTTCTCAGTAATATTAAATGGAATTGTTGTTTTAAATCCACTTTATGCACAGTAAGGTAATCGAGATTAGACCTATAATTTAAAGTAGGATAAGAACCACTATGTGCCTCCACCGGATATCCACCCCTGGGCCTCTTGGTTACAAGGCGACGATGCCACCACAGCGCCATCTGGGAGGCACTGTTTCTGGGTAATAAGGCATCAAAGTATGATCATGCACAAAGACGTTTATTCACTGGATAAAAATGTTCAAGGTATTCATTTCTTGGGTTGTCTCATTTAGTTTGAAACGAGGTCGTTTGTGTGACAAATTTAAAGGCCTAAACAATTCACACACAAGGACTTGCTGCATCATACACAGAAGTAGGATGCACCAATGATTTTAAGTGCATTCACAGGAAGAAGTCCAAGTGTTTTGAATCAGTTAAATGTGAAGGCCAAGGACCTGCATCCACCAAGATCATGTTCATTAAGGTCCTTGACGGCACAAAGACTGAAGCTTGCGAGGTAGCCGTCATGCTTGACGAACAGTCTTCGACGGAATGCTAATGGTATGTTTTCCAAGGAAGAAGATAACGTGGTCAGCAAGTAGTATCTGTAGTTCCACCCTGTAAGCCTATTTGAAAGTAGGTGGGATGGCAAACGAAATCACTAAAAATACCAGCCCAGATATCGATTGGGAACCTCTGTCGGTGATAAGAGTGGGCTCTTGCAAGGGGATTTATGTCTGCCCAAACGTGCTGGACATCGAAAAATTCGTGATTTCATCTCTGGTGAATGCGGCCTTGACCGTGAATAGCACAAAACGTTGGAAAGGTGGGATTTATATATGTAGCATTGTAGTAGGAACCACTGGTAGAACGTTATCAGTAGACTGCAGTACAGGGAAATTTAGGTAACAAAACCTTTTAACACTCCAGAAAATCATTGTGAGAAAGTAGTACCAAAAATATGTATTTCCGTAATGTATTTTTCAGCTTCAATTTGCTCTCAATTCATCACATTATAACATAAATATGCTTATATCTTTACTTATATATTTCTAAACTATGCTTTATACCTTGATTTATTACTTTATTACTCTAATTTTTCTTCATAATAGCTGCTTTTGTTTCAAAAATAATAATTCTTAAAATTTTGTAAAATTATGGAGAAACGGATTTTGTCCTTGCTTTATTATTGTTTATTAAGTTTTACGTTTATATAATTTTATTATTTTCTTTGGCTAATTAGATAGCGTGTTCTCTCCTTCGTATGTTGCTTCATTCGTTTGGTGTTTTAAGTCCACTTTATGCACATAAGGCTAATCAGGACTGGACATGCAACGTAAAGTGGGATCCGAAACACTATGTTTCTCCACAAGAAATCGAACCCGGAACCCCTTGCTTACAAGGCGACGACGCTACCACTACGCCATCGGAGAGGCCCTCCTTTGTATGTTGGGATTACATGTGTGTACAAGAGCATTGATGAGGGGAGGTGTGATGAGCAAGGTCGCGTAGCTTCTTTATGACAAGTATTTTTCTTCTGAGATGATCATGGGCGTCCTTGTGTAAAGAACGATTTTTCCGTACCTTTCACTGTCATGGACACTGCCGGCTTGTAATGAATACATTGAATTTCAAAGAAATCGTTACAAGCCAGCAGTGTCCGTGACTGTACGTACAATTAGAGCTAAATAACCGCCAGAAGACTCTACTACCTACTGTAATGCGAGTGAATAGTCTGTGTGAGCCCGGAGAAGGACGCGACAGTAAGAGTATCAGATGTCTTCAAATAATGTATTTTACAACGAATAAATCGTATGTGTATAATTGAGTGCTTTTGTTATGTGTACTAATTTGTCGTTAGCATCATATTCATTCCTGGAAAATCTACATACAGCGTACGAAACAAGAAGAGTGCTTTCTGTTGGTCAGCGGGCGCGAACATGGTCCTCCGGGCTGGATGTTAGCTCCAATCAACTTTCATCGTGTGTTGTGCTAACTTGATTTCTCGAACTGTGAATACAGTGACACTGTTTACTAAGAATAACCAGTTTTAAGTGAACCTTCTGTAGTGCCCGGAATGTGCTTCGTACTTGCGCTGTATTGTAGACAGCAACAATCCGTTTGCGTGACTCATTCAATCTGGAAACCATAACGACAGCGAAGACTGTGCTAAAGCGGGATGTAACTCGCCTCGATAGTAAAGTCAACTCGAGTTTATTGGACAATGTGACAATCTTCTTATCCGTAAACAAAGCAGAACATTCAGCGGACGATATTAATATGTTTCTAATTGTGCTGTGACTGCAAAATCGGTCGTATTGAAGACAGATTGAATTCTACCACGAGCAGGCATTGTTCGTTGCAGCAACAAGTCTCTCAAGCAGCTGTGAACGTCATCGTAAGAACCACGAACATGTGAAGTGAGTCTCCAAAAGCTCACGCTGCCTGTGTTTGCGTGACAATTGCAAGAATGGTTTTTATTCCGATATCGCATCGGTGGACAAAAGCAAACAGTTATACAGTGCACAAAACCTACAATATTTGAAGCTTTGTTAAAAGGACATATAGGCGTACATGACGAATCCTCAAACAGATTTTTCCTAAGTCTCACCGTTTCCAAGATAACCTCACTTCCGGTCGCCATTTTGGATTTCCGAACATAGGTTCTATTCATACTTTTTCTCACGTATAGGCGTACATGATGAATCCGCAAAAAGATTCTTGCTAAGTCTTACCGTTTCCAAGATAACCCCACTTCCGGTCGCCATTTTGGATTTCCGAGCATAAGTTAGTAGATAGTAAATGTATCTTTGACCGCAACTCTGATTTTTAGACCTCTAAGAAAATCGCACCAAAACCTCAAAAACTCACTTTCTCTCCACGTTCCGCGCCTCATTTATTGCGCTGACGATGTTTCACAGCGCAGAAAAGCAGTGATGAGTAAATGCACTTTCTCATCCTTGAAGGATGAATGCACCTTATCGTAATTTTTTCCAAGTCCGGGGACCATGTTTATATATTGTGACCTTTTGTAAACCTCTCGGGGAACGATGTGATCTCTCTGCCACACAGACACACACACACGCGCGCGCGCGTGCCTCTCATTATTTCTGTATTGTGACGCAAGCAAACAAACAAAGAATAATTGTGTTTTTTTTTCTTAGGATTCCTGGCCCCTATAACCCAGCCAGGGTGCGTGGTGCCCAACCCAGTTCTAATGGCCATGGCTATCAAAGCCATACCTCTGTAGAGTTTCACGTGCTTTTTTTTTGTCCTATGGGACACCTCTGTTTGACAAAAATTCGAGTTATTTGCAATTTAACGCAGGACTTGGAAAATTTTCGGAAAATTTTTGGTTCCATGACGACCTAGGTTTATTTTGGTATGGGAGGACAGAGGACACCGAGACTCGACCGACGTACTAAACCCGACCTTTCTACGACTATTCGTTCAAAAGTTACGAGTGATCAAAAGTTTTGGAGGGGGGTGGGTTAATTTCTTACCCCTTGACCCCAGGACCATCAAAACTTGGTACACGTATTCTACACCTCCAAAATCGACAGGGGGTATCTATCGATACCGCATGGGGGTGTTTTTCGATATATTTTTTCGATAACTCTTACCATTTTCGAGATATTTGCAATTTAAGATTTTTTTAACGCTATATAAAATAACATACCTGAAAATTGTATCGCCCTATAGTAGACCTAGTGGCCGGGTACTGGGCCAACATTTGAGGCTCGGTGAGGCTCGGTGAGGCTCGATCGCCTTAATGGATTTCTCTCGTAAGGCGCAGTGTTGCCAACTCCTTACCCGAAAAAATCACCAAGGTTGTGGCGCTCGTCGTAGCCTTTTATGATGTATATTTTGAGGGGCAGAGTTGGCAAGACTGTGGGTTTACTGTAGCTTTTTATGAGGGGGGGGTTTATTGCCCTCTGTTTACATCTGGCAACACTACCGTAGATTGACAGTGTTGTTAACCTACTGGGTTTTTCACTGTAAATTTTCATCAAAGGGCCTGAGGGGGTCCATGTATTTTTTATGTCTGGCAATACTGTTGGGGGGGCCTAGTGTTGGCAACACTGTGGGTTTACTGTAGCCTTTTATGAGGGGGGTCTATTGCCCTCTGTTTACATCTGGCAATTTTATTGGATGTTTTGTTTGAGGCTTGGGTTTTGCCAACCCATCCGAAGAAAATTCCACTATATGATCTTTCACTGGCTAAGCTAACCTACAAATAGGAATTGGCAACACCGACGAGTCTTGAATTATTATTTGAGGCTCGTCGGTGTTGCCTACCCACTCTACAAAAATTCTACTATATGATATTTTGAAACTTTTGAATGCAACTTATCGTAATTTTCCAACTGTGGGACCAAATGTTTATATATCGTGACCTTTGTAAACCTTTTTCGGGAACAATGTGTCGCACACACACACGTAAGCGCAAGCAAACAAAAAAAACTTTGACCGTATTCTTAAATAACTAACAAAGACAATGAATCTTTTTGGCTTCCGCAAACAGATCAACATGGAGACTGCACCGCCAAATTCCAATAACCTCTTACCTTCCGTATTATCTAAACTCAATGGTTTACTGATTGTTCATCTCAACAGCATTTGGACGAAACTGAATGACGATGTGGGTAAGATGTTTTATGTTTTTAATAACAATTTACATTTCTACGAAATTCCGATCGACGGGAAACTTCGAATCACCGTGAATCCGGAAAACGCAGGCGAAATCAAAATTTCTACCGGCAAGAATATTTTTCGAATCAAGCACGACAAGATGCTTTCTAACATTACGTACGATGTGTCTGCAGGAGATTACCTATACGTGGAACTCCTCGGAGATTACGACAAACTCATTCCTCTTTTTGTAGAATTACGAATCGTCTATCCTATTATAAATAACCGTTAACCAAAAATGCCTAACGACATTTTCGGCAACACCAAGCGTGTAGACCACGCAGAAGAGATTCTCATGTTGGACATTCGAGTTAAGAAGTTGAGGACCGATTTGATCGCTTTGCAGGAGACCTTAAACAAAAGTTTAGAGTCGGAAATCGCCACGCTCCAAACGCAATGTCTCGACCCCATTCTGAAAATCGATTCCGAACTGAAAACGCTCATAAAAAATTATGTCGACGTACCTTCTTACGACAGCGTTCAAAATATACAGTTGAGCGTGGATTCGCTTCAAAATGATTTGGCCAAATTACAGCAATTTCAATCGAAAAATGAAGATTTGGAAAAACTGAAACTCGAAATCGAAGAACGAACTTCCGCAATAGAAAAGAATTTCTCCGAACTTCAAACCGTCGTGAACGATATAGACGCAGAACGCTTGCACGTCGTCGTTTCCAAATTACAAGAAGAATTCACCAGCACGTTGGAAGAAATTAAATCCAAGTTGCAGACTTTGGAAGATACCATGACGAACCTACCATCGTCGGACGAACTGCAGGTCATCGGTAAAAGCGTCGCGAACATAAAAATTCAATTGGAGGCCTATCAAGATTTCGAACACATTCAAACCACCATCGCTACGCTTCAGGCGTCCTTGGAATTGATCAACGAAGAAATTAAAAATATTCACGCTGAAGCGAGAGCGTTGACGAGCATTCAAGACACGTTGAGCACGGTTCAGCATAAAATCGAATATTTAGAAAATTTGAACGTCGAATCCAATCTCGCTCATTTTCATCACGTACTCGACAACATACAGGGTGACTTGGAATCGTTACGGACGAGCGTGCCTTCGAGCGAAGATTTGGAAAAATTGAAAACGGCGGTGACGGCACTATCCGATTCGAACGACATCAAAAGTTCATTGAGCGATCTCGAGAGTAAAGTGGCCAATCTCCCCACCTCCAAAGAATTGCACGCTTTGAAAAGAAACATATCTCGAATGCTGAAACGACTAGAAACGGAAACGGCGAACGTGGAACAGATTCGAGACGAAATTAGTTCGCTGGTGTCGACGCTGCCCACTTCCCAGAGCGTCGCCGACCTTCACACGCAGTTTACAGAGATGCGAAGCATCGTGAACGATCTTACCGAGAAGAGCTCGAAATTGAATCAAGTCGAGAACCTTCAGAATATTGTCGTCAACATCAGAGATCAAGTTGGAGTGTTGGAATCCACGCAGGAATCGACGCTGGCCTCTTTCGGTGCCAAGTTGCAAGAACTCAACGAAAACTACAAGCAGTTGAACGTGGAAGTGAAAATCAAACCGTCGTTTTCTGCCGTAACGGATACCATAGTCGAGCATTTGCTGCCCATCGAAAATAAACTCGGACAAGTTCACAGTAATCTGCTCGGCGTCGACACTAAATTCGCTAAACTGCATTTTCTGCAAGCCATCGAAATCAACAGCATACCCAATCAACAGAGAATCTCCACGTTCGTCGAAGGTAACAAACTGTACATGTTGCATCCTTATCATCCGTACTACAAGTTTCTCCTCGATGGCACGATTCAGATAAACGAATTTTCGTACTGGTCTCACGGTAGAAAAGCTAGCGTTCCCACCATGACTTTGATATCGAATCGTGGTGTCCAGAAAGCAGGAAACATTCCTCTGGCGCGTTGGAACGAAACGCGCAACATATATGAAATACACGAAGACGAAGATCTCACCGTTTTCGACGTGAGTGCCGGCGATAAGCTGATCATTCAAAACACGAGCGAAGTGCCACCCTCTTTGAATCCCATCACGCTTGTGCTTCTCTTGAAACGTAATCTCTAAAAAAAAAAATGTCTAGGCAAGCCATCGTCGAAGAATTGCATAAACCTGCACGCCGCAACTACGAACGTTTGGCTGTGGTAACCAAGGGCATCGACGACCTCTGGCAAAGTGACCTCGTGGAGATGAGTAGCGGCAATTTGAAAAACGTGCATAAATGGAACAAGGGCAACAAGTACCTCCTCACCGTCATAGACACGTTTTCGAAATTCGCATGGGCTCTACCTTTGAAGGCGAAAACAGGAACGTGCGTCACGGAAGCATTCAAATTAATTTTTCGCGAAAGCGGTGGCAGACGACCACGGTTTCTGCAAACGGACAACGGCAAAGAATTTTACAACGCCGTATTCCAAAAATTTATTCAAAAACATGGCATTCGACATTATTCGAGCTTCAGTCACATCAAAGCCAGCATCGTGGAAAGATTTAATCGAACCTTGAAAACACACATGTGGAAACGATTCACGCTTCGGGGAAATTACAAATGGGTCGACATCCTGCCGGAACTCGTCTACACCTATAATGATACAGTACACAGAACAATAGGCATGAAGCCAGTTGACGTTACCAAATCTGACGAGCAGCGTTTAATTTCTACCGTTTACTGTCCAAAGTACACTCCCACGACAAAAAAAGCTAAATACAAAATTGGAGACCAGGTGAGGATCAGCAAATTCAAACGCACCTTCGAGAAGGGATTCACAAAAAATTGGAGCACGGAACTTTTTACGGTGGTTCGAGTTCTACCTGGAAACCAACACACGTATATAATAAAAGATAGTAGCGGCGAGATTTTGAAAGGAAGATTTTACGAAAAGGAACTCTCTAAAACAAAACACCCCGACACGTACCTCATCGAGAAAGTATTGCGTAGGAAAGGTGACAAACTGTTTGTCAAATGGCTGGGACTTCCAGAAAAAAGTTGGATCGACGCGGACGAAGTGATCTTGTGAGTACGTGGAACGTGGTGAAGCGTCTACCGGATCCGGAAAGTCAAACGAAGAAAAAGAACGGCGAGTTGCTTCCCGACAGCATCCGCTGTCTGATCGTAGGTCCTTCGGGGTGTGGGAAAACGACACTGCTCGTGGACAATTTTCTCCTCGCACCGAATTGGTTAAATTGGAAGAACAGGCACCTGTACGTGTTCTCGAAAAGTTTGGAGCAATCCAAATACCAGCAACTGATAAAACTGTACGATGGTCTGGACATTGCAACGTTCGCCTCGGAAATAAAACCACTCGACGATTGTCGTGAAAATTCAGTTGTTGTGTTCGACGACGCCATCCTGGAAAATCAAAATGAAATTCGCAACTTTTTCACTTAAGGTCGTCACAAAGGAATGGATTGTTTTTACCTAGCTCAAACGTTTTCCAAAATTCCAAAACAGTTAGTGCGCGACAACGCCAATTTCATATGTTTGTTTCGTCAAGATCACACCAACCTCAAGCATGCGTACGATGACTACGTAGGCGGAGACATGAACTACAATCAATTTTCGGAAGGCTGCTCTACTTGCTGGAACGGTGACGATTTCGGATTTGTGACGATCGACATGACGAGGAAACCCAACGACGGAAAATACAGAAACAAAATCAACGACTTTCTAAACGTTGCAACGTTGTGAGAAACGACGTATATAAATAACGTCATGACGAAACGAAAAATCGAAGACGAAAATCTCAAGCTTCGCGATTACCTCGCGAAACGCTTCAAAGGTTGGAAATCCGAGAATCGCGGATTCTACGAAGAGAAGAAACGTCAGGATCAACCTGTGATCGATGCCATCAGCAGTCTAGGTAAAGAAATTAAAAGTGTCACGGAACAAAATAAAAATTTGATTAATGAACTCGTACCGCTCGCAGCTAAAAGTTACGCCGTACCCACGCCTATTTCGAGCATTCCTTCGACGCCGTTCGAACTGAAGGATGCACCGGCACGACGTCGAGCCATAGGCAGCACGTCGTCGTCTTCGGATAAAATCGAGTTGGGACCTTTGGCACGAGACTACCTGAGCACGGGGAAATTCGACAAGGATGAAGTGTTCGGATTGTATCCCAGCATGGAAACCAGCGAAGGCGGCGGTGTGGTGTGGAAGATTGGGAAATCGAAGGTGACCTTCGAAGGCAACGACATTAAAGTCAATTTAGGCGACAAGGATAGTTGGACCAGGTATCCGGGTACGGTGGGACTGTGGGAACTCGTCGCCAAAAAGCAGCCGAAAGATTACACCGACGAAGATTACCAAAGTTACAAGGAAATTTTGATCATGACGGATGCCTTGTACCAGAACAACGACGCCTCGCAGAATAGGGTGAAATCGAGCAGCGGCGAGAAGTACAGGAATCTCATCAAACCGATTTGGAACCAGGTCAAAACAGGCAGCGGCGTCAAACGCTACAACACGTTACCCAAAGAATTCGTTTGGGTGGACGACGTAAGGAAGCTCGTGGACCGATTGTTGGTGATAGCCGGCGAAGAGAATGCAGGCAATCGTAATTTCTACAACGAGAAGGTTGGCATCGTGGACATGATCAGCACGAAACTTTCCAACTTCATCGTGAACGACGACAAGGGCATAGGTTACCTGATCAAAATCATCAACACGCTGCCTCCGAAATTTTGGAACGTGGCCGAAGGAAAGGGACTCGTGAACGACATCATCAACAAGTTACCTTTCGAGATGCATCTACCTGGCTACCAGTACTGCGGACCGGGTACCAAACTCGAGAAAAGATTGGAGAGAGGAGACAAGGGTGTGAATCTGTTGGACGCCGCATGCAAAGATCACGACATCGCCTACAACACCACGCAGACGGATCTGGACGCACGTCACGAAGCAGACAGAAAGTTAGAGCACGCAGCTTTCGAAAGATTCGTGAGCAGAGACGCATCGCTGGGTGAACGGGTCGCCGCACTGGGTACCACCATCGCCATGAACACGAAACAAAAATTGGGGTGGGGTATATAAATAACATACAGTAAAAAATAAACATGGCTTGCATAACTGATTTGCCGCACGAACTACTATCTAAAATATTCAAAAAGGTAGTTAACGGAGATGTTAATAAACTTGTGATCATAGCTAAAACGACGCCGGCATTTCACATGGGATGCGAAATAGTTCTCAAGGACCGTCTTCGGGAGATCAGTGGAATGAGGTGCGGTGATCTCGACACTCTTCTGTCGGCCGCGGGGGAGAAATTGAACGAGAGGTTGGATGAACTGCACGAGGCGAGGCAGGGAAGAAGACGATATACTGATGATTGGCGTAAGTCCAAACAGGAAACTGAAGAAATCATCACGCAAATCATCGCGTTCTCCGAAGCACGAACTTTCTTCCTCTGTTAAAAAAATCTTCGATACAAATCATGAAAAAAAAAAATATATAAATAACACACATCGTGAAAAAAAATAATCTTCGGTATATATAAATAACACACATCGTGAAAAAAAATTAAATTTCTCTAACACATACACTGAAAATTTCTCTTCTTCGATATGACAACTGAAAAAATGAGTGAGCTCCAAGCATTAAAACAAATGCTAAATTTGTCATTCGAGTATGTAAAAATTCGGGAATTGGAAGTCGGCAAATCTTACACGATAACTTCCGGTTCAATCGTTTCTACCCAGTATGGTCCCAAGGTACGCCTGTTGCTCAACGCACAATACAGTCTATTTTTACCAGATCGATACGCTAACATGTTATCGGACGAGAAGCTATCTATTTTAATCGAGAACAAAACTCGAATCGTGTACAAGGGGGCAAAGGAACTTCTTGGCAAGAAAACGAAGCACGTAATAGAATTTGTGTAGCGACTGCGGGGCCGTGAAAAAAAAAATCTCAGAATATTTATATATAAATAACATACCGTAAAAAAAACTACACAAGAAAAAATCTCAGAATATATATATAAATAACATACCGTGAAAATAACACATAGAGCATCAACATGAAGCCCAAGGGTGTCGTGTACCAGATACCATACTCCAATCTTAAAAATCTAGGTGCCCTCGATGGGTTACTCACCAAGAAACAACGCGAGAAGAAACGTTCTTGCTTGTCGAAAGGACACGGAATGAAATTGCTGCTCAGCACACCTCAATTGAAAAGATTGCAGCGTTCGCGGAAACAGCAAAAGGTCGGAGGTTTCATATTCAGCATCCCGGCCATCCTAGCAGCATTGGGGGCTGTTGGAAGTTTAGCCGGCGGTAGCGCCGCCATCGCGAAAACCGTCATCGACTCGAAGAAGAACAAGGCCGAGTTGGAAGAACAGAAACGTCACAACCTGGCCATGGAGAAGAAAAAGGGGAAGGGTGTGATGAGAAAGTTTAAAAAAAAGAAACAGAAGCACTCACCAACCGAGACATTGAATCTCTGATCGGACCGTTACAAATCAAACACTTCAGAGGAGTTTTCATGTCCGACTCGTTACCTTCAAGCGTTAAAAGAAGAGAATGCGGAGTAGTCAACTTGGACGGTCAAGAAAATCCAGGCACGCATTGGATATGTTACCACAAAAACGACAATGATAAAGCATTCGTTTTCGATTCTTTCGGAGGTGTTCCACCTACAAATTTAATTCATTATCTGAAAACGAACAAAACCTCTATATACTACAACGACGAACGCATTCAAAATTTCGGAGACGTGAACTGCGGTCATCTCTGCCTCTCCGTGCTCGCGTTTCTCTCTAAAATAAATAACCCTACCGTCGAAGATTTCCAGAAAGCATTGTGGAACCTCAAACAGCATCACTAGGATGGGCGTGTTCCATCTCACGAGCGAATCATCGATCTTGAAACTCACGCTGCACGACGACATCGTCTATCCTAAATCCGTGGCTCTGCGTGCATTCTACAGCATGTACCTCATACCTAATGTTACGCATCACAACAACAAAATTAGCGTCGGAAGCGAACACATCGTCGCCACGCCAGGACAATACAATCTTTCCACTTTGCAAGCTCAATTACCCAAAGGCACATACCGTTCTCAAAATTCGGTCACGCACAGAGTGGAAATCCTATCCGCGACGGAGACCGTGGACCTGGGCACCATGGGAGAACTTTTAGGTTTCGAGAACGACACCAAACTCGAAGCTGGCATCAAGCACGTGGCAACCAACATTCCTAAATTCTTGGCCATAGAGACTCTGAACGTACACTGCAACGTGGCCGAAGGCATGATCACGAAATCTTCGGACGGATTATTAGGAAGTCACAAGCAGACGGGAATCATAGCCACTTTCAAACCAAGTTCCGAGTTCATGGAACCGATCATCTACACGCCCTCTTCGCCGATCTATTTTCCAGTATGTCGCAACCGCATAGACGACATAGAGTTGGTGGTGACGAACGAGAAAGGAGACGTGGTGGATTTCGCAGGTGCCACTACGACGGCCATCGTGGAGATCAACGTATAATAAATAACCATACATGTAAAATGGAGCAAATCGAAAGTTACGAATTGCAATCTTTCCCTCCCAACCGTCGCACGTTCGCCAATCTGAACGAAGCGAACAGGGAGATCGAATACGACGTGGACGTAGGCGACGGGTTTATTCATCCTCACAGAGCGGACCTCTACCTTCAATTCGACGTGGTGAAGAAAGAAAGCGGAGACGCGTTTCCCGCAGCAGCAAATTTGATACTCGTGGACAACTTCGTGCCTCACCTGTTCTCGCAGGTGGAGGTGAGGAAACACAACACCGTCATCGACAGAATAGATTATCCAGGCATCACGTCGACGGCGGTGGGAACGTTGAAATTATCCAAAACGGACGCAGCGTACTACCAGGCCGGGGGATTCGAAGCCGGGACCAAAATATCGACGAGAAGTCACACGGTGCTTTTTCCCATGCGTCTGCTGCCTGGTTTCTTCTTGGACTACAAGGAGATCATGTGGAAGGGAGGACTGAGGATCACGTTTCGAAGAGCGGCCAACGACAACGACGCACTGATGCGATACGCTACTTTGGGTCCGGACGGCACCACGCCGATAGCCAACACTTTACCCGAAGCAGCGAAATGCGTCATCCGGAGCATGGAATTGAGAATGCCGGTGGTGGAATACGAAACGAACTACGCTCTCAAGTACAAAGCGGAGATCTTGAAAAGTCCGCAGGTGCCGATTCACTTTCACGGTTACCAGTGCGTGCAGAAGATGGCGTCGGGAAGTCACATGGAATTCGACGTGACGACGCAGTTCAACAACATACAGTTCGACATGCCAGATTTCGTTGTTGTGCTCTTTCAGACCGGGCGCGATAACGATCAGGAAAAAGATTCCAGCAAGTTCGACGACTGCAAGATCAAGAACGTTTATCTGAAGAACGGTAGGAACGAAGTGTTCCCGCGCGAGAATTACAACCTCGACGTGACCAAAGACGATTACCTCAAACTTTACGAAGCTTACACGGCTTACAAACGCGTGACCGAGGGAAGCGTGGACATGTACTACACCCCCAGCGAATTCAAAGCACGGAGACCCATGACCGTCATCAACACATCTAAGAGGAAGCAAGTGGTGGTCAACGATCGTACCAACATCAAGATCGTATGCGAGTTCCACGATGCCTTGCCTGCAGATACTCTGTGCAGTGTCATTCTTATTGCAGAGAAAACATTTGTGTATGACGTCAAGAATGAAAGAGTGACTGAACAGTTTTAAATAAATAAAAAAAAATAGCACACAATAAGAAATGTGGAATTTTATATATATAAGTACAAATTGCAATTAGCAGTTTCCAGAAGTTTAATTTTGCTGTGCCATGCATGCATGTAATCGAGGAAGTGGAAGTAAATTAAAATTGTTTTTTTTTTCGCATTGCCTATTACTTTTTGTTGCACTCTGGGCAGGCCTTACTAGTTTGGAGGCGATAGTGGCCCCACGGAAGTGTATGGACCCCACATTCAAGAATACACCTCTTGTCGTCGTGTGCATCCAGAGCAACTTTCCTGACAATATTAGTTGTAAGCACATGATCGACGCTTTGGATACGATGTTCTTTTTGTAGAATGGGCGATTTTGTTCTGAGGCACTCGAGGTAATCCTCAAACTTGAGGTGCTCCCGAACCACTTGCCTGCTTACACCCTTTGCTTTTTTTGTTACAGAACCCTCAGCCCGGATCGCATAGGCTTTGGCACGAAGTCCAGCAAACTCCACAATCACATCCCCGTTTTTCTCGTCCTTGAGTTTGCCGGGTATTTTTTTGTTCCGGGGCAGAATTCCATACCGGTTTAGCTGGGGATAGCCCGATGTGTCGAAGAGCTTGACAAGAGCTGGAACTTTGGCCATATCACCATACGCATCGGCCGTGCGAACATGGTACACCAAGCTGTCTGTGTCTGTGTAGAGGAGCGAGATATTGTGGTTGTAGTGCGCACGTAGTATGCCGTAATATGTCTCGAACATGCACAACTTGCTCAGATCCAAAACTGCAGCTCCCACATAGATGGGCTTGTTGAGTAGCACCTTGCCCCGGTTCATGTGAATCAGAGACATCTGTTCGTTGTAAATTGTTCGAGACCTGAACAGCGGGCTTGCAACAAGTCGACGACACTGTGTTTTCTTCGTCACCAACCTCACATCAACGCGATTTCGCACATTCTCCATGGTCTTCCCAAATACCGCATTGTTCATTAATTTGAAAAAATCGCGATCAAGTTCCGAAGTGGCATCAGTGCGATGGTTGGTGTTCAGTTCGATGTACGGCTTCAACCATGGAGACTGCCTGAACAAGAGCACGTGGTAAACTGCTTTGACCGAGACCCCTTGCTGCATTAACCACTGGAGGTTCCGGTAGTGTAGCACATAACGCTTTTTGGGCTCCAAGTCCATGACGAGCTTCGGTTGATCCGAGCCAGGTGGGCACTTGACTTCCGGAGCAGGCGAGAGGTCACAGAATGTATCCTGCAGCTTCTCGGGGAAGTCAAGGTCCACCTCGGCAAAAAACCCATGTTCTGAATCGTCGAAGCTTTCGATGTCGAAGTTGGAGGGGTCAGCCCACTTAAACTGTCCTGTTGGGAGTGGCTGCATCATGGAGTGCCCGTAAAGATTATTCACGTCAGTGTACATGATGTAGCTTGATGGTTGGGAGGGGTCGTAACCAGTGGCCATGTGGTGATTGTTGGCGTGTGCGAAGCGTTGCGACACTTGGACCATGCCGCCCCGGATAGCTCTCTCGATGAAAAGCATGATATCAACATCGAAGATAAGTGAAAGTTTAACTTTAGTCAGCAGGAGCATGGCCGACCATGCCAGTCCAGGAAGGCTGTAAAAATATACAGGGTCCAGGTTGTAAATGTCTATCGCAGTCGCCCGAAACGCCTGGAACACATCGGCAAGAAGCGTCACATCAAGCTTCAGGTATGCATCGTGGTAATCACCGAAAGTTCGGCAACCCAACTCGACCCACATAGACTGAGCATGCTTGTACTCCTCGTCGGTAATACCAGAACCTCTCAGCTGGCTGTAGAACTTATCCTGGGGAGGCAGCAACTCTTCTTCGAACTTGGAAGGGTCTGTGACGTATTCGTAGGGGTAGACCCCTTTACGTCTGATGAGTGTGACATCTAAGTTCGGGAAACTTGATGTAGTAATGGCTAGTTGGTCGTCTCTGAGCTTCCCAGCAAGAGCATCGAGGCTTGCCTGGAGGAACCTCAGAGAGTCGAGGAACCGAAGCTCGATGCTGATGCTTGAGTCGGGGATCGGCACCCACTTGCTGACGCTAATATAACGCTCCTCGTTCTGTGCCAGGACATTGATTCTCGCATTGTCGTACCCTAGATGTGTAACCAAGTGATGGAAATCATATCCCGAGCCATTGTGAAAAAAGACCGGTATGAAGCGCGGGTCCCTGGCTCTCAAGTTACATCTGTTGCACCACGGGCCAATATAGCTTCCGGTCCCATAATGGTCATGGTGGTGGACCTTTTTGTTATCGTCAGTGAAGACCGACTTGCAAACAGGACAATTTAGAGCCATTTCGTGCTGATGCTTGTTTTTGGGAGACAGAGGCAGCATGGGCTTGGGGGCCAACAGCACCTTCCCTATCTTGATGGCTTCCTGTTGCATTCTCTCCAGGAAGTGTTTGGCCGGGTCGGGACCGCGATACACATAGGGCTCGGAGGCAATATGTTGGTCTCGCCACACCACAAGATAGGAGTAACTCGAGGCCTCGTGGATTTGGAAAGGAATGGTAGAGGATGTTTCGGGGTTGGGCTCGCAGTTAGACAGAGGTTGAAGAAAGGCCTCGAAGTCTGCTACAATATAGGCAGGATGCTTCACCATAGCACTGTGCATGCGAAAGCACTCTACTGCACCAGGTTCGGGCAGGATAATTCGTGCAGGCTCGTTGGTACCACAGTAGAACATGTGGCGAGCTAGCTTCTCAGCAGCAATGTTGGGACCTCTGATGCGCCGGTAATCCTGCTGTTCTCGATTATTAAATGTAGCCAAGCACCTGCGACACACCTCGACGTGGGTTTTGCCTTTGCTCCGTTGGCTCGAAACAAGCCGAGAGAGGGAACGGATAAGGGTGTAATGGTGATGGGTCTCGTCCTTGATGAGCAGGAGGTTGATTTCTCGTACCTTGTTGTTGTTGCTCACGTTGCTCACCCGGATGGGATGGACCTCATTTTTGTTCTCGGTGAGACCGTAAACATTGATGGCTAATTGCAGGCCCAACAAGTCACGAGCACGAACCTCAAACTTGTGAATATGCGAGACTTCTACAGGGTAGGCAATCCCGGCCATTGCATCCTCCAGTTCCGACTCATACTGCGTGTAGTGGTTAACACGGTACGAGTGGTTTTCCCTAGGTATAGGGTGCAATGCTGCCAGCACCGACCAGAGGAAGCATTTGGTGTCTTTGTTCTGAATATTGAGAACAGCTTTCCTTGCTTCAACCTCGGGTGGCAGGGCAATATAGCTAGACCCTGCCAGTGGCAGGAACTTGCTAAGTGTCAGACAAAGTTCGTGGGGGTCGCCACACAGCGAACCGCCCGAGCCTTTAGCCTGATGCTCCTCGTGCTTTGCCACAAACTCCTCGATAAACTTGTCGTAGATGCTGTCGAGGTCAGTGACATCTGCCTGATGCAGTGTTTTTGCTTTTGTGGCATGGAAGAATTTATATATTTCATCAGACGGTTTCTTATACTTGCAGCATAGCACGGCATAGAATTTAGTGGAGTATGTAGCCAATGCATCGTTGAGGATGGATATTATCTTAGCTCGCTCGCTCTCCAGAAAACTACGCACATCACAGAAGCTGTCTGATGTTATGTTAAAGTTTTCTAATAAATGCTCAAACGCAAATCGGTCTGCTTTCTTCGCCAGCTTGACGCGTTTGGCAGGTGGCGATGCATCGAGGGAGGTTACTTCTACCTTTCGCTTGGAAGGTTGCGGTAGAGATGTTCCAGTGCTCTTGCAAGTAACCTGGTGTCGCTTGAAGTAGTCAATAGAAAAATTTTTTCCACACTTAGAGCACAGTTTGGTTGCACATATTCGCTTTCCCGGCACACAAGTACGACAGTGTCTTTGAAAATTTTTACTTGACACAGTAATTTGGCACGTAGGGCAATTTTTTTCAGAACGCATAATGCAGAGATTTTTTGGGGGTATGTTATTTAATACCAAATGCTGTGCAATGCAAAATATAATTGCTCACTTTTTTTTTTAACTATTTTCTATGACCTTATTTGGGTTTTTTTTCGCCAAATTATATGCTTCTAGTCTCCTATACAATACAATATACGTACAATATTGTCAACAGTATTATATTTGAGCAGGTCGCTTGTCGCCTAAACACTACAGCTCACAGGTCGGGAAAATCTGACATGAAAGCAGATAATACGCTTATACCTTATTTATATATAATTTTCACGGGGCGTACAATATTGTCAACAGTATTATATTTGAGCAGGTCGCTTGTCGCCTAAACACTACAGCTCACA
This sequence comes from Lepisma saccharinum, assembly GCF_977018435.1. NCBI lineage: Eukaryota > Metazoa > Arthropoda > Insecta > Zygentoma > Lepismatidae > Lepisma > Lepisma saccharinum. The sequence goes on from NC_139234.1 coordinate 98,939,102, forward strand.
GGTCGGGAAAATCTGACATGAAAGCAGATAATACGCTTATGCCTTATTTATATATAATTTTCACGGGGCGTACAATATTGTCAACAGTATTATATTTGAGCAGGTCGCTTGTCGCCTAAACACTACAGCTCACAGGTCGGGAAAATCTGACATGAAAGCAGATAATAGGCTTATGCCTTATTTATATATAATTTTCACGGGGCGTACAATATTGTCAACAGTATTATATTTGAGCAGGTCGCTTGTCGCCTAAACACTACAGCTCACAGGTCGGGAAAATCTGACATGAAAGCAGATAATACGCTTATGCCTTATTTATATATAATTTTCACGGGGCGTACAATATTGTCAACAGTATTATATTTCAGCAGGTCGCTTGTCGCCTAAACACTACAGCTCACAGGTCGGGAAAATCTGACATGAAAGCAGATAATACGCTTATGCCTTATTTATATATAATTTTCACGGGGCGTACAATATTGTCAACAGTATTATATTTGAGCAGGTCGCTTGTCGCCTAAACACTACAGCTCACAGGTCGGGAAAATCTGACATGAAAGCAGATAATACGCTTATGCCTTATTTATATATAATTTTCACGGGGCGTACAATATTGTCAACAGTATTATATTTGAGCAGGTCGCTTGTCGCCTAAACACTACAGCTCACAGGTCGGGAAAATCTGACATGAAAGCAGATAATACGCTTATGCCTTATTTATATATAATTTTCACGGGGCGTACAATATTGTCAACAGTATTATATTTGAGCAGGTCGCTTGTCGCCTAAACACTACAGCTCACAGGTCGGGAAAATCTGACATGAAAGCAGATAATACGCTTATGCCTTATTTATATATAATTTTCACGGGGCGTACAATATTGTCAACAGTATTATATTTGAGCAGGTCGCTTGTCGCCTAAACACTACAGCTCACAGGTCGGGAAAATCTGACATGAAAGCAGATAATACGCTTATGCCTTATTTATATATAATTTTCACGGGGCGTACAATATTGTCAACAGTATTATATTTGAGCAGGTCGCTTGTCGCCTAAACACTACAGCTCACAGGTCGGGAAAATCTGACATGAAAGCAGATAATACGCTTATGCCTTATTTATATATAATTTTCACGGGGCGTACAATATTGTTAAGAGGGTTAGTTTTTGTAGAGCTCTCTTTTTCCATCTTTCCTCTATACAGTGAAGCTGTAGAAGACACAATTAGCTAACCTAGCATACAACATACCTTCCTAATTAATATGGATATTGTCACACATTCCTCTTATTTTATACTGTTGTAAATAGAAAAGATTATGTACGGTAAATGTTTTGTACATTATAGGAAAAAAATGCAAAATATCCCCCAATTTTAATTCGAATTTTATCGAATTTTTACATATTTCCACGCCGCCACATATTGTCCTATTTGCTTCTTTTACTTGCCTTGCTTAATTAACTCTCGCTAATTAGCATTTTTTTGGAAGAAGTCAACTAGAACAACATATGGCGGTATGAGAAATATGCAAATCAAAGAACATTTTAGCAATATAGGGGCCCTAGCAATTAGCTTTATCGACTAAGAGTACTCTTTTAAACGTCTTCTGCTGATCGTATTACTACGCGAGGACGTTTAAAATTTTTGGGTGTTGAAAAAGTTTGACCCTACTTTTTATTTCTATTGTTTGCTAATAGATGGCGCTGATAGTACCCCCTCCCCTCCCTCTCCCCTCTTCTCCTCTGCTGTATGACAAATAGCACAAACATAAAAATCAAGATTTTGGAGAGCAAAACATAAAATTTGCATGCATCTGATGTCGAACCAGGAACTTTTATCTTTCGGGGAGTCAACATTATTTTTTTACTCAGTCGTCATATAACATGAACACACGCAAATATTCACATGTGCTTTTTATTATTTTGTGTTCGGTAAGTACAAGTATATTCTTACATAAATTATTGTTTAATTTAATAAATTGTAAAACTCGGAGCCTGCTATACTAACACTCCTTCTGTCTATTGAAAGCGAATGTTGCGTGCATGCGGAAATAACACAGAAAAAAAAGCGGATGGAAGCAATTTAAAATCAGTAGAGCAAGGTCAGTATTACGAGAACGTAAAAACACGTGCTTTCATTCAACTTCGAAAAATAAGAATAAATGTGTGCATACAGAACACATATGCTTTCTTTTCACAGTTGTAAAAACATATAAATTGTACATGAAGTAAGTTACGGGAAGGCTCTCTCTTTTATGTCTGTGTATATGTTGTACAATTAGGTACAAGTTGTTGTACAATTAGGTACAAATTGTTGTACAATTATTTTCCCCAGTTGTCCAGTTGGAGTTGGGGGACATAATACTAGTACTATTTGTAATTACAGTGCTTACTCATGTATTTTGTTTAATATTTTATTTCAAATTCACTGTCAGAAACTAGTGTTACCTACTCTGTTGGTTGTTACTGTCAAGCTTCCAGTATTCGTACAGCGTAAAAAGCTATAACCCCCCTCTCAAAATATATACATTGTATACGCCAAGATGCTCAATAGCCTAGCAACACATCATGAAAAAACATGCCAAGAGGACCCAGTTGGTTTATAAGTCAGTGCCGCCAATTCCTATTTGTAGGTTAGCTTAGCCAGTGAAAAATCATATTGTTACGATATAGTAGAATTTTTGTAGAGTGGGTAGGCAACACCGACGAGCATCAAATGATGATTTCAAGCCTCAAATAATAATTTCGAGCCTCAAAAAAAAACATCCAATAAAATTGCCAGATGTAAACAGAGGGCAATAGACCCCCCTCATAAAAAGCTACAGTAAACCCACAGTGTTGCCAACACTAGGCCCCCAACAGTATTGCCAGACATAAAAAATACATGGACCCCCTCAGGCCCTTTGATGAAAATTTACAGTGAAAAACCCAGTAGGTTAACAACACTGTCAATCTACGGTAGTGTTGCCAGATGTAAACAGAGGGCAATAAACCCCCCCCTCATAAAAAGCTACAGTAAACCCACAGTCTTGCCAACTCTGCCCCTCAAAATATACATCATAAAAGGCTACGACGAGCGCCACAACCTTGGTGATTTTTTCGGGTAAGGAGTTGGCAACACTGCGCCTTACGAGAGAAATCCATTAAGGCGATCGAGCCTCACCGAGCCTCACCGAGCCTCAAATGTTGGCCCAGTACCCGGCCACTAGGTCTACTCCCTATACTATACTTTTTTGGTTTGTGTGATCTGAGAAAGCATAATGGAATCCACCAGTTTGATCGAATGTGTTACTTGCGAAAAATTAATATCTAAAACTAATATTAGCAAGCACAGGGCAAGATGTAGCGAAACAGCTTCGAGAATTAATCGTTCGTTACCTTCTAAGCCTTGTGCTCGATGCGGAAAGATGATCAGTATTGCAAATTTAAGTAAACACCTGAAAATTTGCAAACCATCGACCGAACAAGGAACATTGAAAAGAGAAATCGATGATCCAGGAACCGAAGCTTCCACTTCCAAACAAGTTAAATTATCCGATGAACGCAAACCAATTAGATCTGCATTTAACCGTCATATTCAGGATTTCTCTTTTACTTCGGAATCAGGCTGCGACATTCTTAGTTTCTTGCGTGAAACGAAAACATCTGTACTAAATATTTTAAAAGATAAACTTGAAAACAACTCTATAAAAGTATACGTTGTTCTGTTTTCTGAATACGAGAAAGTTTATGACACAACGAGTATTTTTTATCATCGTACAAAAAACCAGACTCTTTATTTTGCTGACGTCGAAAATTTAGACAACTTCTATTATAAAGTTACCAATGAGCTGGTTAAGAAACATGACGATTTCGAGGCTAAAGGGTCGGGATGGTCTCTGTGTGGAAGTCCTCACACGTTAACCGTTTACGTGAACCAATTCTCGTCTCTTCGCGCTTCCAGCTACGTTCCTCTTCCACCGAACATTCAACACAAGAGGGCTGTGTTAAATATACAGAACAGCGATAACAAGTGTTTCCTTTGGTGTGTGTTGGCGGAACTTCACCCGATTCATTAGTCAAATAATCCACAACGGGTTTATCATTACAAGCAGCATGAACCTGAACTGGAAAATGCAATGGCTGGCATCGAATACCCGATGACAATTTCTGATATATCAAAATTCGAAACACGAGCACGAGATGCAGAAGGAAAACGCTTAATCATCAACGTGTATTCCTACACGTTGGATAAACATGTCGTGCATCCCGTCAGGATAAGCGATGTCGGCGATGACGATGCTCGTGTGATTAATCTTCTTCTTATTTCAAACGACAGTGTTCACCATTACTGTCTCATTCGTTCACTATCACGCTTGGTCAGAAGTCAAACTACCAAGTATGCAAACAACATTGAATTTTGCCCGAGATGCCTAACCACATTCAACGATATAAAACAAGTCGATTATCGAAAATACACCGGACGTCAGATTGCTATCGAGAAACTTGCCGAACATAAAATATATTGCGGCAACAACAGACCGGTTCGAATGTTGATGCCCGAAAAGAACGAAGTGGAAGAATTCAAAATGCATAAGGCATTGTTGGAACATCCGGCCATCATCGTTGCTGATTTCGAGGCGTTCCTCAAACCACTCTCATACTGCGATCCGGATCCCGAAGTTTCTTCCACCACACCTTACCAGCTTCACGAACCAAACAGTTTCGGTTACGTTGTCGTGCGACAGGATAAAATAGATGAACCGTACGTATACCGAGGACCCGATGCAATCGAACGCTTCTTCGAAAAGATGGTCGAGGAGGTTGGGAAAATTGGATGCATGCTGCAAACATCGAAACCGATGCTTCCGTTATCTGCTATCGAACTTCAAAATTACTATGACACTGTGAAGTGTCCTGTGTGCGATAACCACTTCACAGACGACAATCGTAAAGTGTTTCACCATTCGCATACGGACGGTCGCTTCATAAGCGGAATCTGTAATGCATGCAACCTCAAAATCCAAAATCCAAAATCCAAAATTCGTCCCCATATTCTTTCACAATGGTTCTAATTACTACTTTCATCCCTTAATTAGGGAACTCGGATACGACGCTCAAAAAGTAGATATTCTTGCTCAAAACGAAGAACGATACATCTCTATAAGTAAGAAAGTTATGATTCCTGAGACTAAAAATATCATCGAGATGAGGTTTCTGGATTCATACAGATTTCTCTCTGCCAGCCTGGACGCTCTTGCCAGCAAATTTTAAAAGAACAATTCAAAATTACAAAAGCTAGTTTTCCCAACGTAGACATAGAACTCGTTAGACGTAAAGGGATTTATCCTTACGAATATGTTAGTGATAATTCTAAATTTAACGACGACGCTCTCCCACTTCCAAGAGAATTTTACAGCAGACTCAGAGAGAAAGGAATCACGGACGAAGAATACCAACACGCGCAACTCATGTGGGAGAAATTAGAATGTAGGACACTCGGAGACTACCACGATGCCTACTTAAAATTAGACGTAACTATACTCGCGGATGTTTTTCAAGCGTTCAGGAAAACGGCAACGAATATTTATAAATTAGATCCAACGTATTTCTACAGCCTACCGGGATTAGCGTGGTCGGCAATGTTATTCCAGACAAAGGTCAAGCTGGAACTGATATTGGACGTGGACATGTTACTTTTCATCGAGAGGGGGATTCGGGGCGGGATGGTACAATGTCTACAGAGATATGCAAAAGCCAACAACGTGCACATGAAAGAAGATTATGATTCAAATCGAGCATCGAATTACATCTTCTACGCAGACGTTAATAATCTCTACGGACAAGCCATGGTACAGAAACTTCCTAACGGAGGATTCGAATGGGCATCAATAGATGTAGAAAATTTCGATGATAGTGAGTATGGCTTCTTCGCAGAGGTGGATATCGAATTCCCCGACAATTTACACGATCTGTTAAGCGATTTACCGTCGTTGGGTTTCCTCGTCATGTCGATCGTCGCGAATCCAAAATCGTCACTATTCCAGCAAGAAGAGCAGCGTTCCGAAAATTGATTGATCAACAGGCCGTTGAGTTTAGATAACATGGAAGGTAGAAATTCATGATCTGCCGTGCGGTGTACAGTCTCCATTGTTTGCTTTCGGAAACCAAAGAGATTCATTGTCCTTGCTAGTTATTTATTGTGTATGTGATAATTTGAGACAGTTAAAGTTTTTTCTTATATAAGTTATAGTTATTTAAGTTGTTTTTTTTCATTTGCATTGCCTACAATTTTTACTAATTTCTAAACGATAGTGTCCACAAGGCAACGTGTGGATTCCACAAGACAAAATACATCTTTTATCGTCATGCGGATCTAATGCTACTTTCCTAACTTTGTTGTAATCACATGGTCTACACTTTGGATTCTTTGTTCTATAGTTAGTATCGTCGATTGTGAGTAAAGGCAATCGATGTAATCGTGGAAGGTGAGTTTGTTCTCCACCGTATTCTTGCACACACCTTTTGCTTTCTTCGTGACGCTACTTTCTGTTCTCATGGCATACATTTTCGAACGCAAACCCGCGAACTCGACAATAATATCACCGTTACATTCATCTTTCAGTTTACCTAGGACTTTTTTGTTGAGGGAAGGAATCCCAAATCTCTTGGGTTGAGGATATGCAGAAGTATCGAAATACTCAAGCATGGAAGGATTTTTTATGTCTTCATAGAGATTAGGTGTTTGTATGCTGTAAATGAAGCTGTCGGTGTCCGTGTACAAAAGTGACATCTTATCATTGAAGAAGGGTTTCATCACGTCATAATGAAATTCGAACATGTAAAGTTTCGACAAGTCGAGAACCGTTGCGCCAACGTAAATTGGTTTTCTGAATTTCATCAATTTTATATCTAGATTGAAAAGTGCCAAATTCTCATTGTAAATTTTTCTCGACTTGAATCTAGGATCGGCCACCCACTTCATGCATTTATTTTTATCCGAAACCAATTTCACGTCCACATGATTCCGCACGTTTTCCATCGTCTTGCCATACACCGCATTATTCATCAATTTAAAAAAATCTTTGTCTAAATCGGAAGTGGCAACTGTCCTATGTTGCGTGTTTGTTTCAATGTACGGTTTGAGCCACTCGGAATGTTTAAACCTGAGGACTCTTCTAGTCTTCGCTGCCTTAGCACCCTTCCCGATCAAGAATCGGAGATTGGAGTAATGAACCACGTATCTCTTTTTCCCCTCTAGAGTCAATAAAAGCTTGCATTGATTAGAATGAGGCGAAGATTTGAACTCGGATGCCGGTGGTAAATCGCTGAACAGATCGTGTAAATGGTCGGGGAATTCGATATCCACCTCTGGGAAGAAGCCATACTCACTATCATCGAAATTTTCTACATCTATTGATGCCCATTCGAATCCTCCGTAAGGAAGTTTCTGTACCATGGCATGTCCGTAGAGATTATTAACGTCGGCGTAGAAGATGTAATTCGATGCTCGATTTGAATCATAATCTTCTTTCATGTGCACGTTGTTGGCTTTTGCATATCTCTGTACACATTGTACCATCCCGCCCCGAATCCCCCTCTCGATGAAAAGTAACATGTCCACGTCCAATATCAGTTCCAGCTTGACCTTTGTCTGGAATAACATTGCCGACCACGCTAATCCCGGTAGGCTGTAGAAATACGTTGGATCTAATTTATAAATATTCGTTGCCGTTTTCCTGAACGCTTGAAAAACATCCGCGAGTATCGTTACGTCTAATTTTAAGTAGGCATCGTGGTAGTCTCCGAGTGTCCTACATTCTAATTTCTCCCACATGAGTTGCGCGTGTTGGTATTCTTCGTCCGTGATTCCTTTCTCTCTGAGTCTGCTGTAAAATTCTCTTGGAAGTGGGAGAGCGTCGTCGTTAAATTTAGAATTATCACTAACATATTCGTAAGGATAAATCCCTTTACGTCTAACGAGTTCTATGTCTACGTTGGGAAAACTAGCTTTTGTAATTTTGAATTGTTCTTTTAAAATTTGCTGGCAAGAGCGTCCAGGCTGGCAGAGAGAAATCTGTATGAATCCAGAAACCTCATCTCGATGATATTTTTAGTCTCAGGAATCATAACTTTCTTACTTATAGAGATGTATCGTTCTTCGTTTTGAGCAAGAATATCTACTTTTTGAGCGTCGTATCCGAGTTCCCTAATTAAGGGATGAAAGTAGTAATTAGAACCATTGTGAAAGAATATGGGGACGAATTTTGGATTTTGGATTTTGGATTTTGAGGTTGCATGCATTACAGATTCCGCTTATGAAGCGACCGTCCGTATGCGAATGGTGAAACACTTTACGATTGTCGTCTGTGAAGTGGTTATCGCACACAGGACACTTCACAGTGTCATAGTAATTTTGAAGTTCGATAGCAGATAACGGAAGCATCGGTTTCGATGTTTGCAGCATGCATCCAATTTTCCCAACCTCCTCGACCATCTTTTCGAAGAAGCGTTCGATTGCATCGGGTCCTCGGTATACGTACGGTTCATCTATTTTATCCTGTCGCACGACAACGTAACCGAAACTGTTTGGTTCGTGAAGCTGGTAAGGTGTGGTGGAAGAAACTTCGGGATCCGGATCGCAGTATGAGAGTGGTTTGAGGAACGCCTCGAAATCAGCAACGATGATGGCCGGATGTTCCAACAATGCCTTATGCATTTTGAATTCTTCCACTTCGTTCTTTTCGGGCATCAACATTCGAACCGGTCTGTTGTTGCCGCAATATATTTTATGTTCGGCAAGTTTCTCGATAGCAATCTGACGTCCGGTGTATTTTCGATAATCGACTTGTTTTATATCGTTGAATGTGGTTAGGCATCTCGGGCAAAATTCAATGTTGTTTGCATACTTGGTAGTTTGACTTCTGACCAAGCGTGATAGTGAACGAATGAGACAGTAATGGTGAACACTGTCGTTTGAAATAAGAAGAAGATTAATCACACGAGCATCGTCATCGCCGACATCGCTTATCCTGACGGGATGCACGACATGTTTATCCAACGTGTAGGAATACACGTTGATGATTAAGCGTTTTCCTTCTGCATCTCGTGCTCGTGTTTCGAATTTTGATATATCAGAAATTGTCATCGGGTATTCGATGCCAGCCATTGCATTTTCCAGTTCAGGTTCATGCTGCTTGTAATGATAAACCCGTTGTGGATTATTTGACTAATGAATCGGGTGAAGTTCCGCCAACACACACCAAAGGAAACACTTGTTATCGCTGTTCTGTATATTTAACACAGCCCTCTTGTGTTGAATGTTCGGTGGAAGAGGAACGTAGCTGGAAGCGCGAAGAGACGAGAATTGGTTCACGTAAACGGTTAACGTGTGAGGACTTCCACACAGAGACCATCCCGACCCTTTAGCCTCGAAATCGTCATGTTTCTTAACCAGCTCATTGGTAACTTTATAATAGAAGTTGTCTAAATTTTCGACGTCAGCAAAATAAAGAGTCTGGTTTTTTGTACGATGATAAAAAATACTCGTTGTGTCATAAACTTTCTCGTATTCAGAAAACAGAACAACGTATACTTTTATAGAGTTGTTTTCAAGTTTATCTTTTAAAATATTTAGTACAGATGTTTTCGTTTCACGCAAGAAACTAAGAATGTCGCAGCCTGATTCCGAAGTAAAAGAGAAATCCTGAATATGACGGTTAAATGCAGATCTAATTGGTTTGCGTTCATCGGATAATTTAACTTGTTTGGAAGTGGAAGCTTCGGTTCCTGGATCATCGATTTTTCTTTTCAATGTTCCTTGTTCGGTCGATGGTTTGCAAATTTTCAGGTGTTTACTTAAATTTGCAATACTGATCATCTTTCCGCATCGAGCACAAGGCTTAGAAGGTAACGAACGATTAATTCTCGAAGCTGTTTCGCTAAGTAACACATTCGATCAAACTGGTGGATTCCATTATGCTTTCTCAGATCACACAAACCAAAAAAGTATAGTATAGGGCGATACAATTTTCAGGTATGTTATTTTATATAGCGTTAAAAAAATCTTAAATTGCAAATATCTCGAAAATGGTAAGAGTTATCGAAAAAAATATATCGAAAAACACCCCCATGCGGTATCGTTAGATACCCCCTGTCGATTTTGGAGGTGTAGAATACGTGTACCAAGTTTTGATGGTCCTGGGGTCAAGGGGTAAGAAATTAACCCACCCCCCTCCAAAACTTTTGATCACTGTAACTTTTGAAAGAATAGTCGTAGAAAGGTCGGGTTTAGTACGTCGGTCGAGTCTTGGTGTCCTCTGTCCTCCCATACCAAAATAAACCTAGGTCGTCATGGAACCAAAAATTTTCCGAAAATTTTTCAAGTCCTGCGTTAAATTGCAAATATCTCGAATTTTTGACAAACAGAGGTGTCCCATAGGACAAAAAAGCACGTGAAACTCTACAGAGGTATGGCTTTGATAGCCATGGCCATTAGAACTGGGTTGGGCACCACGCACCCTGGCTGGGTTATAGGGGCCAGGATTAAAAAAAAAAAAGAATTATTATTTGTTTGTTTGCTTGCGGCACAATACAGAAATAATGAGAGGCACGCGCGAGCGTGTGTGTGTGTGTTTGTGTGGCAGAGAGATCACATCGTTCCCCGAGAGGTTTACAAAAGGTCACAATATATAAACATGGTCCCCGGACTTGGAAAAAATTACGATAAGGTGCATTCATCCTTCAAGGATGAGAAAGTGCATTTACTCATCACTGCTTTTCTGCGCTGTGAAACATCGTCAGCGCAATAAATGAGGCGCGGAACGTGGAGAGAAAGTGAGTTTTTGAGGTTTTGGTGCGATTTTCTTAGAGGTCGAAAAATCAGAGTTGCGGTCAAAGATACATTTACTATCTACTAACTTATGCTCGGAAATCCAAAATGGCGAACGGAAGTGGGGTTATCTTGGAAACGGTAAGACTTAGCAAGAATCTGTTTGCGGATTCACCATGTACGCCTATATGTGAGTAAAGTATAAATAGAACCTATGTTCGGAAATCCAAAATGGCGACCGGAAGTGAGGTTATCTTGGAAACGGTGAGACTTAGCAAGAATCTGTTTGCGGATTCATCACTTACGCCTATACGTGAGAAAAAGTACGAATAGAACCTATGTTCGGAAATCCAAAATGGCGACCGGAATTAAGATTATCTTGGAAACGGTAAGACTTAGGAAACATCTGTTTGAGGATTCATCATCTACGCCTGTATGTGAGAAAAATTGTAAATAGAACCTATGTTCGGAAATCCAAAATAGCGACCGGAAGTGAGGTTATCTTGGAAACGGTGAGACTTAGGAAAAATCTGTTTGAGGATTCATCATGTACGCCTATATGTGAGTAAAGTATGAATAGAACCTATGCTCGGAAATCCAAAATGGCGACCGGAATTGAGGTTATCTTGGAAACGGTGAGTCTTAGGAAAAATCTGTTTAAGGATTCATCATTTACGCCTATATGTGAGTAAAGTATGAATAGAACCTATGTTCGGAAATCCAAAATGGCGACCGGAAGTAAGGTTATCTTGGAAACGGTGAGACTTAGGAAAAATCTGTTTGCGGATTCATCTTGTACGCCTATATGTGAGTAAAGTATGAATAGAACCTATGTTCGGAAATCCAAAATGGCGACCGGAAGTGGGGTTATCTTGGAAACGGTAAGACTTGGGAAAAATCTGTTTGAGGATTCATCATGTACGCCTATATGTGAGTAAAGTATGAATAGAACCTATGCTCGGAAATCCAAAATGGCGACCGGAATTGAGGTTATCTTGGAAACGGTGAGTCTTAGGAAAAATCTGTTTGAGGATTCATCATTTACGCCTATATGTGAGTAAAGTATGAATAGAACCTATGTTCGGAAATCCAAAATGGCGACCGGAAGTAAGGTTATCTTGGAAACGGTGAGACTTAGGAAAAATCTGTTTGCGGATTCATCTTGTACGCCTATATGTGAGTAAAGTATGAATAGAACCTATGTTCGGAAATCCAAAATGGCGACCGGAAGTGGGGTTATCTTGGAAACGGTAAGACTTGGGAAAAATCTGTTTCCGGATTCATCACGTACGCCTATACGTGAGAAAAAGTACGAATAGAACCACTAGTGTCCGGAAGTCATGCGGGTTTGGACGTGACGACGCAGTTCAATAACATAGGTTAGACCAAGGAAAAAACCTTGGTGATTTTATTTCGAGTAAGATGTTGGCAACACTGCGAGAAAATGAGGCTTATGCCTTACAAGAGCAAACCATTAAGTCGAGCCTCACCGAGCCTCACTTCGAGCCTCACTTTCGGTTGCAGAACTGTCTTTATGGTCCTACTCTAAAGTAGGTCAAAGCACGTAGAGGCTCTCGTGTAGTTTAGCACGAAAAAAAATGAATAGGTTAAGTTATGTCACGTAAGATCGTGGCATTCGTACCAAGTATGAGTGGGAAAAAAATTAGATGCGGTGAAAATTGCACTGAAAAGTCGTCAAAAGCTATAAAATCAACAAAAAAATCGTCAAAATATGCTACCACTGAGGTTAAATCCATAAAAAAAGGGCTCGTACCAAGTATGACTTAGAAACAATAAGTTTACACTACTCAACTCTTTGAGGATATGTAATCCACGTGTCTCATCTGAAAAAAAAGAACTGAAATCACGTTGTTCGGAAATCTTGGGTATTTTCGTAAAATTTCGAAATATGTGCATTCACCCCGCATTTCCCCCAGACTCTTAATTTTCGAAGTTACTTAATATGTTGCTTTTACTCATTCTTACATTTAGAATTTAAATTAATCAAGAAGATGCAGTAGTTCAGCAGGTATAGCGTTTTATTCTCGATTTATCCCATAGCAACAAAAGGGAAACAGTGGGCTATTTCAAACGGTGCTTGTTAATAATAGTAACAATGTGTGTATTGTTTTGTAATTCCAGTAAGTGCTACCTTTATATGCAAGCTCAAGACATGAAATACAGTGTACAGTTTTAAACGAAAGTAGCGGTAATTGCAGCAATGTGCTAACAGGTGGTCGGGGCAAATTTCGAGAATCAGATCTTTGCCCCCGCGTCCCTTCTGAATCCCTAATTGTCGGACGTTGCTTAAAGTGTTGATTTTTACTCATTCTTGCTTTTCTTAAAAAGAGATGCAGTAGTATACGTTATAGCCACGTATAGAAATCTATCCCATAATAAAATGACGGGAACTTATAGAAGCGAAGGGAAACGAAAGAATTTTTCAAACTTCGCTTTTAAATAACAGTAGCAATGACTAACTAACTAACTAACTCTCTAGCCTTCTTAAACCCGAAGGATCATGGCTGCAGCAACACAGGCCTTCCATCTTTCCCTATCTTGAGCAAGATCTACATATTCTTTTCCATCCCTACCGATTTTCCTTAGGTACATCTCAACGTTGTGCCTTCATCTTCGTCTTGGCATTCCCACAGGTCTCTTACCATCAGGTTTCCCAACAAGAATCCTGTAAACTCCTCTTTAATCTCCATTTCGTGCCACATGGCCTGCCCACCTATGTCTTCTTGATTTAATTATTCTAATAATATCTGGACATGAATACAAATTATGTAGTTCTAAATTATGTAACCTTCTCCACTCACCTGTCTCCTCATCCCTTTTAGGTCCAAATATATTCCTAAGGATCTTATTTTCAAATACTCTCAATTTATGTTCCTCTTTCAATGTAAGGGACCAAGTTTTACATCCATATAAAACTACAGGCAAAATTACTGTTTTGTATATTTTAACTTTTAGTTTCTTAGATATTAAACGAGAAGACAAAAGTTTATGAAGAGAGAAGTAACATGCATTTCCTGAATTAAGCCTACTTTTTATTTCCTCTTTAATATAATTTTCATTTGTTAATATTACTCCTAAGTATTTGAATTTGGAAACTGGTTCAAACGAGTTGTTATCAATAATTAGATTTTGATTATTACCTAACACTTGGTTTCGGCCTGTAAGCATATATTTAGTTTTCTCTTTGTTAACTTCCAAACCTATCTCTTTAGCAGTTTTGAAAAATATTTTAGTATTATTCTTAATTGTATTCACATCATCCCCCAGTAAGTCTACATCATCTGCATATGCTAACAACTGAGTCACACCATTTAATTTTAGTCCTTCTTAAGTTACTTTTACCTTCCTAACAGCATATTCTAAGGCAAAATTAAAGAGCAATGGAGATAATGCATCTCCTTGTTTTAACCCATCATGAATTGTAAATTTGTCAGACATATTAATACCCACACGAATTTTACTTTCTGTTTCACTGGTGCATATTTTTATCATACTAACATGCTTCTTAGGTATTCCAAAATCTACTAATATATTATATAATTTATCTCTTTTGATCGAATCATATGCTTTTTTGAAATCAATGAATAGCTGATGGACATTTTGATTATATTCCCACTTTTTTCAAGTGTCTGTCTGATGTGAAAAATTTGATCTGTAGTTGATCTGTTACGTTTAAATCCACATTGATAATCACCTATAATTTCATTAGCATATGGGGTTAGTCTTGTTAAAATAATGTTATATAATATTTTATATGTTGTTGAGAGTAGAGAAATTCCACGGTAATTATTGCAGTTCATTTTATCACCTTTTTTAAACACAGGAACAATTATGGATTCTTTCCACTGTTGAGGGATTTCTTCTTTATTCCATATTAAACAAATTAATTTATGAATTTGGCATATTAATGAATTTCCACCATATTTAATTAACTCAGCTGGTATTAAATCAATTCCAGGTGCTTTGTTATTCTTTAGCCTTTTAATAGCATCTTTAACTTCAGTCAAGTTAGGTTCTGGAACTAAAGGTTCTGCTGTGTGTATTTCATTCACTTCTGATTTATCTCCTTCATGGACATTTAAAAGGTCATTAAAGTAGTTCTTCCATCTACTTAGAATATCGCTTGGGTCAGCTAGAAAATCACCGTCTTTATCTTTTATCAAGTTTACTTTAGGTTGCCACCCCTTTCTAACCTCATTTACACCTTTATATAAATCTCTGATATTTTCATTTTTGCTGTTTGTTTCAATTTCGTTAAATTTGCTTTCCAAGTAATCTATTTTTTTACTTCTAAACGTGCGGTTAACTTCTCGCTTTATTCTATTATAATTGTTTAGTAGCAATGAACTTATTGTTTTGTAATTTTACTGTTTCATACATTCGTATGTATACGAAGATCAAGGTAGACAGAACTGAAATATAGTGTGAAGTTTTTGAGAAATTGCACGTTAATTGCTGCCGCACGCAGCTGGTTGAAATATCGACCATCCGGCTTTAAGAGGTTCACAAGTGGCGGTCGAAATTTCGACCGTCAGGCGACTAAAGGTTCAACTACTGAACACGCCAGAACATTCATAAACCAACCCAGACTTGACTTCCCGATTTCAGCATGACAAAACACCTAGACATCTTGAAAAGAAACGCTTTATAAATTAAATACAATGTAAAGCATCCCATGGCAGGCCATAAAGAACGCTACAATTCAATTTCAAAAAGTAACTTTCGCAGTAAAATTGTGCCTGATGGGAAAATTCTAATTGCATATTTAAATTCAGGGAAAAAAGAACATCAAGCTCGCCATTTAATTATTTTGTCAAAAAAAATGTGTTGACTTTGTAGTCTAAGCTTGTAATTGTATGATATACTTTGTCTAACTTCATTTAGTTTATTTATTTAATTGCTAATGCAAATACCCAAGAGGATGAAACTAAGCAGATAGGAAGGCAGAAAAGATCACTAGTTAGAAAATGGAAGGAGGCCAAGGAAATAGAGAAGAAAGGTGAAGAAGATACAATGAACTGGAATGTAGGACTGAAGATAAACAAATAATGGAAGAAGGTGTTAGAAAGAGTAAGAAGGACAAGAGAGAAAGAGGAGAGAAGAAGGAATAGGAACGAAGGAAAAAGAGCGTGAGATAAAGAGACTAACCATATTCAAGATGGAAGAAAATATGTTTAGCCTTTTCAGTGAAAGTACAATGGCGAGGGAAAGCCACATGATAGAATGTTCCACAACAATTTTCTAATAGTCTGGAGGGATGTAATGTTGGTGTATGTATATTGTCCTGTTTTGTACCTTGTTACATTTGTACTCGGTGCAGAGTCTGAAGAAGACCTTGCTAGAAGTTGAAACGTTACGTTTAGTTTGTTTTATAATAAAATAAATTTCTGCCTTGGTCAGCATATTGAGTTTGTTTTTATTGATTTATTTTTATGTTTCTTTACGTCCACTTTATGCACAGTAAAGCTAATCGGAACTGTACCTACAGTTTAAAGTGGGATCCAAACCACTTGTGTCTACACTGTGTATCGAAACCAGGAACCCTTGATTACAAGGCGACGACGCTACCACTCCGCCATCGGGAAGGCCCCAGAGTTTGTCTTTAGTACATATATATATTCAGTAATCTGTAACAATGAATTATATAATAATATTTATGAAATGAAGTAATATCATTAAATTATAAGATTTATATGCACACAGTGTCTAAATCTTAGAGTGAGTATTTTTATGAATGAAAAGTTGCTCGTGATTAAGTATTTCACTGTCATGCCAGAAGATACTCTTTCAGATTCCTTGAAATAGCTTATGGCTGTTGATGGATGTTAGGGAACTTGAGAGGGAATTCCATTCTTAGTATATTATTTTCCGTAGGTGGAAATATTATGTACTGGGTCTGAAATAAATATCCGGTCACTTTACGTAACACGGTAAGTAGGGAAATTCCTCTGTAATTATTAGTGCCCCATAGATCCCCTTTTCCTTTGTATATGGTCAAATAATCGTTTTCCATATTTTGGGGAACGAAACTTTGGTAAAGATAATTTTGAATGTAACCTATTATAAATTTTCATGTAGTTACTGCAATTTCTTTCAGGGCAGGGGACAGAAATAAAGGAGAATATTTTGACTTTAAAGTGAAGATATCTATGAAGAAAGAAAGACGCCGCCTGAAAGTAGTGAGAGGAAGTATAGACATTGCTGGTAAGCGATCCAATACATAAATTGGGGAAGGAGAAATTGATTTTATAAAACATGATGAAATGACGTTTTTGAAAGAAAAATACCTGTTACATAATGTTGGATAATTTTACAATTGTATAAATCCACGAACACTTCTTAGTTGTAAAGATTCCATTGAAAGCCAATGCATTTTTATAACCACGGCCTGGATTCTGACGACATTTCATCTTTTTTTCCTTATGTAGTATAGATTGCTCTTACGTTTTAAAATCCTGAATATGAAACTTCGGTTGTAAACAAATTAACTTTATTGTGCATTTTTTGTCATATTTTCTATTTTTCAAGTTTCAAATCATTGTATCGCGTTTTACGTCATTATTTGTATTTTCTTCGCGTCTCTTCTTCTTGTCTTTTTTGGGTACTTGCAAAAAAAACGAAATGTGAATGCATTGACTCAATCATTTTTAGCCAGGAACTGACATTTATCGCTTCGATGTCTGTAACAATGAAAACAAAATTGTATGGCCACGCGCTTTCAGAAACAATGCAAGATGCCGCTCGAAGTTGCCTATTGCAACGAAGTAAGTTTTTGTATTACATTACATTAATACAAATTAATTACTAAAATCCACATACACCTCGTAAATTCAGTTCTAACGTTACAGAAGTAAGAACTGTAACGTAACAACTGTCATACTCTGAAAGATAGAAAAAAATAAGGTCATTTTATTCAAATTTTTAGATCATTTTATAAATAATGTTTCAGATATTTTTAAATCATCAAAATCCAGCCCATGGTTATAACACTGTTAGTTCAGCGATTATACATACATGGCTACCCGCCTGTGCTCAAAATCATAATGTTCAGTCCGTAAGAGGAATGTATTAACGTAAAGTTTAGGCAGAGAGAAGGACAGAGGGATTATGAAGTGTCGGTTGCTTTGATGTCCGTGTCCCTCGCGCGGCGGGCAACGTGATTGGTGGCTGGGTATTGCGTAAGAGGGCTGTAGCAGAAACCGGTTGCGCCATATCTTTGGCAAGGAGGCTGTTGAAAGTTACTCCGGCAAAAGCGTTGTTTGAAGCTGCGCAATATCGAAAAAGGGGTCGATTTGGTGTTCTGTAATTAATTGGAAGAACAATGGTAGAAGAAATGATGAACAAGGAAAACATATAAGTTCCTTCCGTTTCCATATAAAGAATCTGTAACTTTGTAACAATGGTATTTCAGTATTTATAGACCTCATATTTGACAACCTAGATAGAGCTGTTTTATAGACATTTTATTTACTAGGAAATTTGTAAATTTCTCATGACTTTTTTCCAATGATAAATTTGTGGCTATAATCGTTTGTCAGTAGTAATTTAAGTTATTGTACATTATTATTTTTGGTCAGCCGCGGTGGTCTAGTCGTAAGGCGTCTGATTGCCACACTGGGGTGACCTGTTTAGGGGTGGCCACAGGACGCACTTGCACCATGGAAATTTTTTGGGGTATCTCGTATCTTCACACAAAAATGGGGGGATCGTATCGTTTTATTGACTTTTAATTAATTTTTAGTTTTGGTTATTAGGTATAGTTTCCACCTGCCTGTTGGTGATCGCGGCTATAGGGTTGAAATGCTTGTTCCAAACAAATGCTTTAGCACAGACTTCAACTCCATTTTTGCGTAATTTATGAAGATAGTAACGTAGATGATACTACTACTAGCTAATAATGAAGCAAAATTAATGTTATTATTATTATTGGTACGTTTATGCCGGTACTCGCCCTACCCCCAGACAAAAGTTCGTGGTTGCACCTATTGTATTATATTATTCCTCAAATTTTGTCCGACAAAAATAATTTGAGTAATTAATTTAGCATAACCGGCGGGGCAAATGTTCTACCTTTTGGGGGAGTGCGTCATGGGTCTTGGGGAGGATGGGCTACCCTGGACCAGTGTCTCATTCCCGGGGTGTGTGGTCCAAGGTCGGAAATTTTCCTGCCTTATCTCCGCACACAGCGGATCTTGGGCTCACCCAGCCTCAAATCAATGGGTACCTAGGAGATAAAGGCTCCCGGAACGTGGTTCTGATCACATTACCTACAAAATGACCGAGATCGAAAATGTCCGGTCCACTAGCCCCACGTCCCCATACTCAATTAAATTTCAAAGGGAAAATTATAATGAATAATCAAGAATTGCCTACCAGAAAACGAAATACGCACATATAAAGTATTTGTATATAAGTGTGTCACGATCTGCCCTAGATCGTACTTCGTTCGATGGGTCTATTGAGCCTTGGCTTCACGCTCAGTATCTCTTCGGGGCTTGAGTCTCCTCGGCTCAAGGTTCGGGTTATTCCGGCTGCTTCAGTTCTCGATGTAAGGTCCGTCGTAATTCTGGGTCAAAGGTTCTCAATCTACTTATAGATCTTGACCAAGATTCTACAAGCAATCGACAATCCTTCTTCCCGCTAGGTTCTGTCGATATCCAGTTAAGTATCCAACTTCCTTTTCTCTCTCCAGCCTCTTACCAGAGAACCGAAAATTAATCCGTGACCACAGAATAAGAAAAGGTGTACCCTGACCAGGGTCACAAACGTTGACTACCAATAGTCTATCGGCCGATCCCGAATTCCGGTATATCTTAAGACAATCACAACCCTCTCAATTATATCTCCTGACCAGGAGCATAGAACAGAGAGAACATAAGCCTTCTCACCAGAAGAGCTAATTGTCCTAAGGTAATCCCAGAATGAACTAATTCCTAATAACGAAGTGGAAGTAAACGCAGAAGTTCGAGCGTTGAAAGAAAAGACGGTTAAACGAGTTCCGTATTTATAAGAAGTTCGAATACAAAGGCCACGGGCCACCTAGCTTCGCTGCTTATATAGCATTTCTCGGTGCCGTGAAGGATTTACCAACTTTTATCTTAACATCAATTTTACATTACAATAAAATACAAATTAATAAAATATCAATGAGGAACATAATTAGCTACATGTAAAAATTACTATTTTTACCCTTTTGTGAATAATAAATATGCAATATAATTTTAATTGTTACACTCAGCATTTAATTTGACCAGGGAGTATGGCTACTTCCAACTCCCCTCTCTCCCTGCAACGGCCTCGCGATATGACAACAAAGAAAAAGATAGAAAATGTATAGCGTCAAAATGTTAAGCAAAAATTATTTATATGCAGGTTTTGTCTTGCGCTAGCATAACTTTCTTTTACCTTAACGTAACTAAATTCTGAATACACTGTCTTCCAGTAAAAAAATCAGGGATTATTATGATATTAGTCTAATTATTGTCCGCCAAGGAACACGACAGATATAGCGTGGGAAAGACAGCCTAATCTTTCGTCTTTTACCTGTGACAATGTTTTCATAAGGTTGAGTCTGCCTGGCTCTTACACAATAGCGTTAGCTTTCTTAGTAGTTGTATTGATACTACTACTGGGACGAGAAATGATGAACCCACCTCAGGCAGATTTGCCTACACTTAAAACTAGCTCAACATGCCCATATGAGCTTTTTGCTCAAGTGTGGTACTTTGTCTAATCCAAGATTTTTGTAAAAATGCCCTTGGGAATTTCCTGTGAAATGATGAGCCCCCTCAGATTGATTTGTCTACACTTACAAAAGGCACTTCTGCCAGATTTTTGTCCATAAGCTTGTTAAAAATATGCCCCTCTTGATATTTTTTTTGGCTACACTTAAAACTAAGCTATTGTATCATGTTGTGCAACAAAATATGATGTAAGAGCTTTTGCATTATGCAACAAATTATGATGCAAGAGCTTTTGTATTATGCAACAAATTATGATGCAAGAGCTTTTGCATTACATATCAGTTAGTATTGTGAGAGTGGCTGAGGAGTACAGATGTGATGTTGCAGTGCTCCTCTTATTTTTTTAAAAAAAAACACAAAAATATAGCAGATTTGTATAAATTGAATTATAGGATTGTTTGATTTAATATCAGAATTTTCTAATATATTGAACAAAGGGTTAATATTTGCCCTAGTTTGTTATACAAGATCAATACATGACACATGGTATTAGGTCAATGCCTTTCCATGCACATCACAACATGCCTGTGCAGACATGCAATTGTGAAAAGTCAGTGCTTCAGTGGATCAATACTTATTCTATCTTTGTGCATGTAGGCTATCAGCTTTACAACCTGTCATAGGTTGATTAAGTATAGAGTTTTGATTTGAACCCCAAGAAATTTTATATAATAAAGCAACAACAAAGCCAAAAATATTAAGACACTAAGTATATACACTAAATATACAAAGCACACTGCTGAACCCAACTGATATTTTTTATTAAGCATAGAATTTTGATTTGAATCCCAAGAAATTTTATATAATAAACAACAAAAATGCCAAATCAAAAATATTGTAATCAATGCAATAAGAATATATCCAGCCCCAATTGGACTAGGCATCAAAAGAATTGTAATCCAGACAAATGCAGAACTCCCACTAAAATATGCCCAAAATGCCATAGAAAATATAGCATGGAATACTTCACATATAAACATAAAGGTACTTGTTCTGCACAGTCATCAACATTGCCCCCACAACCATCTACATCTGGTCTGAAAAGAAAGCATGAAGCACCTGTTAATGCTAGACCGGCAAAGCAGCCACGCTATGCACCACCTATTCATAGCAGTTTTGCTGGCCAAATTAGGGATTACCGGTTTGTATCAGAGCAAAAATGTGATATTAAGAATTTTTTGAACAGTATAAATCCTGATGTGCAGGCAATTCTAAATGCACAAAATGGCTCTTATAAGCTGTCCCTCAAATGTTTTGCACAATATAAGAAACCAAACGGCACAAAATTTACACAGCCTCACATAACAGAAACTGTACCTGTTTATTCAAATACAAATTCAGACAAAATAATAAGCAGTTTGATAGATCAATTGAATATTAAACACTCTGAATTTGCTGGAAAAGAGTCAGGATGGAGCCTATGCGGATCTCCACACAAGTTTTATATTAATATTTAGCCCATTACAAGGATCTACATATTTGCCATTACCTGCCAATATCAACAACAAAAAAGCCGTGGTTAACATAAAAAATAATGATGAGAAATGCTTTTTGTGGTGTATTTTAGCTGCTTTGTATCCAGTTTTAGATCACCCTGAGAGAATAAGTTATTATAAACAGCATGAACATGATTTTGATGAAGCAATGGAGGGCTTAAAATATCCAATGTCTGTTCAGAATATTGATAAATTTGAAAAATAAAGGCCAGGGATATCAATGGTAAACAATTATCTATTAATGTATTTATTTGTTCTATTGGCCGTGGCAATTGCTTGATAGCACCTCTCAGAATCAGTACACTTGATGATGATTCTGCTGTTCCGATTGATCTGCTCTTAATTGAAGGGGATGATACACACCATTACACTTTGATATATAATCTTGAAGCTTTAGTGAGAACACAACTAGACAAATCTAAGACAATATTCAAGTTGTGCAGAAGATGTTTGACTGTATTTGATGGTCAAAAAATGGTAAATGGGGTTCGTGAAAAAATGCAGAAATAGCTAAAAACAAGTTAATTGAGCATCTGAAATACTGTGGCAATCATAAACCTGTTCATATGCTTATGCCTAACCCAAGTGAAAATGCCAAATTCAAAAAATTTGAAACTTTGTTGGAACACCCAGCATATATAGTCTGTGATTTTGAATCAAATCTCAAAATCCTTGCATTCTGCAGCCCAGATCCTGATGAATCTTCAATTACATCATACCAGCTACATGAACCTTCTAGTTTTTATTATGTGATTGTACAGGATGGTGTTGTTAGTAAAGAATATTTATACATGGGAGCAGATGCCATCAAAGAATTTGCACATAGAATAGAAAATGAGTGCCATAACATAGCATCTAATGTCTTATTAAAATCAAAACCTATGTTGCCTTTAACAGAGGATCAGATTGAAGATTTCAATAATGCAGAAAAATGCCCGGTATGTGATTCTGAATTTTCGGATATGAATATCAAAGTGAAACACCATTCTCATACAGATGGTAAATTCTTAATGGCCCTGTGTAATAGCTGTAATATTAAGATCCAGAGACCAAAATTTGTCCCTGTATTTTGCCATGGTGCATCCAATTATGATTTTCATCATTTGATCAAATATGAGGGGTTTGACAAGCAGAATTCAAATATTTTAGCAGAAAATAATGAAAAATATATTGCTATTAGCAAGAAAATTAAAGTTAATGGTGTTCCTATTCACTTAAGATTTCTTGATTCCTACAGAATTTTATCGACTAGCCTGGCTACACTGGCCAGTCAATTATCTGATGATCATTTCAAAATCACATGTGCTTTGTTTCCAAATCAGGACCTGAAATTAATTAGGCGGAAGGGTGTATATCCATATGATTATGTTACAGATTTTTCTAAATTTGATGAGTGTTCTCTGCCACCACAACAAGAGTTCTACAGCAAAATCAGAGCATCTGGAATTACTGATGATGATTATCACCATGCCCAGTTGATGTGGAACAATTTAAAATGCCAGACATTTGGTGATTATCACAAGGCATATTTAAAACTTGATGTTACCCTCTTAGCTGATATACTTCAGGCATTTAGAAAATCTTCCATGCAAAATTATAAGCTGGATCCAATGTATTTTTACAGTGCACCAGGCCTAGCATGGTTTGCAATGTTTTTAAACACTAAAATGCAATTGGATCCAAGATCAAGACATGTATCTGTTTATGGAGCAATGTATAAGAGGAGGCATGGTGCAATGCTCTCAGAGATATGCCAGAGCAAATAACAAATATATTCTCAATTATGATCCAGCACTGCCATCAAATTATATACTGTATGTAGATGCCAACAGCCTCGATGGTTATGCTATGATGGATAAACTGCCATATGCAGGGCTTGAGTGGGTTGAAGATTTCAATATTGAAGATCTTCAGGATTTTGATGACAGTCACTATGGTCTATTCTTAGAGGTTGATCTGACAATTCCAGATAATTTACACAACACATTTTCTGATCTGCCCCCAATTCCTGAGGTTGGGTGCTCATCTGGCTCTAAACAAAAGAAATTTATGTTGACTCTGGAGCCAAAACAGGATTATGTCATATATTACAAAAACCTCCAGTTCCTAATGCGCCATGGTCTTCAAGTGACCAAAATTGGCACAGTCTTAAGGTTTAGGCACTCAAGAAGGTTGAAGCCATATATTGATACAAACACAGAGCTTCGAACATCTGCACTGAGCCAATTTGATGAGACCTTGTTTAAATTGATGGTAAATTCAGTGTATGGTAAAACCATTGAAAATGTCAGAAAACATACTGATGTTAAAATAATTACTGACCCGAGCCTGAGCAAAAAATTGATTGCAAAGACTAATTTCAATTATAGAAGAATTTACGATGAAAATATGGCACTTTTCAACATGAAAAAAACAAAGATTAAGTTTGAAAAGCCTATTTATGTAGGGGCTGTGATATTGGAATTGGCCAAATTACACATGTTAAAGCTCTATTATGATGTGTTGAAGCCTTTTTATAAGGATCGTGTAAAACTGATGTACATGGACACAGATAGTTCTATCCTTGATATTCAGACAGAAGATGTTTATCAAGATATATCCCAGCCAGCATTGCTTGAATATTTTGATACCAGTGAACATACAAGATTCAACCCCACAACAAAAAGGTGCCTGGCAAGTTAAAAGATGAGACACTTGGTGATGTTATTGTGGCATTTGCTGGGTTAAGGGCCAAGATGTACACCTTTGAAACATTTAGTGGTGCTGTTGCAAAAAAAGCCAAGGGCATTGGCAGAGTAACTGTTGACAAAGAGCTTGAATTTGAATATTACAAAAATTGTCTCAAATCTTGTAGCACAATCAGAACATCAGAATGCAGAATTCAGAGTGTGGATCATTTGTTGACTACCAATATTGTAAAAAAAGTGGCTCTGGACCAACATGATGATAAGAGATGCATTTTGTCATGTGGCATACATACTCTACCATGGGGTCATTGTGATTTGAAAAGTGGTAATCAATGCCCAATTACAGAGCATGATTTGAAATAAATAAACATGCCTATGAACTTATTTGGGTTCAAAAAACAGGTTATTATGGACCTGCCAACACCACAACCCTCTCCTGATATAATATCTAAACTAAGTGCTTTGTTAATTATTCATCTGAACAGCATACTTACAGATGTTGATGATGAAACAGGTAAAACATTGTACATATTTAACAATAATTTAAATCACTACCAATTACCTGTAGGTCAATTACAATTTATTACAACCCCCTAGGGTAATGTCAAGATTTCAATAGGGAGAAATATTTATAGAATTAAGCACTCAAACATGATTTCTGGCACTGTATATACTGTTTCTGCTGGTGACTGTTTATATATTGAGGTCCCTGGATCCTATGACAAGCTTATACCTTTTTTTATAGAATTAAGAATTAGATATTCAATAAAAAATAACCACTAAAACAAAAATGCCTAATGATATATTTGGCCATACAAGGCATGAAGATCACAGTGATGAGATTCTTATGCTTGTTGTCAGAATCAAAAAAATTAAGAAGTGATTTACAAGCTTTACAAACCACACTCAATGCCAGTCTTCAACTAGAAATTATAATTTACAATCACAATGCATGGACCCTCTTCTTAAAATTGATTCTGAACTCAAATTGCTGCTTCAAAAATATACTGACCTGGCAACATTGGATAATTTTCAAAGTTTAGAGGAGGCTGTGGCAGCTCTTCGAGCCAAATTTAAGACCCAGGCCACCAACTCTGAGCAATTGAAACAACAATTGGAAGAGCAGATAAATAATGTCCAGACACAGCTCCAAACAATTGTCAAAAGCATAAAATCACAAGAAGATTTTGATCTAGTGATTTCCACTCTAAAGGAACAGATTCAATCACTGGAGATTCCTAATCTGGACCCTCTAAACAATGCCATAGCCGAGGTTAAAGAAAAATTGAGACACTTGAAAATTTTATGAACAACTTGCCATCTTAAGATGCATTGAGTGCTACAACTCGGAGTGTTGCCAACATTAAGCTGCAACTTGAAACATATGAAGATTTTGGAAAAATTCAAAGTACCATAACCCATCTTGAGGGTACAAAGCAGCAGTGCAAAGTGATTTAACAAATGTACAAGAATCTCTAGAATCCCGCTTGCCTGGTATTGTAGATACCCTTGTCAGTGTCCAGCAACAGATCACAAAACTTCAATATGCTATGCGTGGTGTGGTTGATGCTTCTGAATTAAATGATGTGAAATTGGCACTTGAATCTTTGCAGAAAACTGTATCAAATCATCCTACATCACAGGAACTTAAAAATATAAAGAGAGCAGTGAATCGCATATTGAAATCAGAAGATATCAAGAATATCCAGAGAGAGATCAAACAACTCACTCAGACAGTGGCTACTCTACCAACCAATCAACATATTAATGAACTGCATGCCCTGTTTGAGGATATCAGAAGACAGGTCCATGATCTTACTGCTCAAAATTCAAAATTGGCAGTTGTTGAAAATTTACAGCAAATTGTAGCTAATATCAAGCAACAGCTAGGGACCACGGAATCCAACCAAGCAAATGCTCTGTGTGTTTTTGCCACACAGCTTCAAAAGATTGTGCAACAATACAAGAAACTTGTTGTGGACATAAAGATCAAGCCAGGCCATGATGATGTTGTTAGGACTATCAATGAGCATCTTGAATCTGTAACATGTAGATTGCTTACAGCAGAAAAAGAAACAACCGGCATAATTGAGAATCCTAAACATACAGTAATTATTGAATTGTACAGTATCCCCAACAAAGAATATGATTCACCATTTACACCAGGTGGCAAAATATATATGCTGTCCCCTGCACAATTTTATTACCAATTTTTTGTTGGGGGCACACTGAGACCAATCAAGATCAAATATTGGCTTCAACCACAGGCACACCACTACCCTACCTTATCAATAACAAATGCTGACAATAAAGCAAAAATCACCAGTGTAGAGTTAGAAGATTTTACAGACCCCAATACATTAGAAACATCTTATGCTGAAGATGATGGCTCTCTGGAATTTCATATACAAATAGGAGACAAACTGTATTTAGAAAATCCTGTAGTATCAGCTGCTGAACACCCCATAGTTGCAATATTGTTGTTTACATACAATGTCTAGACAATTTATTGTTGATGAATTACACAAACAAGCCAGACATAATTATAAGAGACTGCCAGTGGTTACAAAAGGCATAGATGATTTATGGCAGTGTGACTTGGTTGAGATGGCAAGTGGACAGCTGAAAAACTTAGACAAGATCAACAAGGGCTACAAGTATCTACTCACTTTCATAGATACATTTTCAAAATTTGCCTGGGCTGTGCCACTCAAATCCAAGACTGGAAAATGTGTTACAGAAGCCTTCAGGACAATCATCAATCAGAGTGGAAGATCACCGCGCTATTTGCAAACAGATAATGGCAAAGAATTCTATAATTCTGTGTTCCAACAATTTATTAAAAGCCAGTCAATACAACATTACTCAAGTTACAGTGATCTCAAGGCCTCAATTGTAGAAAGATTCAACAAAACCCTAAAAAATCATATGTATAAACAATTTACACTGCAGGGTAATTATAAATGGCTTAATATTCTTCCAGAATTTCTACATAAATATAACAACTCGGTCCATTCCACAATCAACATGAAATCCTCTGAGGAAACTTCATCTGATGACCAAAAATTGATCAGAACTGTTTATTATCCTAGATACCAGCCAACAACAAGAAAAGCCAAATACAAGGTGGGTGATCGAGTAAGAATCAGCAAATATAAGCACTTATTCAAAAGAGGCTTTACAAGAAACTGGAGCACTGAATTATTTACAGTGGTTCAAGTTAAACCTGGGACCCTTAACACATATATAATAAAATATCACCGAGGAGAAATTCTCAAAGGCAGGTTTTATGAAGAAGAACTCAGGAAAACTAAACAGCCTGACACATATCTCATAGAAAAAATCATCCGCAGAAAAGGCAACAATATACTTGTCAAATGGCTAGGACTCCCAGATCACAGCTGGATCGAGGCAAACAAAGTGATAATATGAACACCTGGGATGTTATAAAGAAGTTGCCAGATCCTGAACAGCAGATTAAGAGAAATGGCAAGTTGCTGCCTGATAATATTAGATGTCTTATTGTTGGGCCATCGGCTTGTGGTTACACTACAATAATGATTGATAATTTTTTTATTGGCACCCAACTGGTTAGACTAGAAAAACAGGCACTTGTATGTCTTCTCTAAGAGCATGGAACAATTAAAATATCAGCAGCTGATGAAGCTATATGATGGACTGGATATAGCCACTTTTGAATCAGATGTTAAGCCACTCCATGACTGTCTTGATAAATCTGTTGTTGTATTTGATGATATTATACTGGATAATCAAAACAAGGTTAGAAATTTCTTTACACAGGGGCGGCACAAAAACATAGATTGTTTCTACCTGGCACAGACTTTTTCTAAAATTCCGAAGCAGCTGATCCGAGACAACAGCAATTTTATATGTGTGTTTCATCAAGATCATACCAACCTCAAACACATACATGATGAATATGTAGGTGAGGACTTGAGCTACAATGATTTTTCTAAGTTTTGCAGTGGGTGCTGGAACCAGGACAGTTATGGGTTTGTCACAAATGATATGACAAGGAAGCCCAATAGTGGCAAATACAGAAATAAAATTAACAATTTTCAAGACATTGAAACATATATAAATAACCATGAAAAGGCCAATTATTGATGATCTTAAATTAAGAGATTATCTTGTAAAAAGATTTAAGGGATGGAAATCAGAGAACCGAGGAATCTATGAAAAACACAAGCAAACAGAACAGCCTATTATTGATGCTATTAGTGAATTAGGTAAAAATATCAAAACTGTTACAGAGCAAAATCAAAATTTGATCACAGAGCTTGTACCTGTAGCTGCAAGGAACATATTAGATTATCCAATCACCCCACATTCTAGTATTCATACACCTAGTCCTATAGCTCCTCGAAGAATTGAAGCTACTCAGGATCCTATTGAATTTGTTCTTCTTGCTCAAAAATATTTAAGCACACCTAAAGACAACAAAGATGAGGTCTTTGGCTTATATGCTGACACAGAGCGTGATGGTAGCATCATAAATAGAATTGGCAATTTCAGAGTAACATTTATGGGAGATGATCTAATTGTATATTCAGAATCTCATCTTAGAGAAAGAGGTGCTTTTGTTAAGTATCCTGGAACACCTGGGTTGTGGGAACTGATGACTAGGAAGAGACCTGGCAGCTATACTGATCAAGATTATGAGCATTACGAAGAAATATTAATAAAATCAGACCCTCTATACCAGAACAATGATCCCACACAAAAAAGAGCCAAGTCTAGCAGTGGGGCAAAATACAACAATTTAATCCAGCCCATATGGTCACAAATCAAGACAGGTAGTGGGATCAAACAATACAACACCCTGCCTAAAGAATTTGTGTGGGTTGATGATGTCAGGAAACTTGTAGATAGGTTGCTGGTGATAGCTGGGGAGGAAAATGCTGGCAACCACAATTTTTACAATGAAAAGGTTGGAATTATGGACATGATAAGCACCAAATTGTCTAATTTTATAGAGAATGACATTAAGGGGATTGGATATCTTATAAAAATTATTAATACTCTACCACCTAAATTTTGGAATATCTCTGAGGGTCGGGGGCTGGTTAATGACATCATAAACAAGCTGCCATTTGAACTACATATTCCAGGCTATCAGTATTGTGGTCCCGGTACAAAATTAGACCAGAGACTAAACAGAGGTGATCCTGGTGTTAATCCCCTAGATGCTGCTTGCAGAGACCATGACATAGCATACAACACACATTCTGATCTTGACACGAGACATGTTGCAGACAAAAAATTAGAAGAGGCTGCATTTGGTAGATTTGTAAGCAAAAATGCTTCTTTGAGTGAGAGAATAGCAGCAGTGGGGCCCACCATAGCAATGAACACCAAACAAAAACTGGGGTGGGGGTTGTGAATATGTATATAATAAACCTAGGATGAAGGCCAAGGGTGTTATGTATCAGATACCTTATGCAGGTCTTAAATCTCTTAAAACTATTGATAGTCTTTTAACCAAAAAGCAGCGCAAGAAAAAAATTCTTGTATTGCCAAGGGCCATGGTATGAAATTATTACTTAGTACCCCCCAATTTAAAAAAATTACAGCAATCTAGAAAAAAATTGCATACAGGTGGCTTTATATTTACTATCCCGGCCATCTTATCAGGTTTTGGGGGCTGTTGGGGGCTTGGCTGGGGGATCAGCTGATAGCAAAAACAGTAATAGATGCCAAGAAGAATAAGGCAGAATTAGATGAATTGAAGCGCCATAATCTAGCCATTGAGAAACAAGGCAAAGGTGTTAAGAGAGCCATGAATAAGTTTAAAAAAAACAAGAGCCGCTTACAAACCAAGATATTGAAGCTTTAATCAAGCAACTGGGCATCAAAAATTTTAGAGGTGTTTACATGTCTGATTCTTTACCAGAACAACCACTCAACAAAGAGTGTGGCATTTTTAATTTGGATAAGTACAAAAATCAGGGCACTCACTGGATCTGTTATCTTAAATATTTAAAAAATGAGGCATTTGTGTTTGATTCATTTGGAGGTGTTCCACCTGAAAATTTAGTAAAATATCTAAAATCAGCTAATCTTTAGTACAATAATGCCCGTGTTCAAAATTTCAAATATGTTAATTGTGGACATCTGTGTTTATCTGTTCTTAGATATCTGTCTCAAATAAATAAACCATCAATTGACGATTTTCAAAAGGCCCTGTGGTATTTAAAACATCATGGGGGTATTCCATCTCAACAGCCAAAATTCAATATTGAAACTTAGATTACATGATGATATAGTGTATCCCAAAACAATAGCTCTCAGAGCATTTTATGGCATGTACTTGATCCCTAATATTACACACCACAACAACACAATTGCAGTTGGTGATCAAAAAATTGTCATCACTCCAGGGCAGTGTAATCTATCTACTTTAAATGCTCAGTTACCCAGAGGTATATTTTTAACTGAAAATTCTGTCACTCACGGAGTAGAGATTGTATCTGCTACAGAGACAGTGGATCTGGGTACTATAGGAGAGCTGTTAGGATTTGAGAACAACACAAAACTTGAACCAGCCATTAAACACACTGCTATTAATATACCTAAATTCTTAGCCATAGAAAATCTGAATATTCACTGTAATGTGGCCGAGGGTATGATCACCAAATCAAATGGCATAGGCACTAACAAACAAACTGGGATCATTGCAACATTCAAACCTAACTCTGAATTTATGGAGCCAAACATCTACAATCCATCCCCAACATTATATTTTCCTGTGTGCCATAATAGAATAGATAACATTGAATTGATGGTCACTAATGAAAAAGAAGAATTAGTAGATTTTGCTGGAGCCACAACAACTGCAATCATAGAAATTAATATTTAAATAAAAATACATACAAAAAAATGGAAAATATTGAGAGTTATGAGCTACAATCATTTCCCCCAAAGAGGAGAACTTTTGCAAATTTAAATCAACCCATCACAGAGATTGAGGTTGATCTTGAAGTAAGGGATGGCTTTATACACCCCCACAGAGCAGATCTATACATCAAATTTGATGTTGTAAAGCTCGATGGTACAGATTATCAGGCAAATTCAAATATAAGATTGGTGGACAATTTTGTGCCACATCTGTTCTCTGAAATTGAGATCAGAAAACATGGTGTTGTTATAAACAGAGTAGATTACCCTGCGATTACCTCTACAGCTTTGACCACATTAAATTATCCAAAACCGAGGCTTCTTACTACAAAATAGGTGGATTTGAGGCTGGTGAAAAGATATTATCCAAGAGCCACACAATATTGTTTCCCATGCGCCTGTTGCCAGGATTCTTCTCAGATTACAAAGATATTATGTGGAAGGGTGGTTTAAGAATCACATTTAGAAGAGCTGCCAATGATAATAATGCTTTGATGAGGTACAGCACATTAAACTCTACAGGGGAAGCTCTGCCTAATACCCTACCTGATGAGGGCAAGTGCCTTATTCAAACTATGGAGCTAAGAATGCCAGTTGTTGAATATGAAGCCAGTTATGCTCTTAAATACAAAGCAGATATCCTAAAAAATCCACAGATTCCTTTACAATTTTATACATATCAATGTGTGCAGAAGCCTGCCACTGGTATTTATTATGAATTTGATGCTACAAATTCATTCTCCAGTATACAATATGACATGCCAGATTTTGTGGTGGTACTGTTTCAGACTGCAAGAAACAATAATCAGGAAAAAAAATCAAGTAAATTTGATAACTGCAACTTCAAGAACATATATCTTAAAAATGGCAGAAATGAGGTGTTCCCCAGAGAAAAATATAATTTAGACATGTCCAAGGATGATTTTCTTAAATTATGTGAAGCATTTACAGCATACAAAAGGGTCACTACCGGCAATACTGACATGTATTACACACCAGATGAATTCAAAGCACAGAGACCCATGTTTGTCATCAACACCTCAAAAAGAAAACAAGTTGTGGTTAATGACAGGACAAACATTAAAATTATCTGTGAATTCCATGATACACTCCCTGATGACACTATATGTAGTGTTATTCTTATAGGTGAAAAATCATATGTTTATGATGTAAGAAATGAGAGAGTCACAGAGCAATTCTAGAAGGCCTCTGCATATTGCATTGTTTTAATATTAGATAAACAAATTGAACCTGGTGCCCAATTGAACTTAAACCGGAAGTGGACCGGAAGTAAATATGGGTGGGTGTGGGTGGGTGTTGGTTTTATGAGTATCTTGGCTTAGTTTTAAGTGTAGCCAAAAAAAATATCAAGAGGGGCATATTTTAACAAGCTTATGGGCAAAAATCCGGCAGAAGTGCCTTTTGTAAGTGTAGACAAATCAATCTGAGGGGCTCATCATTTCACAGGAAATTTCAAGGGCATTTTTACAAAAATCTTGGATTAGACAGAGTACCACACTTGAGCAAAAAGCTCATATGGGCATGTTGAGCTAGTTTTAAGTGTAGGCAAATCTGCCAGAGGGGGGTTCATCATTTCTCGTCCCAGTAGTAGTATCAATACAACTACTTTTCTTGCATTGTTGTCGCCGATAATAAACTTCCAGCTCAGTTTGCTGGCAGAAAGAAACAAACTCTTGGAACTTATATTTAACATCAGGATGTATAGTTTATATACGAGGTGTGTTCCACATTCCTTGATAATTAACCACTAACATATAAAATTATAAGTACAAAACAAAGAAAAATATTTAGTTTATATACATATTTGTAACGTGGACACTGCTACACGTTACAAGTGCAATCATTTCTGTGTTGTAGCGATTCCATTGAAAGTAAATGAGGCCGTCCGTGAGTGTACAAGCATATTGAACTATGAAAGATACAGTCGTATAATTCCAGGACGACTGTCGATTTTCGGCGTCAGTTTCCCCAAAAATTAAATCCATCTTGAATATTATTTTCCGTCAGGCTACTCTTATATTATATTAGTCCTATTTCTTACTTTAAAGTATGAACAAATCTTGCCGGTTTCCCCTGTAATGTAATCTAAGGTTAAGAGGGCAATGCTCCCTGACTCCACTGTGGTTGCGCCACTGCATTCAATTATACTTTGCAATAATCTGTAGATTTTAGTCCGCTAAATGTCATTTTTATTCTTATTCTTAGTATTTTTTTATTTCACTAAAGAATCATTTGTAGGAAATGCGTAGAACGGCATTTTCAAATGCAATTGCATTCGAAAATATTACTCATTATCATGGCCACGATATTTGCACACATTCTGAAAAGCATATCAAGCAATTTAGTGCAACGAAAAGGTCAAAAAAATTATATAAATCACAACGCAAAGTATTACGTGTATGCTGTAACATTGCGGGCTAAAGGAATCTCCTTACCAGGAAGGCGTCGACCACGAGGATCTAAGGTTGCCAGGCATTCCTCTTTTATCTTTAACTTCGTTGCTTCTAATTGAAGAAATATCCAACATAAAACCACATTGTTTGTGAACGTAATAGTTATTTTACACATTTAAACTGAAACCCGCTTTGTTATAACTCCCGTGAAGCATTGTTCAAACAACACTGGGATTGATTTTCATGGTTCTCTCATATGAGTCAGAAGAAGCGGCAACCATGCCAGCCTAAGCTCCGCCTCCCAGGGGACAGAAATTCTCCCCGACAAGCCCTCCGTATGCTCCGTGGTTTAGGTGTAAACAGAAGAAGTAAGTGTTGTTATGGGAAAGAACGGAAGAGGATATGAAGCTAGATGCAGAGATAGAGAAATGAAGAAGTGACAGAGAGGGGTAGCAAAAGAAATTGAAATAAGTGAGACAGAGAAGGAATAAAGAGAAGAGGAAAGTAAAGCTTAGAGGAAGGAGAAATTAAAGGAGAAAATGAGGCAGAAAAACGAAAGGAAAGGAGAAGTAAAATAATCAAGAGGGGCGGGAGTGAGCACGTAAAGAGGAAATTGCATATGAGAAAAGACAAATCTATGTTACGAAGATAAAACGAGAAAATGAACACAAAAATCAGATACAATTTATTCATCCCTTATTATAGGACATTTCTAGTTCAGTCTGGTTGGATTTTTAAGCTTTTTTTGCCAGAGGCATTGGATCGTATATTATTTACTGCTTTAATTGTGTCATATTCACTGATTTCTTTAATATGAAATTGTTGTGCAATTTCATTAAATATTTTGGCGTTAAACAAATTACTGGTTTTATTTAAAGCTGATTTCGAGCAGTCGGCCTCACGATAGATGTTTGAAAAATGTTTGTTTATTTTATCTACGTCTTGCATATCAGAGGGTATTTCATTATTAGTAGTTTTACTATATACTACCCACGCCTTGAGTTTGCTCCACAGGTCTTTGTTGTTTTTATTAGATCGTAGGTGATGGTTAAAGAATGCTTTTTTCTCTTGTCGTTGCACCGTAGTTGTAAAGTTTCTTAGTTCCTTGTAATGTTCCCAGTTGTTGTTTGTCTTTTCGCGTTTATATTTTAATAAAGGTCTGTCGCGGAGTTTCATGAGTAATTTCGTGTTTTCGGATATCCACGGAACACTTTTATGCTTAACCGGTTCAGTGTGGAGAGGTGCATGTTTGTCAAAAAGGTGGATAATATTGGTAGAGTTATACTGTACCTTATCTTCGATGTTGTCGTAGCTGTTAATTTGTGCTCAATCAATTTTTGCAGCATCATCATCAAATTTCTCCTTATTAAAATTTGAGAAATTACGGTATGTGACATAATGTTTTTCTCTTTTCGGTTTTTCAATGGCAAGGGTGACACTTACCATGCAGTGATCTGAGTTACCGATAGGTACAGTTACATTTTATGAACGTACAATATTATTACGACATCCAGGACTGATTCGCTATTTTCCGTTATTCTAGTTGGTTTATTGATAATTTACGTAAGGCCGACAGAAATAAGAATTGATCGAAAGTATTTTTCCTCCGGTTTGTGTGGCGAAAGAAAGTCTACGTTTGTATCTACTAAAATAATCAATTTGTCAACACGCGGGAAAACTTCAGAGATTGCCGTTTTTAAACGTGATAATTTTGTGTAGGATATATTGGGTGCTTTGTATACCCCGATTATTCCCAGGGTTGGTTTTCGAATCTTTATCGCTATGTTCATAATTTCAACTTCATCGTTATTTTCATAATTGGTGGATGTTGAAAAGACCTTGATATTTAAGTCTTCGCGATGATATAAGATAATACCACCTCCACACTTCGTAGTCCTGTCTTTTTTGATGGCCGTGTAACCAGGGATAGCGAAAGAGGACGTGGGCGCTTCTTCAGAGGACCAGCTCTCGGTGATCGGGAGGAAGTCGGGAGGGCACTCGCGTGTGATTGTTATTAGTTCCTCTAATTTTGTCCGCGACAGAGACCTGACGTTAGCCTGGTCGAGGGGTGGATGGTCTTTCCCTGAAAGGCGATGGCAAGGGGGGGGGAGGGAACCGTTTCTTGCGGTTGCGTCACGTGATGTCGTTGACATGGAAGGCATTTTTGCAGAGAGAACCGGACAGGGGTACCATTTGTTGAGATTGGGACGAGGAGGGGTAACACACCATTTCCATTTGGATACATATTATATTTCCACTGTTTCTTGAATCATGGTTTACTTCCCACACCCACTTGGTAACTCAATGCTTCCTCACTACGTTTTACAACACATGATATGATTGGTTGGTTATTTATCGTTGTATGAACAACACGTGTTCCTTGCAAAATTGGCACTTGCAGTTTCACGACAGGAAGAAATGTTACACATGCGATCAAATGTTATGCTACTTTCCCAGTAATAGAGGAGCAAAACTGAATTATTTGAACGTTCATTATGTCGAAAAGATGCACCAGTGACCAAAAATATTGCACAGAAAACTGGTTTGTTTTGATATCCTCCTTACGTTTCTGTAATCCTCCGGCTCCATTTCAATGACACCTTGTGTATTTGTGTGTGGGCGTCAATTTTAAATGTACTTCCTTTCGTTACAGTGTCAGTGGGCGGAGTCTTCGGTCTCTTCCTTGGTGCTAGTTTGATGAGTATTGCGGAATTGTTCTACTTCTTCGCCTTAAGGCCTATATTTCTCTTGGTCAGAAGACAAACTTAAATGCAGCAGTATATAAAATATGTTATGAAATAACCAAACACTATGCTATTTAAATCCAGGAGTTCAAGACTTCATACTGTATCTTTTTTATTTTCCATAATTCTATTAATAATTAATACAATTATAATATATGTAATATAAAATACATACGGTGTTTCAAGTTGTGTACATTATAATAAAAGCTATAACAATGTATTTTTAAAATATGTCAATGATGGAAGTGAATTTTGAAGTTAATATGGCCATCACTCGACCTAGACATGGAGAGGCAATGGATTTGTTTGTATAATGCGTTCGTAAAGAGTTTGAGATCCAATATTTTGAAATTCGAAAAATAGTGATATTTGGATTGTATTTTTTATCACTAAGATTTTTTTTTTGATTTTTTGAAGTAGATAATAAGAAATTAATGTTGTGCAATTTTAAGACTCTCAAAAATTTTCTCTGCCCTGTAGAAAATGTTGAAGTTCAAGGTCATAACATTCATTTTTCAAGAAAAGTGAAATATGATTAAGTTTGGACTTTGGACTTTGGAAAGCAAGAAGATCCCAAACTTTCGTTTTGATACACTTTTAATATAATACTGTTTGCTTGTATACATTCAATATTTTTGATGGGAGAATTGTTGCTTTCCATTGTTATGCAGGAACAAGGAGAGTCCAAAATGCCAAAGTTTTCGGCCCTTAATACCTTGGTTAACAACTGAACAAAATTGCAAATATAGTCATCAAAATTCTGATGCGCAACATTTATTCTAGAGATGTCCAATTTCCTTACATCAACGAATCACACTCTATGAAATATTACAACGTTTGAAAATTCTATTTCCCATATCACTCTCTTCCCATCTATCAGAATTATCTTATCCAATAATGTGACTTTTGAACGGATATGCACGAGAATGTAGACTTGAAATATAAAATGACCTTATAATGTAAAAGAGCAAACATAAAATTCATTGATTTATGTAATCGTTTTAGTCTTTGTGGTACTGGTGAACTTGAGTGGCTATCTACCAAATTCATAAGAAAAGCAATAACAGAAACTCTGACCAAAGTCACCTGGCTTGTTGACAGCGTCATACAAAAGAAGAAGAAGAACCTTGGATAAGCAAGAGTACCACAAACATTTGTTAACTGAGCATTGAAGCTCACTATTAGCACAAGCTTTATGATATAGGACTTAATTGTATATTGATGCTGTTACGCAACAGATATAAACCTTTAAAAACTAAAAAATTGCGAAATCCTCAACTTTAGAATTACGCTTTTCTCAAAACAGCATCTAGTAAAGAATAAACTAAGTTTGCCATATTGTAGCTCAATATATGCAGTATCACACGGAACTGACATAACATTAAGGCATCATCCCATTGTCGAAATATAAAAAAAAAATATTAAGAAATGTCAATCTAAATTATCACACTTCCTCCCCTATCAAAAGTTGAAGAGTCTTATCCTCCCTTTCCTTGATCCAAATGGAACAGTCTCTGTCTTGACAATTTGCGGGACAATGTTTGATTTAATTCTTTCATGGATAGCTTAGTGGTAACGTCGGTCCCTTGTAGTCAATGGTTCCCGGGTTTGATGCAAAGTTGAAGTATTATCAGAGCAAAAACGAAACGAGCCTCCTCTTACAGATCGGAGTTGCGAATAGAGATGGAAACACTTCACTGCAACGCAAGACCGGGGAATTAGAATCGGAGGTCGGAGGTCGGGGAAACAAGCAGCGTGAGTCAGGAGTGTTTCGTTCTTCGGCCATTTGGCCAAAGATAAATGATTTGTTGTCATTTTGAGCTTGCAAAGCATGAGCTTCTGACATGAAGTTTTATTCACAATATACATAAATATCCTCCACTAATGAATATTGCTTGTTTCTTCATTTTTGTTATCGTAGTTATCTTAAGTTCTAATGCACATATAAAAATAAAACTGAGCAAAGAATGTCGTTTTTTGTGTCGTAGCTATGTAATATTTGTGATACTTTTAAGAACATTTTCTACTTTCTTCGTTAATTTTAACTACGAGGAATAATGATGCAGAGACAAAATAAATGAATAAATAACACAAGAGTTTCAAATACGTTCATAGAGTAGTACTCCATGGTGGCTCTTAGTTGTGGAATAATAATTGCACAAGAAAACCTGAGATTTGTGTTTAGGCAGATTAACAATCCATACCAACCACAAACAACAATTCCATCTGTATTCAATGACGTATATATAGTTCACGTAAGGGTGGGGGTTCAATTTTTGATACGATTAGGGTTCTTATATTTCATAAGTGAAAATCCGGGACACTGCTTGTTGAGGAGCGGGTGGAGGGGTGGGTCAGGGCGCGATAAAGTTTTATGTAATAACAACATAATTAATATTAACAATTGTACAGTTTCGTCATCATAATATTTACACTTCTAAATAAAACAAAACAGAAAATCACTTCGATATCAGTAACCTTGTATTTCTTTTCGGTGCCAAATGAACTAAGCTGCATTTTCACAATGCGAGAACTTTATTTGAAAACTGCGGACTGAACAGATAGGCACCCAAGCACTGACTCTACAAAAAGCAGGTTGTACAATGGAAGAGAATCGTAACTGAAATTCAGCTCTGCTAAAAGATGGCTGTGTCATCGTAGTCAAATATCTAGAAGCATCTTCTTGAAAGTCGATAACTGTTGTATTATTTAGACAAAGAGGTTCAATGTACAGTTAGACTGTTTTGTAAAATGAGCATTTTAATATTATCTGAACACATTTAAATGAAAATAAAGTTCATAAAATTGTACTCTTAATGTTTTCTTTTTTCCAACCAGAAGAAACTATTCGGCACACTGTGTCAAATTATACCATTTCGGGATTATAACCGAAAATCCTGGACATATAGCACCTTGGTATGAACTAGCTATCAAAATCCAATCTACCACTTGCGGAAAGACTACAACGTTTTTGTATTTATTCTATCTGCGAACTTCAATCTTCTCTACTTAAAATAAGCAGAAAAAGCATTTAAAAAGACTATTTCCAAAAACACTTTCAAAAACAATTAAAATTAGTTTTTTTCTCCTTGTTACAAAATTAAAAATAACATCATTGGTGTTATTTTATTATTCCTATACAGGGTGTATCATAAATCATAAGTGATGGTCATAAATGAAACCTGAGATACATCTCGTCAAACCAAGATGAAAGTTCCTCTTCCACATTTCCGAGAGATGCTCAGTATGGGAGTTAGACACCACCGAAAGTGTGGGAAATTACAGTTCACACCTCTGTAGGACGAGTACTATGGCAGTCAGAAAGGCGGTTCCAAAAAATCATAAGGGCAGCTCTACTAAAAACGCAGCATTGTAGATCTGTAGGACCTATGCGGAAGAGACTCCCCATAGGAAATGAGGTTCCACGTAAAAAGAATACGTGAAAGAGATATCTGAGGAAGCAGGTAGACGTCAATTACATGATATCCAGATACCATTCAGAATTACGGAAATACGATACTGGGATAATTTTAGCACGGTTGCGTTGCCGGAGGGGCAGTGGGCATAGCAACAAGTAGTGTAATTGGATTGTTTCAACGCCATACTTTGTAGGTATTTCTTTTTTTTATCAATTGAATATCAGTTTTTGACATATTTTGACAATTTTTTGTCGATGTTTTAGCGTTCAGCGATGTTTTAGTACAAATTTTCACTGCACTATTTTTTTTCCCACTCATACTTGGTAGGTATATCACGATCTTACGTGATACAACTTAACCTATCTTTTTTTCTTACGATTTTTTAATTTTTTTACGATCCTAAGTGATATAACTTAACCTATAATTTTTTTTATTTACGCACCGAACTAACCTACAAGGGACTCTGTTTGTTTTAATATTTCAGTATTTTAAGGTTTTCACAAATTTTATATTACCTAAAATGTGTTGGGTGTTGATTTTTTTTTAGTATGTGGCAATTTTTTTAATGAATTTTAAAACTGTTCCGTCACATTCTCGTTCTTCACGTCGTACGCGAAGGACTTCTCTGCGATCAGTATGACGCTGCACACGGTATCTTCGGGCAATGGACTGTTGAACTCGCAAACGATCTTGATGTTGGTTTGATCGTTGATAGGGGTAAAAAGACAGTTCTACGCCAGAAAATTATGCGTTTTTTGCAACCTTAACGGAAAATATCGTAAAGGCAAACGCGAAAGTGATAAGATAACTACGTTTCCGGTCGCCATTTTGGATTTCCGAACATAGCTTCTATTCATACTTTTTCTCACGTATAGGTGTACATGAGGAATCACCAAACAGATTTTTCCTAAGTCTTACCGTTTCCAAGATAATCCCACCTCCGGTCGCCATTTTGGATTTCCGATCATAGGTTCTATTCATACTTTTTCTCACGTATAGGTGTACATGATGAATCACCAAACAGATTTTTCCTAAGTCTTACCGTTTTCCAAGATAACCCCACTTCCGGTTATCTTTTTGGATTTCCGAGCATAGGTTCTATTCATATTTTACTTACATATAGGCGTACGTGATGAATCTGCAAACAGATTTTTCCTAAGTCTTACCGTTTCCAAGATAACCCCACTTCCGGTCGCCATTTTGGATTTCCGATCATAGGTTCTATTCATATTTTACTTACATATAGGCGTACGTGATGAATCCGCAAACAGATTTTTCCTAAGTCTTACCGTTTCCAAGATAACCCCACTTCCGGTCGCCATTTTGGATTTCTGATAATAGGTTCTATTCATACTTTTTCTCACATATAGGTGTACGTGATGAATCACCAAACAGATTTCTCCTAAGTCTTACCGTTTCCAAGATAACCCCACTTCCGGTCGCCATTTTGGATATACGAACATAGGTTCTATTCATATTTTACTTACATGTAGGCGTACGTGATGAATCCGCAAACAGATGTCTCCTAAGTCTTACCGTTTCCAAGATAACCCCACTTCCGGTCGCCATTTTGGATATACGAACATAGGTTCTATTCATATTTTACTTACATATAGGCGTACGTGATGAATCCGCAAACAGATTTTTCCTAAGTCTTACCGTTTCCAAGATAACCCCACTTCCGGTCGCCATTTTGGATTTCCGAACATAGCTTCTATTCATACTTTTTCTCACATATAGGTGTACATGACGAATCACCAAACAGATTTCTCCTAAGTCATGAATTGGAGGGTTCTATGACAACCTATATTAATTCTCGTAAGAGAACAGAAAACACAAAAAAATACAACAATACTGTGGTCACTACAACAAATAGTCTTCTTCAACCCCTATTCAATAAAGCAAAAAAATCATCATCCTAACTAGAACCATGTAACTATCTGCCATCTGTTAGAGGTTTTGTGAACTAAGTGGTGCTTTGTTTGTGTGTAAAAAAAAAAAAAAAATTTCAATGCTTTTTGCACTTGGTTATCATCACCTAACATGTTATTAATTGTTTTTTAAAATTAATTACAACTGAAAACTAATAATTAATATTATCTAAAGTTACTAATTAATATTATACAAGTAATTGATATAATTTTTTTGTTCTTGTTGCTAGTGTTGGGTAATTATAGTTGTTGCAAAATATAGCTCTCGCGTATGACAGTTTCTGAGTTTTGTTGGGTATATATAGACGAATCGAAATTTTACTTGTTATGTTAAATTGTATGTTAGAGTACATGGTAGGAGAAATCATTGTATATTAGAGCGCTCTTCTAATGATTTGCCTATAACTACATACAGGCAGCCGTAAATTTAGCATAAAATATCCTGATCCTGTTTCTTCTAGCATGTGCGACGTTTGTTGTGGTGGCCTCATTTGGGGAAATGTGATTCTCCCAGTATGTCATCTGACTTACTAGCATATGCGATACGAAGAACAGGTGTGTATGTGGCTTACTAGGATTAGGCTCATGGTAATGAGGTCCTAGTAGCTGAAACGTTGTCGGGGTATTTTGCATTTTTTTTTTCAAATATGAACACGTTAAAACTGAACTGTCTCGGATTTTGAGTTTTGTATTCGCCCTGAGAAAATTCTATATAAAATAACATACCTGAAAATTATATTCACAGTAGATTGATTTTTTTGAGTTTTGTAATCACCTCAAGAAATTCTATATAAAATAACATACCTGAAAATTGTATTCACAGTAGATTGAATTCTTGAGTTTTTGTATTTGCACACAAGAAATTCTATATAAATAACATACCTGAAATTCTATTTACAGTAGATTGAATTTTTGAGTTTTGTAATCACTCCAAGAAATTCTATATAAAATAACATACCTGAAAATTGTATCGCTATATACTAGACTTTTTGATTTCTGTGATTTTGGAGAAAGCAAGGCATCCACCACCAGTTTCAATCGTAAAAATGATAAAACTGAATGTGTTACTTGTGGGAAGCTAATCTCAAGGAACAATTTATCGGTACACAGGGCAAGATGTAGCGAAACAGGATCGAGAATTAATCGTTCGTTACCTTCTAAGCCCTGTGCTCAATGTGGAAAAACGATCAGCATTGCAAATTTAAGTAAACACCTCAAAATTTGCAAACCATCGACCGGACAAGCATCGAAAAGGAAAATCGATAATGCAGATACGGAAGCTTCCACTTCCAAACTAAGTAAATTATCTAATGAACGCAAACCAATTAGATCTGCATTCAACGACCAACTCCAGGATTTTTCAATTAAGTCAGAACCAGGCTGTGACATCCTTAGTTTCTTGGATGAAACGAAAACATCTGTACTAAATATTTTGAAAGATAAACTTGAAAACAACTCTATAAAAGTATACGTTGTTCTGTTTTCTGAATACGAGAAAGTTGATGGCACAACGAGTATTTTTTATCATCGTACAAAAAACCAGACACTTTATTTTGCTGACGTCGAAAATTTGGACAACTTCTATTATAAAGTTTCCAACGAGCTGGTTAAGAAACATGACGATTTCGAGGCTAAAGGGTCGGGATGGTCTCTATGTGGAAGTCCTCACACGTTAACTGTTTACGTGAACCAATTCTCGCCTCTTCGTGCATCCAGCTACGTTCCTCTTCCACCGAACGTTCAACACAAGAGGGCTGTGTTAAATATACAGAACAGCGATAAAAAGTGTTTCCTTTGGTGTGTGTTGGCAGAACTTCACCC
This sequence comes from Lepisma saccharinum, assembly GCF_977018435.1. Classification (NCBI taxonomy): domain Eukaryota; kingdom Metazoa; phylum Arthropoda; class Insecta; order Zygentoma; family Lepismatidae; genus Lepisma; species Lepisma saccharinum. Next base: position 98,983,104 of record NC_139234.1, read on the forward strand.
GATTCATTGATCAAATCATCCAGAACGGGTTTATCATTACAAGCAATACGAGTCCGAGTTTGAAAGTGTAATGTCTGGCATCGAATACCCGGTGACATTGTCGGATATAACAAAGTTCGAAAATCGTGCCGGAAAACACATCGCTATTAATGTATATTCCTTCACGTCAGAAAAATATCTCGTGCATCCCGTCAGGATAAGCGATGTCGACGATGACGATGCTCGTGTAATAAATCTTCTTCTCATTTCCAACGAGGATGTTCATCACTACACGCTAATTCGTTCTCTATCACGTTTGGTCAGAAGTCAAACTACCAAGTATGCAAACAACATCGAAGTTTGCCCGAGATGCCTAACCACGTTCGACGATCGTGACCGACGTGATCATCAAAATCTTCATAGTCGACATATTGCTATCGATAAACTTGTCGAACATAAAATTTATTGCGGTGACAACAGACCGGCTAGAATGTTGATGCCCGAAACGAACGAAGTCGAAGAATTCAAAATGCACAAGGCATTGTCGGAACATCCCGCAATCATCGTCGCAGATTTCGAGTCTTTCCTGAAACCACTCTCCTACTGCGAACCGGATCCTGAAATTTCCTCCACAACGCCGTACCAGCTTCATCAACCTAATAGTTTCGGCTATGTTGTTGTGCGACGTGATAAAATAAATGAAGCATATATATACCGCGGGCCAAATGTAATCGAACACTTCCTGGAAAAAATGGTGGAGGAGGTTGAGGTAATTGGTAGCGTACTGCTTACATCAAAACCGATGGCACCTTTAACTGAAAATGAACTTCAAAATTACAATTCCACTGAAGTGTGTCCGGTATGTGATCAAAGTTTCACTGATGAGAACAAAAAGATTTTCCACCACGATCATTTCAGCGGAAACTACATAGGTGGAATTTGCAACACGTGCAATCTTAAAATCCAGAAACCTAAATTCATCCCCATATTCTTTCACAACGGAAGCGGATATGATTTTCACCACCTTGTGAGACATCTTGGCTACGATCCGAAACGTATAGGTGTCTTGGCCGAGAATGAAGAACGCTACATTAGTCTCAGCAAGCAAGTGTCGATTCCGGGAACGAAAAATACAATCGAGATGCGCTTCCTGGATTCGTATAGATTTCTCTCTGCAAGTCTGGATGCTTTAGCGAACAAACTCACCGACGATCAATTTAAAATAACTAGAGATAGTTTTTCCAACGTAGACATAGAACTCGTTAGACGTAAAGGGGTTTATCCTTACGAATATGTTAGTGATGGTTCTAAATTTAACGACGACGCTCTTCCACTTCCAAGAGAATTTTACAGCAGACTCAGAGAGAAAGGAATCACGGACGAAGAATACCAACACGCGCAACTCATGTGGGAGAAATTAGAATGTAGGACGCTCGGAGACTACCACGACGCATACTTAAAATTAGACGTGACGATACTCGCGGATGTTTTTCAAGCGTTCAGGAAAACGGCAACGAATATTTATAAATTAGATCCAGCGTATTTCTACAGTCTACCGGGATTAGCGTGGTCGGCAATGTTATTCCAGACAAAGGTCAAGCTGGAACTGATATCGGACGTTGACATGTTGCTATTTATCGAAAGAGGGATACGAGGTGGAATGGTGCAATGCGTACAGAGACATGCAAAAGCTAATAACGTACACATGAAAGAAGATTACGATTCAAATTTAGCATCGAATTACATCTTCTACCCAGACGTTAATAATCTCTACGGACATGCCATGGTTCAGAAACTTCCTTACGGGGGATTCGAATGGTTAGATCCCACTTCGATAGACATTATTCATTTCGACGATAGCGAGTGTGGTTTCTTCGCAGAGGTAGATCTCCAATTCTCCGACCACCTGCACGACACGTTTTCGGATTTGCCTCCGACTCCCGAAATCAAATGTCCACCCGACTCGGTTCAAGACAAGCTTTTGTTAACATTGGACCCTAAACAGAGATACGTCGTCCACTACACGAATCTCCGGTTTTTGATTGGGAAGGGTGTTCAGATAGTAAATGTTAGAAGAATACTAAAGTTTAAACATTCCACGTGGTTAAGACCTTGCATAGAAACTAACACACAACATAGAACAGCTGCCACTTCCGATTTAGACAAGGACTTCTTTAAATTAATGAACAATGCGGTGTACGGAAAGACCATGGAGAATGTTAGAAAGCACGTAGACGTGAAATTAATTTCCGATAAGAATAAATGTCGGAAGTGGATAGCCGATCCTAGATTCAAGTCGAGAAAAATTTACAACGAGAATTTGGCACTTTTCAATCTAGATATAAAGTTGATGAAATTCAGAAAACCAATTATCGTTGGCGCAACGGTTCTCGACTTGTCGAAACTTTACATGTTCGAATTTCATTATGACGTGATGAAACCCTTCTACAATGATAAAATATCACTTTTGTACACGGACACCGACAGCTTTATTTACAGCATACAAACACCTAACCTATACGAAGACATAAAAAATCCTTCCATGCTTGAGTATTTCGATACTTCTGCGTATCCTCAACCCAACAGATTTGGAATTCCATCTCGTAACAAAAAAGTCCTAGGTAAACTGAAAGATGAATGTAGCGGTGATATTATTGTCGAGTTCGCGGGTTTGCGTTCGAAAATGTATGCCATGAGAACAGAGAGTATCATCACGAAGAAAGCAAAAGGTGTGGGCAAAAATACGGTGGAGAACAAACTCACCTTCCACGATTACATCGATTGCCTTTACTCACAATCGACGATACTAAGTATAGAACAAAGAATCCAAAGTGTAGACCACGTGATTACAACAAACAAAGTTAGGAAATTAGCATTAGATCCGCATGACGATAAAAGATGTATTTTGTCTTGTGGAATCCACACGTTGCCTTGTGGACACTATCGTTTAGAAATTAGTAAAAATTGTAGGCAATGCAATTGAAAAAATTAATAAACTTAAATAACTATAACTAAAATAAAAAAAACTTTAACTGTCTCAAATTATCACATACACAATAAAGAACTAGCAAGGACAATTAATCTCTTTGGTTTCCGAAAGCAAACAATGGAGACTGTACACCGCAAGGCAGATCATGAATTTCTACCTTCCATGTTATCTAAACTCAACGGCCTGTTGATCAATCAATTTTCGGAACGCTGCTCTTCTTGCTGGAACAGTGACGATTTCGGATTCGCGACGATCGACATGACGAGGAAACCCAACGACGGAAAATACAGAAACAAAATCAACGACTTCCTAAACGTTGCAACGTTGTGAGAAACTCTCTGTTCTCATGGCATACATCTTCGAACGCAAACCCGCGAACTCGACAATAATATCACCGTTACATTCATTTTTCAGTTTACCTAGGACTTTTTTGTTACGAGATGGAATTCCAAATCTGTTGGGTTGAGGATACGCAGAAGTATCGAAATACTCGAGCATGGAAGGATTTTTTATGTCTTCATAGAGATTAGGTGTTTGTAAGCTGTAAATAAAGCTGTCGGTGTCCGTGTACAAAAGTGATATTTTATCATTGTAGAAGGGTTTCATCACGTCATAATGAAATTCGAACATGTAAAGTTTCGACAAGTCGAGAACCGTTGCGCCACGTAAATTGGTTTTCTGAATTTCATCAATTTTATATCTAGATTGAAAAGTGCCAAATTATCGTTGTAAATTTTTCTCGACTTGAATCTAGGATCGGCTATCCACTTCCGACATTTATTCTTATCGGAAATTAATTTCACGTCTACGTGCTTTCTAACATTATCCATGGTCTTTCCGTACACCGCATTGTTCATTAATTTAAAGAAGTCCTTGTCTAAATCGGAAGTGGCAGCTGTTCTATGTTGTGTGTTAGTTTCTATGTAAGGTCTTAACCACGTGGAATGTTTAAACTTTAGTATTCTTCTAACATTTACTATCTGAACACCCTTCCCAATCAAAAACCGGAGATTCTTGTAGTGGACGACGTATCTCTGTTTAGGGTCCAATGTTAACAAAAGCTTGTCTTGAACCGAGTCGGGTGGACATTTGATTTCGGGAGTCGGAGGCAAATCCGAAAACGTGTCGTGCAGGTGGTCGGAGAATTGGAGATCTACCTCTGCGAAGAAACCACACTCGCTATCGTCGAAATGAATAATGTCTATCGAAGTGGGATCTAACCATTCGAATCCCCCGTAAGGAAGTTTCTGAACCATGGCATGTCCGTAGAGATTATTAACGTCGGCGTAGAAGATGTAATTCGATGCTCGATTTGAATCGTAATCTTCTTTCATGTGTACGTTATTAGCTTTTGCATGTCTCTGTACGCATTGCACCATTCCACCTCGTATCCCTCTTTCGATAAATAGCAACATGTCAACGTCCGATATCAGTTCCAGCTTGACCTTTGTCTGGAATAACATTGCCGACCACGCTAATCCCGGTAGACTGTAGAAATACGCTGGATCTAATTTATAAATATTCGTTGCCGTTTTCCTGAACGCTTGAAAAACATCCGCGAGTATCGTCACGTCTAATTTTAAGTATGCGTCGTGGTAGTCTCCGAGCGTCCTACATTCTAATTTCTCCCACATGAGTTGCGCGTGTTGGTATTCTTCGTCCGTGATTCCTTTCTCTCTGAGTCTGCTGTAAAATTCTCTTGGAAGTGGAAGAGCGTCGTCGTTAAATTTAGAACCATCACTAACATATTCGTAAGGATAAACCCCTTTAACTCTAACGAGTTCTATGTCTACGTTGGGAAAACTATCTCTAGTTATTTTAAATTGATCGTCGGTGAGTTTGTTCGCTAAAGCATCCAGACTTGCAGAGAGAAATCTATACGAATCCAGGAAGCGCATCTCGATTGTATTTTTCATTCCCGGAATCGACAATTGCTTGCTGAGACTAATGTAGCGTTCTTCATTCTCGGCCAAGACACCTATACGTTTCGGATCGTAGCCAAGATGTCTCACAAGGTGGTGAAAATCATATCCGCTTCCGTTGTGAAAGAATATGGGGATGAATTTAGGTTTCTTCATTTTAAGATTGCACGTGTTGCAAATTCCACCTATGTAGTTTCCGCTGAAATGATCGTGGTGGAATTTTTTTTTGTTCTCATCAGTGAAACTTTGATCACATACCGGACACACCTCAGTGGAATTGTAATTTTGAAGTTCATTTTCAGTTAAAGGTGCCATCGGTTTTGATGTAAGCAGTACGCTACCAATTACCTCAACCTCCTCCACCATTTTTTCCAGGAAGTGTTCGATTACATTTGGCCCGCGGTGTATATATATGCTTCATTTATTTTATCACGTCGCACAACAACATAGCCGAAACTATTAGGTTGATGAAGCTGGTACGGCGTTGTGGAGAAAATTTCAGGATCCGGTTCGCAGTAGGAGAGTGGTTTCAGGAAAGACTCGAAATCTGCGACGATGATTGCGGGATGTTCCGACAATGCCTTGTGCATTTTGAATTCTTCGACTTCGTTCGTTTCGGGCATCAACATTCTAGCCGGTCTGTTGTCACCGCAATAAATTTTATGTTCGACAAGTTTATCGATAGCAATTTGACGACTATGAAGATTTTGATGATCACGTCGGTCACGATTGTCGAACGTGGTTAGGCATCTCGGGCAAACTTCGATGTTGTTTGCATACTTGGTAGTTTGACTTCTGACCAAACGTGATAGAGAACGAATTAGCGTGTAGTGATGAACATCCTCGTTGGAAATGAGAAGAAGATTTATTACACGAGCATCGTCATCGTCGACATCGCTTATCCTGACGGGATGCACGAGATATTTTTCTGACGTGAAGGAATATACATTAATAGCGATGTGTTTTCCGGCACGATTTTCGAACTTTGTTATATCCGACAATGTCACCGGGTATTCGATGCCAGACATTACACTTTCAAACTCGGACTCGTATTGCTTGTAATGATAAACCCGTTCTGGATGATTTGATCAATGAATCGGGTGAAGTTCTGCCAACACACACCAAAGGAAACACTTTTTATCGCTGTTCTGTATATTTAACACAGCCCTCTTGTGTTGAACGTTCGGTGGAAGAGGAACGTAGCTGGATGCACGAAGAGGCGAGAATTGGTTCACGTAAACAGTTAACGTGTGAGGACTTCCACATAGAGACCATCCCGACCCTTTAGCCTCGAAATCGTCATGTTTCTTAACCAGCTCGTTGGAAACTTTATAATAGTAGTTGTCCAAATTTTCGACGTCAGCAAAATAAAGTGTCTGGTTTTTTGTACGATGATAAAAATACTCGTTGTGCCATCAACTTTCTCGTATTCAGAAAACAGAACAACGTATACTTTTATAGAGTTGTTTTCAAGTTTATCTTTCAAAATATTTAGTACAGATGTTTTCGTTTCATCCAAGAAACTAAGGATGTCACAGCCTGGTTCTGACTTAATTGAAAAATCCTGGAGTTGGTCGTTGAATGCAGATCTAATTGGTTTGCGTTCATTAGATAATTTACTTAGTTTGGAAGTGGAAGCTTCCGTATCTGCATTATCGATTTTCCTTTTCGATGCTTGTCCGGTCGATGGTTTGCAAATTTTGAGGTGTTTACTTAAATTTGCAATGCTGATCATTTTTCCACATCGAGCACAGGGCTTAGAAGGTAACGAACGATTAATTCTCGAACCTGTTTCGCTACATCTTGCCCTGTGTACCGATAAATTGTTCCTTGAGATTAGCTTCCCACAAGTAACACATTCAGTTTTATCATTTTTACGATTGAAACTGGTGGTGGATGCCTTGCTTTCTCCAAAATCACAGAAATCAAAAAGTCTAGTATATAGCGATACAATTTTCAGGTATGTTATTTTATATAGAATTTCTTGGAGTGATTACAAAACTCAAAAATTCAATCTACTGTAAATAGAATTTCAGGTATGTTATTTATATAGAATTTCTTGTGTGCAAATACAAAAACTCAAGAATTCAATCTACTGTGAATGCAATTTTCAGGTATGTTATTTTATGTAGAATTTCTTGAGGTGATTACAAAACTCAAAAAAATCAATCTACTGTGAATATAATTTTCAGGTATGTTATTTTATATAGAATTTTCTCAGGGCGAATACAAAACTCAAAATCCGAGACAGTTCAGTTTTAACGTGTTCATATTTGAAAAAAAAATGCAAAATACCCCGACAACGTTTCAGCTACTAGGACCTCATTACCATGAGCCTAATCCTAGTAAGCCACATACACACCTGTTCTTCGTATCGCATATGCTAGTAAGTCAGATGACATACTGGGAGAATCACATTTCCCCAAATGAGGCCACCACAACAAACGTCGCACATGCTAGAAGAAACAGGATCAGGATATTTTATGCTAAATTTACGGCTGCCTGTATGTAGTTATAGGCAAATCATTAAAAGAGCGCTCTAATATACAATGATTTCTCCTACCATGTACCCTAACATACAATTTAACATAACAAGTAAAATTTCGATTCGTCTATATATACCCAACAAAACTCAGAAACTGTCATACGCGAGAGCTATATTTTGCAACAACTATAATTACCCAACACTAGCAACAAGAACAAAAAAATTATATCAATTACTTGTATAATATTAATTAGTAACTTTAGATAATATTAATTATTAGTTTTCAGTTATAATTAATTTTAAAAAACAATTAATAACATGTTAGGTGATGATAACCAAGTGCAAAAAGCATTGAATTTTTGTTGTTTTTTTTACACACAAACAAAGCACCACTTAGTTCACAAAACCTCTAACAGATGGCAGATAGTTACATGGTTCTAGTTAGGATGATGATTTTTTTGCTTTATTGAATAGGGGTTGAAGAAGACTATTTGTTGTAGTGACCACAGTATTGTTGTATTTTTTTGTGTTTTCTGTTCTCTTACGAGAATTAATATAGGTTGTCATAGAACCCTCCAATTCATGACTTAGGAGAAATCTGTTTGGTGATTCGTCATGTACACCTATATGTGAGAAAAAGTATGAATAGAAGCTATGTTCGGAAATCCAAAATGGCGACCGGAAGTGGGGTTATCTTGGAAACGGTAAGACTTAGGAGAAATCTGTTTGGTGATTCGTCACGTACACCTATATGTGAGAAAAAGTATGAATAGAACCTATGTTCGGAAATCCAAAATGGCGACCGGAAGTGGGGTTATCTTGGAAACGGTAAGACTTAGGAGAAATCTGTTTGGTGATTCATCACGTACACCTATATGTGAGAAAAAGTATGAATAGAACCTATTATCAGAAATCCAAAATGGCGACCGGAAGTGGGGTTATCTTGGAAACGGTAAGACTTTGGAGAAATCTGTTTGCGGATTCATCATGTACACCTATAAGTGAGAAAAAGTATGAATAGAACCTATGATCGGAAATCCAAAATGGCGACCGGAAGTGGGGTTATCTTGGAAACGGTAAGACTTAGGAAAAATCTGTTTGCAGATTCATCACGTACGCCTATATGTAAGTAAAATATGAATAGAACCTATGCTCGGAAATCCAAAATGGCGACCGGAAGTGGGGTTATCTTGGAAAACGGTAAGACTTAGGAAAAATCTGTTTGGTGATTCATCATGTACACCTATACGTGAGAAAAAGTATGAATAGAACCTATGATCGGAAATCCAAAATGGCGACCGGAGGTAGGATTATCTTGGAAACGGTAAGACTTAGGAAAAATCTGTTTGGTGATTCCTCATGAACACCTATACGTGAGAAAAAGTATGAATAGAAGCTATGTTCGGAAATCCAAAATGGCGACCGGAAACGGAGTTATCTTATCACTTTCGCGTTTGCCTTTACGATATTTTCCGTTAAGGTTGCAAAAAACGCATAATTTTCTGGCGTAGAACTGTCTTTTTACCCCTATCAACGATCAAACCAACATCAAGATCGTTTGCGAGTTCAACAGTCCATTGCCCGAGGATACCGTGTGCAGCGTCATCCTGATCGCAGAGAAGTCCTTCGCGTACGACGTGAAAAACGAGAATGTGACGGAACAGTTTTAAAATTCATTAAAAAAATTGCCACATACTAAAAAAAAATCAACACCCAACACATTTTAGGTTATATAAAATTTGTGAAAACCTTAAAATACTGAAATATTAAAACAAACAGAGTCCCTTGTAGGTTAGTTCGGTGCGTAAATAAAAAAATGATAGGTTAAGTTATATCACTTAGGATCGTAAAAAAATTAAAAAATAGTAAGAAAAAAAGATAGGTTAAGTTGTATCACGTAAGATCGTGATATACCTACCAAGTATGAGTGGGAAAAAAAATAGTGCAGTGAAAATTTGTACTAAAACATCGCTGAACGCTAAAACATCGACAAAAAATTGTCAAAATATGTCAAAAACTGATATTCAATTGATAAAAAAAGAAATACCTACAAAGTATGGCGTTGAAACAATCCAATTACACTACTGCAACACCGACAGTAAATGCAAGCAAAATGCTCTTTGGCTGAGTAATGTCATGGGAAAACATTGTAGTTGATTGTGACCTCACATGGGAAACAGTTTAAAGGAAGGTATTAAAAAATACCCTGAACAGGTATGATACACTTTACTTCACAGGTAGAACACTGTACAAGAAGTTACAACAAGTGCTCAAAATTACTTCTGTTCATTTCCACACAACAGCGCAACCGTCGTTGTAGTGAATTCCGCACTCTTTCCAATATCCCCGGTGTATTTCGTATTTGTACACATCCATCAATCACACGTTCCCATAACTTAACATCATCGACAGGAGAGATGTACACCACGCTCTTCATGTGACCCTAAATACCAGAATCCAATGGATTAAAATCAGGTTACCGTGGTGGCCATAATACATGCTCCGCACGAGCTAACCATAGCGTCGCGTAAGGTGCCGCCGCACAGGTGAAGCAAAATGTGCTGGTGCCCCTTCCTGCATGAAGCACATACGCAACCGCTGGTGAAGGGGAACATCTTCCAGAAGGCGTGGAAGGTGATTACGTAAGAACTGAGGGAACCCACGACCATTGAGTTTGGGTGGCAGGATGTAAGGTCCGAACATTAAATCTTCTGCTACACCTATCCACACATTCAAGGAGAAACGTTGCTGATGTCGTGACTCAAACATTTCATGGCGATTTTCGTTACACCACACGTGAGTTCCGTCAGGAGTGAATCCAGCTTCGTCCGAGAAGAAAATGTCACCTAAAAACCGTGGGTGTAATGCAATTTTTTGCAGCATCCACTCACAAAACCTAACCCTGGCCTCGCAATCCGTTGCTTGGGGACCTTGTACGCGTTGGAGATGGTATGGGTAGAGCAACTGGCTGTGTGAAATGCGCCACACACTGCTGTGAGCAACACCTCGCTCCTGTGCCGCGATCCTCTTAGTTGATGTCACTGTTGCTTCAATGCATTGTAAAATGCTTTCCTCTTCTTCCACTGTGATACGTGTTGCTTTACCGCTTCTTTCTCCATATTCAAAACTCCCGTGTTCTGGAAGGGGTAGGTCTAATATTATGAACACGCGACGATCAGGGCGCCGTCGGCAAGGAAAAGCTTCCTGGCACATGCGTGCAGCCTCCACTGCATTGCCGTCTGCTTTCCCGGAGCAGAAATGCATGTCCGTATATTCCTTGTTAGTGTACACACGTTCCATTTGAAACCGCGAAGTACATGCACTTCATTGACAGACACTGTTGTACGTATTCCGTCTGGAACATACACACGTCTCAGTGTGCCTTCTAGCCTTGATGCAAGAAACGCTGCCCCCTGACTGTAAGGATAGGAACTACGCAAATTACGTATTACGTAATACTAGTGGAACACGTCGTACCTTTTACGTGATTCAAAGGCACAGTATGTAGTACAGTGACTTCCAATGACGTCATGTACATTTCGATTAGGGATGGTATCGAGACGAGAAAAGACGGGACCAAGACCAAGGAAAGGCTCATCTCGAGTTCAAAAGAGTGACCTCGGTCCTGTCTTGTGCACTAGGCAGCCGACTTGGTCTAGGTCTCGGTCTCGTCTCGAAGACGTCTGTATCGTGCCTACATCCTGCATTCACACTACTACACTACTGTGTCACAGTGCCCAAGTGGTAAAATGTTCGGCTTACATTCAGTAGGTTGAGGGTTTAACTCCCGTGATCATCGGAAAAAAATCATTTTATCACTGTAGGTATTGGTATTATTTCTTTCAACTTACGTATTATTTTTTTGTACGGGTATTTCTTGGGCCACAAAGAAGGGATGGACGTTTTTTCATAGGCCCTCGTCCACTCCCTTCACACATCATACTCTTTCCATCTTGTACAAACTACCAACCACAGCTAAACCCTGTTTTGCCTTGACATTCGTCAGCCAAAGAGCATTTTGCTTGCATTTACTGTCTGTCTTGCTATGCCTATTGCCCATCCGGCAACGCAACTATGCTAAAATTATCCCCGTTTCGTCTATCATGTTTTCGTAATTGTGAATGGTATCTGGATATCAAGTAATTGACGTCCACCTGCTTCCTCAGGTATCTCTTTTAAGTATTCTTTCTATGGAGGAACCACATTTCCTATGGGGAGTCACTTCCGCATAGGTACCACAGATCTCCCATGGTGCGTTTATGGTAGAGCGCATAAGATTCCTTTATAATTTCTTTGGAACCGCCTTTCTGACTGCCATAGTACTCGTCCTACAGAGGTGTGAACTATACTTTTCCACACTTTCGGTGTTGTCTAGTTCCGACACTGAGCATCTCTCGGAAAAGTGGAAGAGGAACTCTCGTCTGGGTTTGACTAGATGTATCTCTGGTTTCATATATAACCACCACTTATGATACCCCCTGTATACACTTAACATTGCATGGTCCATTAGTAGAGAATCTCCAGTTGAATTGAGAAGACATAATTTCAGCCTCTTTAAAGTTGAAAACATCCTCTCGGGTGATGCAGTTGAAACTTCAGAGTAGTCAAAATCACCAACAATTTGTCACATTATACTGCCTCCTGCTGTTGCTGCACGGAGACGTAGAACTTCAGCCTGGAGCAGGGACGTCTACGGGGATAACAACAAGTGATACTGCCTTTCACCTAAATTATCAAAACGTGCAGAGTGTAAAGAATAAATTTTTGGACTATGAATTAATGACGACTGAGTTCTTCGAATACGACTGTGTGTGCTTTAGTGAGTCTTGGCTCAATTCTAATGTCTTGTGTCTTGAAATTCCCCTCTATGAGCAATTCAATATTTATCGTACAGATCGTGAAATTCGTGGTGGTGGTGGAGTTATGGTGTGTGTAAGCAAGAAGTGGCACAGCAAGATACGTTTTGATTTACAACGAGACTGCGAATTACTCTGGATAGAAGTTAGTACAAACCACCGTAGAAAAATACTTATAGGTTGTTTTTATCGGTCTGATAGGCGGAATCCCAAAGAACTCTTGGAGTGTTGTTATGATTCCACTTTCGCAGCTCTTTCCAGCCACGAAGATATTTTGTGTGGGGATTTTAATATGCACATAAAGTGGAATAATCCTGTAAATGGCATACCAACCACTGGAGACGAAGACTGGTTTATAGACAATTTTATTCATAGACTGGGTCTTCTTCAACACATGTACAATACGAGAAAAGATAAAAACCTTGACTTCATATTGTCCTCGTTCGAAACCTGTGACGTCATGCCCTCTTTGAATCTGCTTCAGTCGGACCACGAATCGCTGTGCGCTATCTTCAAAATCCCGATGAAAGCGGGAGGCTCCCCTAATGCAGCCCCCAGGTATAAGATTCCGCTGTGGAAAAAAACACCATGGGAAACCGTCCGTCGAGCCATTGACCTTTTCAACTGGAACCTGGCTTCCGAAGGACCGTGGCCGAGGCTGTTGAACTGTTTACGGACGTGATTCATGCCCTAATTCAGGACTATGTACCACATAAAGCAATGAAATGTAAAACGTTTCCCCAGTGGTTCGATAAGGAGTTTGCAGCATCTGTTGCACAACAAAAAGAGAGCATGGCAGCTGTGGAAAAGTTTCCCAATCCCCACACACACAACACATTCAAAGCACTTCGTAAGCATAGTAAAGACCTTACGAAACAGAAATACACAGAATATGCAAACACAGTCACAAATGAACTCCTTACTAATCCGAAGAGATTCTGGACATTGATAAATTCACGGAGACAAACCAAACGCATCCATTTGGAAGTAACACACAATGGCATTTCAGCTGTTGGTAATGATACAGCTGAACTATTCAATCAGCCATTAAAAAAAATTGTTTCGAATGTTGTTTTAGATAACCCGCCTATCAAATCTATCTGCTCTCACTCTCCTTCTACTGTCTTTACAGAACCAGGTGAAGTCTTGAACTTCTTTACATCCTTTTCTTCTAACCGAGCATCTGGACCAGACAATATTCCTACTATTTTCCTTCAAAAACAGCTCACTCACTAGCTACTCCTCTTGCCTTATTATACAATAGGTGCTTCCCAGAAGGCTGCTTTTCCACTCAATGGATAAAAGCAAATATCATTCATATTTTTAAATCAGGAAATGTAAACGATTCTACATGTTATAGGCCCATTTCTCTCCTCTCCACGCTTCCTATTGTCTGTGACAAAATTCTACAAAATAGACTTCTCAAATTCACATCCCCTTACATTAACCCAGCACAACACGATTTTCTTCCAAATTCATCATGCCTTACCAATCTGTCTTCTATGCAACCCTATGCCATAAACGCAATTACTAATCGTAATCAGTTGGATATTGTATACAGTGGTGGAAAAAAAGTTCTTCCCCATAAGACTTTAATGGCAGGAAATAATGGCGGACAGGTAGGCAACACACATTGCACATTTAGGTGATCGGCTGATTCTGTCTGTCTCATGAGCAACTCCTCTTTCATGCCATAGCAAACAGACACAGGAAATGTAGGAAAGTCACGTGACTTGTCAGGTGGAATGTTGTTCGTCAGAAAATCGCCTTTCTTAAGAGTAGTATAGTTTATGCTATAACAAGCACCACTTATAAGTGTAGAAAAGGAGGGGCTATTTGATTGAACAATCCGATTTGCCTACACTTAAAACAAAGGCAAGAGGGGCTTATACCCCAAATCTTCAGGTGTGATATGCTCTGAATTTTAAGAATTTTGAATTCAAGTGTAGAAAAAGGTGAAGCCTGTCAGACAGATTTGCCTACACTTAAAATTATGTCAAGTACCCATATCATCTTATTGTTTATAGTGTGTTTTTTCTGTCAAAAATCCCAGGAGACCCAGTAGAGTGTGGCGCATAGCCCCATGGTTTTTATTGCCTTGTAATCAGGAGGTTCGGGTTTGAGTCCTCATAAAATGTGAAGCCTCCCCTGATGGCAAAGTATTAATATTGTTGCCTTGTAAACAAGGGGCTCGGGTTTGAGTCCTGATAAAATGTGTAAGATTGAAATACATGTGGCAAAATAATATCTCCATACGTGAGATTTTGAGAATAATTATTGCTAGTTGATATACAACTGATAGCCCCCAGATCTGAAAACCTGGTAAAAAGTGTTTTACAACAGCATAAAAAGAGCAAAATTATTTTATATTGGGGATCACCAGAGCCTAGTTACTGCTGTTGGGTATAAAAACACTAGCTCAGCCAAATACTATATATTTTCATTGCAAAACATCCCCGATCAATACAATAACACATGTGCATGTGCCTGCATGTTCTTCTAATCTTTTGATCAGTCACATGCCCCGGCCAGGGCAATTAATTGCACGCCGGGGAGATTATATCTGCTGACATGCAATTTTCCCCGAAAGGACACAGTGTAGATTATATCTCTTGCATGCCCGTCCATCAGTGTCATTAACTCCAAGGTGAATTCTTAGTTGCCCGCTTCTATGTTTGCCTGAAAGAATTCAGTTGTGTTAATATGAACCTGAGAGGGGCTCTGTATATTTACTGCACATTTCAAAATCCCATTTTGAATTGTATTTTAGCTTTTCTGCAGAATAGGCAGTTATTTGAGCTTCTCTGCAATATGCAGTTGTGGTGTAGACATAATTCCTTGGCCTATATGTTCTATAATGAAAAGGCCACAGGTTCGAAACCTGGCAGAGTGTTTGAGCCTCCCTGATGGCAAAATGTTGGTATTATTGCTTTGTAATCAAGGGGATTCTGTGTTTGAATCGGCCCTCTAGAATTGTTCTGTGACTCTCTCATTTCTTACATCATAAACATATGATTTTTCACCTATGAGAATAACACTACATATGGTGTCATCAGGTAATGCCTCATGGAATTCACAGATAATTTTAATGTTTGTCCTGTCATTCACCACAACTTGTTTTCTTTTTGAAGTGTTGATTACAAACATCTGTCTCTGTGCTTTGAATTCATCTGGTGTGTAATACATGTCAGTATTGCCAGTAGTGACCCTTTTGAATGCTGTAAATGCTTCATATAATTTAAGGAAATCATTCTTGGACATGTCTAAATTATAATTTTCTCTAGGAAATACCTCATTTCTGCCATTTTTAAGATATATGTTCTTGATGTTGCAGTTATCAAATCTACTTGAATTTTTTTCCTGATTATTGTGTCTCCCAGTGTGAAACAATACCACCACAAAATTCGGCATGTCATATTGTATACTGGAGAATGAATTTGTAGCATCAAACTCATAATAAGTACCAGTTGCGGGCTTCTGTACACATTGATATGTATAAAATTGTAGAGGAATCTGTGGATTTTTTATTATATCAGCTTTGTATTTAAGAGCATGACTGGCCTCATATTCAACAACTGGGATTCTTAGCTCCATTGTCTGAATAATGCATTGGCCTTCATCAGGAAGGGTATTTGGCAAAGCTTCCCCTGTAGAGTTTAATGTGCTGTACCTCATCAAAGCATTATTATCATTGGCAGCTCTTCTAAATGTAATTCTTAAACCACCCTTCCACATAATATCTTTGTAATCTGAGAAGAATCCTGGCAACAGGCGCATAGGGAACAGCACTGTGTGGCCCTTGGATAATATTTTATCACCAGCCTCAAATCCACCTATTTTGTAGTAAGAAGCCTCGGTTTTGGATAATTTTAATGTGGCCAAAGCTGTGGAGGTAATGCCGGGATAATCCACTCTGTTTATAACAACACCATGCTTTCTGATCTCAATTTCAGAGAACAGATGTGGCACAAAATTGTCCACCAATCTTATATTTGAATTTGCCGGATAATCTGTTCCATCGAGCTTTACAACATCAAATTTGATGTATAGATCTGCTCTGTGGGGGTGTATAAAGCCATCCCCTACATCAAGATCAACCTCAATTTCTGTGTTGGGTTGATTTAAATTTGGAAATGTACTCCTGTTTGGAGGGAATGATTGTAGCTCATAACTCTCAATATTTTCCATGTATGTATTTTTATTTAAATATTAATCTCTATGATTGCAGTTGTTGTGGCTCCAGCAAAATCAACTAATTCTTCTTTTTCATTAGTGACCATCAATTCAATATAATCTATTCTATTATGGCACACAGGAAAATATAATGTTGGGGATGGATTGTAGATGATTGGCTCCATAAATTCAGAACTAGGTTTAAATGTTGCAATTATGCCAGTTTGTTTGTGAGTGCCTATGCCATTTGATTAGGTGATCATACCCTCAGCCACATTACAGTGAATATTAAGAGTCTCTATGGCTAAGAATTTAGGTATATTAATAGCAGTGTGTTTGATGGCTGGTTCAAGTTTTGTGTTGTTCTCAAAGCCTAACAGCTCTCCTATAGTACCCAGATGCACTGTTTCTGTAGCAGATACAATCTCTACTCTGTGAGTGACAGAATTTTGACTTAACACTATACCTCTGGGTAATTGAGCATTTAGAGTGGATAGATTATATTGCCCTGGAGTTATGACAATGTTTTGATCCCCTACTGCAATTGTATTGTTGTGGTGTGTAATATTAGGGATCAAGTACATGCCATAAAATGCTCTGAGAGCTATTGTTTTGGGATAAACTATGTCATCATGCAATTTGAGTTTCAATATTGAATTTTGGCTGGTGAGATGGAATACCCCCCTGATGTTTTAAATACCACAAGGCTTTTTGAAAATCTTCAATTGATGGTTTATTTATTTGAGACATATATCTAAGAACAGATAAACACAAATGTCCGCAATTAACATCTTTGAAGTTTTGAACACGGGCATTAATGTAATAAAAATTAGCTGAATTTAGATATTTTATTAAATTTTCAGGTGGAACACCTCCAAATGAATCAATCACAAATGCCTCATTTTTTAAATATTTAAGATAACAGACCCAGTGAGTGCCCTGATTTTTGTACTTATCCAAATTAACAATGCCACACTCTTTGTTGAGTGATTGTTCTGGTAAAGAATCAGACATGTACACACCTCTAAAATTTTTGATGCCCAGTGGCTTGATTAAAGCTTCAATATCTTGGTTTGTAAGCGGCTCTTGTTTTTTTAAACTTATTCATGGCTCTCTTAACACCTTTGCCTTGTTTCTCCATGGCCAGGTTATGGCGCTTCTGCTCATCTAATTCTGCCCTATTTTTTTTGGCATCTATTACTGTTTTTGCTATGGCAGCTGATCCCCCAGCCAAGCTCCCCACAGCCCCGAGAGCAGCTAAGATGGCAGGGATGGAAAATATGAAACCCCCCACACGTGATTTTTTTCTTGATTGCTGTAATTTTTTTAATTGGGGTGTACTAAGCAACAATTTCATACCAGGGCCCTTGGCAATACAAGAATTTTTTTTCTTGCGCTCCTTTTTGGTCAAAAGGCTATCAATAGGCCCAAGAGATTTGAGACCTGCATAAGGTATTTGATACATAACACCCTTGGCCTTCATCGTAGGTTTATTATATACACATTCACAACCCCCACCCCAGTTTTTGTTTGGTGCTCATAGCTATGGTGGTTCCCAATGCTGCTATTTTTTCACTGAAAGAAGCATCTTTGCTTACAAATCTACCAAATGCAGCCTCTTCTAATTTCTTGTCTGCAACATGTCTCTTGTCAAGATCAGAATGTGTGTTGTATGCTATGTCATGGTCTCTACAAGCAGCATCTAGGGGATTAACACCAGGATCCCCTCTGTTTAATCTATGGTCCAATTTTGTGCCTGGACCACAATACTGATAGCCTGGAATATGTAGTTCAATGGCAGCTTGTTTATAATGTCATTAACCAGGCCCCGACCCTCAGAAATATTCCAAAATTTAGGTGGTAGAGTATTAATAATTTTTATGAGATATCCAATCCCCTTAGTGTCATTCACTATAAAATTAGATAATTTGGTGCTTATCATGTCCATAATTACAACCTTTTCATTGTAAAAATTGTGGTTCCCAGCATTTTCCTCCCCAGCTATCACCAATAACCTATCTACAAGTTTCCTGACATCATCAACCCACACAAATTCTTTAGGCAGGGTGTTGTGTTGTTTGATTTCACTGCCAGTCTTGATCTGTGACCATATGGGCTTGATTAAATTGTTGTATTTTGCCCCACTGCTAGACTTGACTCTTTTTTGTGTGGGATCATTGTTCTGGTATAGAGCATCTGATTTTATTAATATTTCTTTGTAATATTCATAATCTTGATCTGTATAGCTGCCAGGCCTTTTCCTAGTCATCAGTTCCCACAATCCAGGTGTTCCAGCATATTTAACAAAAGCACCTTTTTCTCCAAGATGAGATTCTGAATATACAATTATATCATCTCCCATAAATGTTACTCTGAAATTGCCAATTCTATGTATGATGCTACCATCACGCTCTGTGTCAGCATATAAGCCAAAGACCTCATCTTTGTTGTCTTTAGGTGTGGTTAAATATTTTTGAGCAAGAAGACCCAAATCAATAGGATCCTGAGTAGCTTCAATTCTTCGAGGAGCAATAGGACTAGGTGTATGAATACTGGAAAGTGGGGTGATTGGATAATCTAATATGTTCCTTGCAGCTACAGGTACAAGCTCTGTGATCAAATTTTGATTTTGCTCTGTAACAGTTTTGATATTTTTTCCTAATTCACTAATAGCATCAATAATAGGCTGTTCTGTTTGTTTGTGTTTTTCATAAATTCCCCGGTTCTCTGATTTCCATCCCTTAAACCTTTTTACAAGATAATCTCTTAATTTAAGATCATCAAAGATTGGCCTTTTCATGGTTATTTATTTATGTTTCAATGTCTAGAAAATTGTTGATTTTATTTCTGTATTTGCCACTATTGGGTTTTCTTGTCATATCAATTGTGACAAACCCATAACTGTCCTGGATCCAGCACCTACTGCAAAACTTGGAAAAATCATTGTAGCTCAAGTCCCCACCTACATATTCATCATGTATGTGTTTGAGGTTGGTATGATCTTGATGAAACACACATTAAAATTGCTGTTGTCTCGGATCAGCTGCTTCGGAATTTTAGAAAAAGTCTGTGCCAGGTAGAAGCAATCAATATTTTTGTGTCGGCCCTGTGTAAAGAAATTTCTAACCTTGTTTTGATTATCCAATATAATGTCATCAAACACAACAACAGAATTATCGAGACAGTCATGAAGTGGCTTAACATCTGGTTCAAAAGTGGCAATATCCAATCCATCATATAGCTTCATCAGCTGCTGATATTTTAATTGTTCCAAGCTCTTAGAGAAGATATACAAGTGCCTGTTTTTCCAGTCTAACCAGTTGGGTGCCAATAAAAAATTATCAACCATTAGTGTAGTTTTACCACAAGCAGATGGCCCAACAATAAGACACCTAATATTATCAGGCAGCAAGTTGCCATTTCTCTTATTCTGTTGTTCAGGTTCTGGCAGCCTTTTTATAACATCCCAGGTGCTCATATTATTATTTTGTTTGCATCGATCCAGCTGTGTTCTGGAAGTCCTAGCCATTTGACAAGTATCTTGTTGCCTTTTCTGCGGATGATTTTTTCTATGAGATATGTGTCAGGCTGTTTAGTTTTGCTGAGCTCTTCTTCATAGAATCTGCCTTTGAGAATTTATCCTCGGTGATCTTTTATTATATATGTGTTAAGGGTCCCAGGTTTAACTTGAAGCACTGTAAATAATTCAGTGCTCAAGTTTCTTGTAAAGCCTCTTTTGAATAAGTGCCTATATTTGCTGATTCTTACTTGATCACCCACCCTGTATTTGGCCTTTCTTGTTGTTGGCTGGTATTTAGGATAATAAACATTGCTGATCAATTTTTGCCCATCAGATGAAGTTACTTCAGAGGGTTTCATGTTGATTGTGGAATGGACCGAGTTGTTATATTTATGTAGAAGTTCTGGAAGAATATTAATCCATTTATAATTACCTTGGAGGGTAAATTGTTTATACATAAGATTTTTTAGGGTTTTGTTGAATCTCTCCACAATTGAGGCCTTGAGATCACTGTAACTCGAATAATGTTGTATTGCCTGGCTTTTAATAAATTGTTGAAACACTGAATTATAAAATTCTTTGCCATTATCTGTTTGCAAATAGCGCGGTGATCTTCCACTCTGATTGATAATTGTTCTGATGGCTTCTGTAACACATGTTCCAGTCTTGGATTTGAGTGGCACAGCCCAGGCAAATTTTGAAAATGTATCTATTACAGTGAGTAGATACTTGTAGCCCTTGTTGATTTTGTCTAAATTTTTCAACTGTCCACTTGCCATTTCAATCAAGTCCTCTTGCCATAAATCATCTATGCCCTTTTTGACTACTGGGAGTCTCTTAAAATTATGTCTGGCCTGTCTGTGTAATTCATCAACAATAATTTGTCTAGACATAATATGAAAACAAGAATATTGCAACTATGGGGTGTTCAGCAGCTGATACTACAGGATTTTCTAAATATAATTTGTCCCCTATTTGTATTTTAAATTCCAGAGAGTCATCATCTTCAACATAGGCTGTTTCTAATGTATTGGGATCTGTAAAATCCTCTAACTCTACACTGGTGATTTTCAGTTTGTTGTCAGCATTTGTTATTGATAAGGTGGGGTAGTGGTGTGCCTGTGGTTGAAGCCAATATTTGATCTTGATTGGTCTCAATGTGCCCCCAACAAAAAATTGGTAATAAAATTGTGCAGGGGACAGCATATATATTTTGCCACCTGGTGTAAATGGAGAATCATATTCTTTGTTGGGGATGCTGTAAAATTCAAGAATTACTGAATGTTTTGGATTCTCGATTATGCCTGTTATTTCCTTTTCTGCTGTGAGCAATCTGCTTGTTACAGATTCAAGGTGCTCATTGATGGTCCTAACATTCTCATCGTGCCCAGGCTTGATTCTTATGTCCACAGCAAGTTTCTTGTATTGTTGCACAATCTCTTGAAGCTGGGTGGCAAAAACAGATAGAGCATTTGCTTGATTGGATTCCATGGTCCCTAGCTGTTGCTTGATATTAGCTACAATTTGTTGCAAATTTTCAACAACTGCCAATTTTGAATTTTGAGCAGTAAGATCATGGACTTGTCTTCTGATATCCTCAAACAGGGCATGCAGTTCATTAATATGTTGATTGGTTGGTAGAGTGGCCACTGTCTGAGTGAGATGTTTGATCTCTGTCTGGATATTCTTGATATCTTCTGATTTCAATATGCGATTCACAGCTCTCTTAATATTTTTAAGTTCCTGTGATGTAGGAAGATTTGATACTGTATTTTGCAAAGATTCAAGTGCCAATTTTACATTGTTTAATTCAGAAGCATCAGCCACATTTTGCATAGCATTTTGGAGCAGGGCTATATCTGCCTGAGTGGGTGTGGATTGTTGTAAAATTTCAAGCTTTGTTTGAATATCATCAATCAAATGATGAAAATGAGATAGTTCAGATTCAGTGTTGAGGTTTTCAAGCTTTGTGATTTGGTGCTGGACACTAACAAGAGTATCTACAATACCGGGCAGGCGAGATTCTAGAGTTTCTTGTACATTTGCCAAATCACTTTGCACTGCTGCTATTGTACCTTCAAGATGGGTTATGGTACTTTGAATTTTTCCAAAATCTTCATATGTTTCAAGTTGCAGCTTGATGTTTGCAACACTCCGAGTTATTGCACTCAAAGCATCAGAAGATGGCAAATTGTTCATAAAATTTTCAAGTGTCTCAATTTTTTCTTTAACCTTGGCTATGGCATTATGCAGAGGATCCAGATTAGGTATTTGGAGTGATTGAATCTGTTCTTTTAGAGTGGAAATCACTAGATCAAAATCTTCTTGTGATTTTATGCTTTTGACAATTGTTTGGAGCTGTGCCTGGACATTATTTATTTGTTCTTCCAATTGTGGTTTCAATTGCTCAGAATTGGTGAAATGGGTCTTAAATTTGGCTTGAAGAGAAAATGTGGAAAATTATCTAATGTGGCCAAGTCAGTATATTTCTGAAGCAGCAATTTGAGTTCAGAATCAATTTTAAGAAGAGGGTCCATGCATTGTGATTGCAAATTTGTAATTTCTAATTGAAGACTGGCATTGAGTGTAGTTTGTAAAGCTTGTAAATCACTTCTTAATTTCTTGACTCTGACATCAAGCATCAGAATCTCATCACTGTGATCTTCATGTCTTGTATGGCCAAATATATCATTAGGCATTTTTGTTTTAGTGGTTATTTATTATAGAGTATCTGATTCTTAATTCTATAAAAAAGGGTATAAGCTTGTCATATGATCCCGGGACCTCAATATATAAGCAGTCACCAGCAGAAACAGTATAAACAGTGCCAGAAATCATGTTTGAGTGCTTAATTCTATAAATATTTCTCCCTATTGAAATCTTGACATTGCCCTCAGGGGTTGTAATAAATTGCAATTGCCCACCTACAGGTAATTGGTAATGATTTAAATTATTGTTAAATATGTACAATATTTTGCCTGTTTCATCATCAACATCTGTAAGTATGCTGTTCAGATGAATAATTAAGAAACCACTCAGTTTAGATATTATATCAGAAGAGGGTTGTGGTGTCGGCAGGTCCATAATACCTTGTTTTTTAAACCCAAATAAGTTCATAGGCATGTTTATTTATTTCAAATCATGCTCTGTGTTTGGGCATTGATTGCCATTTTTCAAATAACAATGACCCCATGGTAGAGTATGTATGCCACATGACAAAATGCATCTCTTATCATCATGTGGGTCCAGAGCCACTTTTCTTACAACATTTGTAGTCAATAAGTGATCCACACTCTGAATTCTGCATTCTGATGTTCTGATTAAATTCTGGGATTTGAGACAATCTTCATAATCTTTAAATTCAAGCTCTTGGTCTACAGTCACTTTGCCAATGCCCTTGGCCTTTTTGGCAACAACACCACTACATGTTTCAAAACTGTACATCTTGGCTCTTAACCCAGCAAATGCCACAATAACATCACCAAGTGTCTCATCTTTTAACTTGCCAGGCACCTTTTTGTTGTGGTGTTGAATCTCTGTATGTTCACTGGTATCAAAATATTGAAACAATGCAGGCTGTGCCATATCTTTATAAACATCTTCTGTTTTAATATCAAAAACAAAACTATCTGTATCCATGTACATCAATTTTACACAATCACCATAAAAAGGTTTCAACACATCATAATACAATTTTAACATGTGTAATTTGGCCAATTCCAATATTACAGCCCCTACATAAATAGGTTTATCAAACTTAATATTTGTTTTTTTCATGTTGAAAAGTGCCATATTTTCAAAATAAATTCTTCTATAATTGAAATTAGGCTTTGCAATCAATTTTTTGCTCCGGCTGGGGTCAGTAATTATTTTAACATCGGTATGTTTTCTGACATTTTCAATTGTTTTGCCATACACTAGTGGCCGCGGTGGCTCAGTCGGTAACGCGTCTGACTACCATTCTAAAGGTCCCGGGTTCGATCCCCGGCCGGTTCAAATCCGGGAACTTTTCTAACGGTGGAAGCGGCCCCGGCGCCTACCCAGCGTCGAATAACATGGGTACCTGGGGGAAACCCTGGGGGGTAAAGGCGGTCAGGGGCGTGATGCTGATCACATCACCCCCACTCACGACCGGATCAAGAAAGTATGGGGCGTTACCCCCACACCCCCTATACGCCTTCATGGCGTTGTGCTAAGCACAGGGGAACACTTTACCTTTTTTTTTACCTTTGCCATACACTGAATTGACCATCAATTTAAACAAGGTCTTATCAAATTGTCTTATTGCTGAAGTTCGAAGCTCTGTATTTGTATCAATATATGGTTTCAACCATGTTGAGTGCCTGAACCTCAAAACTTTTCCAACTTTGGTCACTTGAACACCATGATGCATCAGGAACTGGAAGTTTTTGTAATATATAACATAACCCTGTTTTGGCTCCAGTGTCATCATGAGCTTTTTCTGTTTAGAGCCAGGTGAGCACTTAACCTCAGGAATTGGGGGCAGATCAGAAAATGTGTTGTGTAAATCATCAGGAATTGTCAGATCAACCTCTAAGAAGAGGCCATGGTCACTGTCATCAAAATCCTGAAGATCCTCAATGTTGAAATCTTCAACCCATTCAAGCCCTGCATATGGCAGTTTTTTTCATCATGGCATAACCATAGAGGCTGTTTGCATCTACATACAGTATATAATTTGATGGCAGTGCTGGATCATGATCAGGAATATATTTGTTATTTGCTCTGGTATATCTCTGAGAACATTGCACCATGCCTCCTCTTATACATTGCTCCATAAACAGATACATATCTTGATCCTGGATCAGATCCAATTGCATTTTAGTGTTTAAAAACATTGCAGCCCATGCTAGGCCTGGGGCACTGTAAAAATATATTGGATCTAGTTCATAATTTTGCATGGAAGATTTTCTGAATGCTTGAAGTATATCAGCTCAGAGAGTGACATCAAGTTTTAAATATGCCACGTGATAATCACCAAATGTCTGCATTTTAAATTGCTCCACATCAACTGGGCATGGTGATAATCATCATCAGAGATTCCAGATCCTCTGATTTTGCTGTAAAACTCTTGTTTTGGTGGCAGAGCACACTCATCAAATTTAGAAAAATCTGTAACATAATCATATGGATATACACCCTTCCGCCTAATTAATTTCAGGTCCTGATTTGGAAACAAAGCACATGTGATTTTGAATTGATCATCAGATAATTGAGTGGCCAGTGTAGCCAGGCTAGCCGATAAAATTCTGTATGAATCAAGAAATCTTATGTGAATAGAAACACCATTAATTTTAATTATTTTGTTAATGGCAATATATTTCTCATCATTTTCTGCTAAAATATTTAAATTCTGCTTGTTAAACGCCTCGTACCGGATCAAATGATGAAAATCATAATTGGATGCACCGTGGCAAAATATAGGGACAAATTTTTGTCTCTGGATCTGAATATTGCACCTATTACACAGAGCCATTAAGAATTTACCATCTGTATGAGAATGGTGATGAATCTTGATATTTGTACCTGAAAATTCAGAATCACATACCGGGCATTTTTCTGCATTGTTGAAATCTTCAATCTGTTTCTCTGTTAAAGGCAACATGGGTTTTGATTTTAATAAAATATTAGATGCTATGTCATGGCACTCATTTTCTATTCTATGTGCAAATTCTTTAATGGCATCTGGTCCCATGTATAAATATTCTTTACTAACAACACCATCCTGTACAATCACATAATAAAAACTAGAAGGTTCATGTAACTGGTATGGTGTAATTGAAGGTTCATCAGGATCTGGGCTGCAGAATGCAAGAGGTTTGAGGTTTGATTCAAAATCACAGACAATATATGCTGGGTGTTCCAACAAGGCTTCAAACGTTTTGAATTTTGCTTTGTCTCTTAGATTAGGCATCACCATATGAACAGGTTTATAATTGCCACAGTATTTCAGATGCTCAATTAACTTGTTTTTAGCCATTTCTGCATTCTTTTTACAAACACCATTCACCATTTTTTGACCATGAAATACAGACAAACATCTTCTGCACAACTTGAATATTCTATTGGATTTGTCTAGTTGTGTTCTGACTAAAGCTTCAAGATTATGTATCAGAGTGTAATGATTTGTGCCATCCTTTTCAATTAAGAGCAGATCAATCGGAACAGCAGATTCATCATCAAGTGTACTGATTCTGAGAGGATCTATCAAGCAATTGTCACGGCCACTTGAACAAGTAAATACATTAATAGATAATTGTTTGCCATTGATGTGCCTGGCCTTTTTTTCAAATTTATCAATATTCTGGACAGACATTGGGTATTCTAAACCCTCCATTGCCTCATCAAAATCATGTTCATGTTGTTTATAATAACTTATTCTCTGAGGATTCCTTGAAACTGGAAACAAAGCAGCTAAAATACACCACAAAAACATTTCTCATCATTATTTTCAATATTGACCACGGCTCTTTTGTTTTTAATATTGTCAGGTAATGGCAGATATGTAGATCCTTGTAATGGGCTGAATTCAGAAATATTAACATATAACTTGTGTGGAGAACCGCATAGGCTCCATCCAGACTCTTTTGCTGAAAATTCAGAGTGTTTAATATTCAATTGATCTATCAAACTGCTTATTATTTTGTCTGAATTTGCATTTGAGTATACAGGTTCAGTTTCTGTTATGTGGGGCTGTGTAAATTTTGTGCCATTTGACTTCTTATATTGTGTAAACAATTTGAGGGACAGCTTATAAGAGCCATTTTGTGCATTTAGAATTGCCTGCACATCAGGATTTACACTGTTCAAAAAATTCTCAATGCCACATCTTGGCTCTGATTCAAACCGGTAATCCATTAATTGGCCATTAAAGCTGCTATGGATGGGTTCATAGCGTGGCTGCTTTGCCGGTCCAGCATTAACAGGTGTTTCATGCTTCCTTTTCAGACCAGATGTAGATGGTTGTGGGGGCAATGTTGATGACTGTACATAAGAATTACACTTGTGCCATTTGTAATATGCCTTGCTTAATATTTTATGGCACCTTGGACACATTTTTGTGGCCTTTCTGCATTTCTTACGGTCACAATTAAACCGGTGCCTGGCCCAATGAGAACTAGATATATTTTTATTACACTGATTGCAATATTTTTGTTTTGGCATTTTTGTTGTTTATTTATATCAAATTTCTTGGTCCAAAAAAAAAAAACAGAACTATGCCAAAACAATAACTAGGCTCTGGTGATCCCCAATATAAAATAATTTTGCTCTTTTTATGCTGTTGTAAAACACTTTTTACCAGGTTTTCAGATCTGGGGGCTATCAGTTGTATATCAACTAGCAATAATTATTCTCAAATTCTCACGTATGGAGATATTATTTTGCCACATGTATTTCAATCTTACACATTTTATCAGGACTCAAACCCGAGCCCCTTGTTTACAAGGCAACAATATTAACACTTTGCCATCAGGGGAGGCTTCACATTTTATGAGGACTCAAACCCGAACCTCCTGATTACAAGGCAATAAAAACCATGGGGCTATGCGCCACACTCTACTGGGTCTCCTGGGATTTTTGACAGAAAAAACACACTATAAACAATAAGATGATATGGGTACTTGACATAATTTTAAGTGTAGGCAAATCTGTCTGAGAGGATTCACCTTTTCTACACTTGAATTCAAAATTCTTAAAAAATCAGGGCATATCACACCTGAAGAATTGGGGTATAAGCCCCTCTTGCCATTGTTTTAAGTGTAGGCAAATCTGTCTGAGAGGATTCACCTTTTCTACACTTGAATTCAAAATTCTTAAAAAATCAGGGCATATCACACCTGAAGAATTGGGGTATAAGCCCCTCTTGCCTTTGTTTTAAGTGTAGGCAAATCGGATTGTTCAATCAAATAGCCTCTCCTTTTCTACACTTATATGTGGTGCTTGTTATAGCATAAACTATACTACTCTCAAGGCAGGTCGGAGAACCGACAAGAGCTACATGTTATATCTCCGAAAATGATTCGCCTGAAACCGTTGAACGAAACGCTAAAATAATTATTGCCTTAATTACATTCATACCATGCGAGAGATCTGAGTTCGATCCCCGACTGGCGAAAATTAGAATTTTGTCCACCTGTTCAAGCTGCTCCGGCGCCCACCCAGCGTCGTATAAAGTGGGTAAATGTAGGAAACTCAAGCGGCCAGGGGAGTGGTACTGATCACGTTATCCCCACCTTCGGCAGTAACAAGAAAGTGTGGTGTCCATATCCGCTACACGCCCTCATGGCTTGGTGCAAAGCACAAGGAAGCACTTTGCTTTTTAATTTACTATACGTCACATTTGGTAGTAACTTAACTTTCTAATCTCTACGTGTACTTTCTTCCAAGTTCCGTAGATATGTAAATAGGCTCCAGTTTTACTTGACACGATTCATCCATCTTATATTTCGTTATAAAAACCACGGCCGATATCCTACGTGTGTGTGTGTTGGGGGGGGGGGTGTATAATGCAAACATGTGACGTGATTCTTTCCCACTACTCCATTCTCCGATTCTTCGTACACGAAATAACTCTAAATTCCACACACTATAAATGTAGCACTTCCTCCATCTTAGCACTCAAATATCCAGTAGCAAAGTAATATGTAAGCACATAGTTTTTAGGAACTCACTTTGAAGTGTAGATGCAGTCCCGATTAGTCTTACTGTGCATAAACTGGTATTTAGACACCAAATCAACCAACCAACACAATCCCGTTATTGTCCAGATTATCGAATCCAGAAACTTCGTCACGAATAACATAAGCCGGAAGACAATGTGAAATTACCGAACAGAAACAGAACCTAAAATCTATAACGGATAGATTCGATTAAGTCGACGATACAGCACGCGTTCTGAAATACGAAAGTTGAAGAGGCTCGATACACACATGACGGGACCAAAACATACGTCTAGTTTGATATGAAATCTGTGTTCCTCCTTATTTCGTGTCATTGATAACAGGAACAATTGGCCTCGTCTGCTAACCCTAGTTTCGTAGAGCAGGCGCCTGTTTGCCACATTTTGGTTCAGTGACCTTCGCTCGTAGTTAGCAAGAGTGAATGACTCACCAGATACCTGTTCCTGTGAGCTTATTCAAGAATAATTATTTCGTTAATGTCTGTAAGTATCGTTTCATCTGCAGTTATATCAGTTAATGTTCTAATAGTTTCCTAATGGTTACGTTATTTATAAATTAATTCTTGAGAGTGAGCTTTCTACATATTTGCACGAGTGGGTTTTATACAGCCTGCATGTATTATTTTTTCCTGAAACAAGAAGAAATTCCAAGACGAAAAAAGAGTCGTATAATAGTAGTTAACAAAAAGAAAGAGGAAAACGAAAATGTAAATGTTGAAATAAATTAATGTATATATCGAGTGAATAACATTTTCTCACGGGGCCTCCTAGATGGCGTAATGATAACGTCGTCACCTTATAATCAAGGGATCCCGGGTTCGATACACGGTGGAGGCACGTAGTGGTTCGTATCTCATTTAAAACTGAAGGTCCAGTGGCGATTAGCTTATTTGTGCACAAAACAAAAGCTAAAATAATAAATTGTCACAGTGTAAAAAAAATTCATGTTCAACCACATACGAAACAAAAAATAATAATTTATTCCATGTTGGTTCACATCTGTAGCATGTAACAAACACAATTATGGATCGCAACATATTTTCTCAGATCCATTTTAATTATACATGTATGATAAAATAACAGAAGTAGAGGAAAGAGAAATCCATGCGTAACACGGATGCCTTCTCCAGAATTTCAAATCTCCTTACGTAAGGCTCTGGGTTGAAGTCCAGGGCAAGCATGACTCTCTTGTTCTTGAACTTTTTTCTGCTCTATTTTATCATAAATCGTCGTAATGGTTTACTTACAGGGGAAGAATAATGACACTAATTGCCAATACAAAACAGAACAAACAGAACAACAACTCAATTAGGGAGATGTCAAGAAAGAAACAAGACTTGACAGTGTCTCCGTCTCTCGATTTCTCGAATTGAAAATTGCTCGCCCGTTCTCGGTCTTGACTAGTTAAATATAGAAATCGAAAACGTATGTGAAGATACATATATTCCATATATCCCGGTTTTGTAAGAGATTTCGTGAGAGATGAAATAAGTTCTCTTCGATCATATTTTTTATTATTATTATTATTATTGTAACATCATTTTTCTTCCCAGTCGCGGACGAGTGACCATTTCATGAAATTAATGACGAAATACTCAAACACCTGTGACAAGGAAGGTACTCAAACCCGGGAACTTTGGTGACAAGTTCGAATGTCGACCACTTAATTCGCTTGCCCACTGAGCCTGCTTAATGTCGCTTGTGTCAGGTAATTCGTAATAACTGTCAATATTCCACATTCGTTATCATTTGTTTCATAATTTATCTTATTGATGTGATTTTCCTGAAGTCGAAGAATTAGTTGGAAGGCAAGAATGCAAGATTGAATGTCTCTGATGTTACTTCGTGCCGAATAATATGACGTGATATTATGGTATGAATATATTAATAATATAATATGCCTAGACATTCCATTGATTGATCCCAATTGCTCACACAAAATATCGTATAATGTCCAATCCTAACCGACTTCCGTAGCGTAATAGTTAGCACAGCGCGCTACGACATCATGGGTCCCTGGTTCGAATATAGGCTTGGCCATGGGTGTTCTTGGTGAGTGTCCAATAATAAGTGTCATTATATCATCACTCATTACCCATCTTCAACGTCGCTATTTGCCAAATGTGAATAGCAACACTAAATAACAAACACCCAATGAAATCGAACATCTTCACAGATTCTATATTGTACCAAATTCCTCCTTTATCACTGCATCTTGCTTAATTTTACAGCATCTCAATTGTTTTCCGATTCGAAAACAATTGGAATGTAGTTTTGTGCAGTTGATTGGCATTGTTTCATTGTTTGGATTGTTTAATTAACGTAGCATTAATTAGTTTTAGAAAAATCATGAGAGAGGGAATCGAGAACACAAAGGAAGGTAAAAACACAAGTTAGAGACCACGGCTCTCTTTAAAGGTTGCATTCCGTGAATACGACTGAAGTGACTGCAGAATGTTATGGAAAAAAACTATTTCTCTTTTTCCTTTTATATACATGATTAACAATTAATTAAATTAGTAATATAACAACTGGTTTACACTATCTGGTATCCTTTTGATAACGAATAAAAGAAAAATCTTTCAATATTTTTTATTATTTTATGCTTATTTTGAAGAACCAAGGTAATTTATTTACAGTTTAACTTAATTTTTAAGACTTAATACTAATGTATGTGTCCATGCTATGTTATTTAGAATGTATGAAGAACTATAAAGTTGATATTTCTGCTATCAGAGGAATTAACAACCATATTTTACACTTTATTTACTTCAATTAGACTAATATTTTACAGTAATTGAATCATTCCACCCTAGTCAATATTTTATGCACTGGACCCACAGATTGAAGTGGTATCCGAACAAAAATGTTCCTCTATCTGGTATTGAATTCGGAAGCCTTTGATTACATGTCGAAGACATTACCACTACGCAATCGGAGAAGCAATGGAACGCCTTGAGAAAGAGAATAGTGAAACCATATTTGACGTGAATTTTAAAAATAAGACAATATTTCAATCTTGAGATCGAAATTCTCAAGCTTTCTCTCATGCTCTAGGAATCACTAAGTCTCAATAAAATGGAAACATGCAGTAAAGGCACTTGGAGAGTTGTGCTGATCACATCATATCAAAAACATGCAAGAACAAGAATATATGGAACCCTACTCATATATTTAGGAAACTTTACCAAACCCTAACAGTAAAAATATACCGAGGAAACTCTAAAATAAACAAACTTTCCTACAAAGCAAAACAAAAGTAGCATAGTGGAAATCAATAAACCCTAACAACAACAACACATTCAACAACTACATCAAAAACAACAATAATAATAATAATAATAATAGTAATAGTAATAATAAAGTTTGTGGCTAACATTTTAGTTAAAAGTACTTCTTCCTTAGTGATTATAGAAATTATTTAAATAAAAAAACTCAAAGTAAAAAATTAGTAAATATAAGATACAAAAGGCAATAAATTGAAACATTAATAAAAAAAGTTGAAAAAATATCTTTGGGAGTTCAAAATGCAATAGATATATAGCCTGAATAGATGAAATTGTGTTATTAGAGTAAAAAATAAGCCTAAACTTGTAAATAAAAAGTTAAAAGTTGAAAAAAACTTTTTGTAAGAGCACAATGAAATAAACACTTCTGTCTGAATAGCTTAATTTGTGTTATTTGAGTAAAAACATGGAAATAAACTTTAGAAATAATAAGTTCAAAGTCGAAAAAATGTCTTTGTGAGTCCAAAATTTAATAAAAAATGTTGCCTGAATAGTATAAATAGTGTTATTTTGGTAAAAAAATTAACATAAAGTTGTAAAATAATAAGTTAAAAGTTGAAAAATATCATTTGAGTCCAAAATTTAATAAAAAATGTGGCCTGAATAGTATAAATAAATATATATTTATTAAATAGTGTTATTTTGGTAAAGAATTAACATAAAGTTGTAAAATAATAAGTTAAAAATGAAAGATAATCTCTGGGCGAGTTTTTACAATACATATACAAAATCGATCTCTACAATCATACATATTTTATTTACCAAATTAACTATACACTTTCTCATTTAATTTTTCGGGTATACAAACAGACGAAAATCTGACAAAAGTTTTAGTGTATTAGTGGTGTTAGTAGTTATTATTTGTCCAATTTTACTCTTTTTAGAAGTTCTGACATTTTTGTTTCCATTTCTTTTTCATCTTTCCTTTATGTCTCCTCCGTTTTTTGCTTCAGAATATTTTTGAAAACCTCAATCAGTTCAAAACATACACAAAGGGATAAATGAGAAGGTACATACTGTGCCTGTTTTACATTTTCCAAAAAATACCCAAATACTGGGAACGTGTTCTTTTTTTCCGATATGTAACGAAACATTTTGGTGAGCGTATCGATTTTGACTTCCATATCACGGCAGATCTCCTCCAGGTTTTTCATCCGGTTCTCTGCTAACCCGTTCTCCTCGAAGAAATCTATGTAGCATGCAGTCTGTCTCTCCATTTGACGAGCTTGGACCTTGCTCCAAAGATTTCTTCGTTCCCCGGAATATTCTGCAACTTTTAGATTTCCATGAAATACAGGATGGCTCAATAAGTCACTTAACACCCTCAGTACAAGGCCACTGCGGCATGGAATTTGAAATTGGCGATGACCAATCGTTATCTGGCCAAGGGGGAACCACATTGACGCCACCCACACGGTCGGCGGCCATCTTGATGTCCGCCATCTTGAATTCAACTTCAGCTTTTTAAATAGGAAGGGGGTCATGCGAAATATGAAAATGGGCTAGAATTTCACGAGAAATGCAATGGTGAAGGTTTTTTCGACGTATCTTTAACCAGTAAAAAGTTATGACTGAATTCTTGAACCAATTTGCTCCTTTTCGAGGTGTTAGAAAAATGTCTTAAAATTTGTTTAGCGCTTCGGTAATGCATCGAGATCAAAGTGACGTCTAGAGAGAGACGTTCACATGCCATTGCACATTATTTTAATCGGATACATCCATGAAGAGCTGCTCATTATGAATGGTTGTCGCGAACAATTTACAATGTCACGCTTCCATTGAATTAAAAGTCCTTCACAGTGACAAGACTAATTTTTATGTTCATAAGGAAGTTCATAAACAGAATATGTAACCCTAGTAATCTGATAACTAACTTTGGACAAAAACTGGTTCATAACGTTCCCATAAGTGTTCTGGTGTTCTTCCCTATTGAAAAAACTCTGTAAAAAGTACCTTCTTCCATAAGCAAGGATGAAAAAAACTGTTTATTTAACAAATCCAAGTAGCCCTAAGCATTTAAGGTTCCGTTGATGGAAAATTGACTAATCAATGGTATTCCACACACCACGCCACACCATTAACTTACCAACACTAACCATTCAGCTTTGATCTGTCGAAAATGGGTTATCAGATAAAAATCATCGAATATTCTGTTTATGAACTTCCTTCTGAACATAAACATTAACCTTGTCACTGTGAAGGACTTTTAATTCAATGGAAGCTCACACTGTAAATTGTTCGCGACAAACATTCATAATGAGCAGCTCTTCATGGATGTATCCGATTAAAATAATGTGCAATGGCATGCGAACGTCTCTCCCTAGACGTCACTTTGATCTCGATGCATTACCGATGCGCTGAACAAATTTTAAGGCATTTTTCTAACACCTCGAAAAGGAGCTAATTGGTACAAGAATTCAGTCATAACTTTTTACTGGTTAAAGATACGTCGAAAAACCTTCACCATTGCATTTCTCGTGAAATTCTTGCCCATTTTGATATGTCGCACGACCCCCTTCCCATTTAAATTTCTGAAGTTGAATTCAAGATGGCTAACATCAAGATGGCCACCGACCGTGTGGGTTGCGTCAATGTGGTTCCCCCTTGGCCAGATAACGATTGGTCATCGCCAAATTCAAATTCCATGCCGCAGTGGCCTTGTACTGAGGGTGTTAATTGACTTATTGAGCCACCCTGTACATTGAATTCGAATGGTAGGGATGCCATATGTGAAAATATAGAAAAATTATGTTAGAGATATATATCTCACGTACACCTTGATTACAGTTATACATTTTTGTTTTAGAACAACCGGGGGCTGGCCCTTTTCGAGGCCTTCCTGTTATATAAGGCTAACGCCGATGTACGGGAAGACTTCCGAAGGTTACAGGCGGCATTCCGACGTTACACGGATGCAACGGTGGGGATCAACGTGAAGGAGCAGGCAGCCGGTGACCGATTAGGTGGTGAATTGGAGGTCGTCGGACAACGCATGGTGGAAATATTCCACCTTGGGTTTTACCCAAAACAACCAATCATCGCCAGGCAGGAACAGGTTAAACGAGAGTTGGATGCAGAGATCGACGAGATCCAGGAAATGTGATTATCATTCTTTTCTCAATTATATCTATTAAAACCATCACCCCACCTATACAAATTCCGTAGTTTTTCAGATTTATATGTAACTATGAGATACTATTATTCTAACTCATTTTTTAAGGTTCCTTCGTAACCACGAAGAACGAGCCGCTCGGTTCTTCGGGTTATTGCCGGAACCTCTTCTGGAACTCGCCCGGAATGACACTGCTGCACCACCTCCTACTCTTGCCGCTGTGCCACCTCCTCCTGTCGCTGTTCCAGCCCCTCCTGCTGTTGTGCCACCCACTCCTGCTGTTGTGTCACCCCCTCCTGTTGCTGCGCCACCGTATCCTGCTGCTACACCACCGTCTCCTTATGCTACGCCTCCCATCATCGATATCATCGATGAAGAGGATGATAATTTATAAACTATTCC
The DNA here is from genome assembly GCF_977018435.1 of Lepisma saccharinum. NCBI lineage: Eukaryota > Metazoa > Arthropoda > Insecta > Zygentoma > Lepismatidae > Lepisma > Lepisma saccharinum. The sequence continues at coordinate 99,018,530 of NC_139234.1, forward strand.
ATAAATATAGGTAATATTTTTTTCACTTTTACTCTTATACGTCTTCAACTTCAGATGTGTCAATCTCTTCTATGATATCCGGGAACTCACGGTGAGGTGGGGTTAAATTTCTCGTAAACTGTTCTTCTACTTTATGAAGACTAGAAATAAAAAAAATATTTACCTCTTACATCATCTCGTCGTAATGGGTTATAACAATAATTCAATAATTCTTGCATTAACATTACAAATGGCCTCTCCAATGGCGCAGTGATAGCGTCGTTGCCTAAAAGGTATCCAGGGTCCCGGTTTCGATACCCGGTGGAGGCACATAGTGGTTCCGATCCCACATTAAACTGTAAGTCCAGTCCAGAAAAACTGAGGTTTTCAGCCCCTTTGAAGTGAAACGTAACAAGTGTAGACAATGTGGGAAATTCATTTCAGCTCTTATTTCAATATGAAAAGAATTGGACCCCCCCTTGAAAATATTTGGTGGGAAGTTACATTTTAAATATCACGTGTAAAACTAAAAGGTTACGAATTAACAATTTTGATGTTTGTTGTAAAATAAGGATCGACTGGTTGAGCAACTGAATATTTCTACTGGATTCATAACTGTAGACAATTGACACGCTACACTACGTTTACGACAAACTATCGTGCGTACTGAAAGTCGTGATCAACATGTTACAAGAAGGAAGTAAACTGTACAAAAAAGAATCTAATATATGCCTGTTAAAGTACATACCTTTATTAGTCTTCAACATAATCACCATCTAAATCGACACATTTTTGCCAACGTTCTGGAAGTTTGAAAATTCCTCTGTTGTGGAACTCCGTTCGGGCACGTCTGAGTATTCTCCAAACGGCAAGTTCCACTTCCTTGTTGGTGTCATATCTGTTTTCCCGCATGTGTTCTTTCAGAAAAGAAAACAAGTGAAAGTCAGAAGGAGCCAGATCTGGACTGTAGGGAGGATGTCGAAGGAGTTCCCACCCAAATCTGGCAACTTCATCCCTCGTTAGCTGTGCTGTGTGCGGCTTGGCATTGTCGTGTTGGAGGATAACACTATCCCTGCCAGGACGTTTTTCACGAATAGCACGACGAAGTTTTCTCAAAGTGCGCACATAGTGAGCAGCATTGATTGTTTCCCCTGGAGTGAGAAAGTCCACGAGAAAAACACCCTCCGAATCCCAGAAGACAGTTCCCATTACTTTACCAGCTGATGACATTGTCCTCTGTTTCTTCTTTCTTGATGATGTTTGATGTCGCCACTCCAGGCTTTGACGTTTACTCTCAGGCTCGTAGAGGTGGAAAATGGTTTCGTCTCCAGTAACCAAACACTTCAAGAAACCCTCGCCTCCATCCTCTGCTCGGTACCGCGCCAAAAGTTCCGTGCAAACATCTTTTCTGTTTCGTTTTTGTGCCGCATTCAAATCCCTTGGCACCCATCTGCAACACACTTTCCGGTAACTCAGTACACCAATCATCTCCTGGATAGCACTGTGCCCTACTCCAACAATGTGTGAAAGTTCCCTAACCGAAACACGCCTGTTCCCCTGGATGATTTCCTGGACGCGAGCCACGTTCCTGTTGTTCGAGGCCGTTCTCGGGCGGCCTGTGCGAGGGAGATTACATTGTGTCTGTGTTTCCACCTCTAAAATGTTTTATCCATCGCCTGATGCTACTGGCAGCCATACACTGATCACCATACACTTCCTGCAATCGGCGGTGGATATCTGATGCCGATGCACCTTCCTTCAACAGAAATTCAATTACTGCACGCTGGCGAAACGACGTGTCAAACTGAGCCATTACTCGCTACTCGCTAATGCGCATAAGTACTGCGCCGATCACCCACTTTCAAGTGTATGTTGTCACAATAGATGGTTCTAACTGTCTTATACAGCGCATCGCTCTACGTGAACATTTACGTCTGAAATAAAAAGTTGATCACGACTTTCAGTACGCACCAAGTACGTAGATACAAAAGTATGAGATGAGGGATATTTTCCTATCGATTGACATCTGCGAGCAAGTAAGTTAATTCTGCATTTCGGAGGGGGACCCATATGACAAGTTACCGTGGCCCCTTTGGCTGAGGTAATACGTCACTGCTTGTTATCGCAGACGTCGTATATGATGTTACTGGGAACCAGATTTCTGTTTCGTAAATCTATTTTATTTTATAAGCGACACTATCTGTGGGATTTCTGCGATTATATAAAAAAATCAAGAGCACATTGTGGGGCCCCTACACCCCGCCCCTTCGAATTTTAATACATAATCTATGTTAGTTGGCTATTTTACTGTAACGATATGAATGTACCGACGGAAACAAAAAGAAACACAGTGCTTCACAGTGCATAGGCTGGTGATCTCAAAGGACGATGTGTAAGCTTTTTTTCAATTAAGGAAAGGAAAACAGTTATTCTTCAGGGTTCCGGAACATCTGTCAATGGCCAGTGGGTACGACCATTCCATTCTCCCCCTCCCTGCAAGATCGTAAAAGCAGCGAGGTAACGATGGTAAGAATATGGGAGAGTTTGTGGCTGGGAAGGAGGAGAATTTCTTGAAAGCGACGTCAGCGCCTCCCTCGTGTTCCTTTGGTACTGTTGTTAGAACGGAACTAGCGACACCCTCGAAATTTAGTTTTCTTTCAACATCCAGCCGAGACTTAATGGCAGGCTGTTGGTGTTCTAGAACCTTCTCAAAATGGTGAAGCTGTATTTCAACCGGGAATGAACGGTCAAGTTCTTGCTCTACAGTTTCCTCTAGTTCTGAGGAAACTGAAACTAGGAAAATTACAAAGGCCAGGAAGAGACATAATAATGGAAAGTCTGAGAGATGGGGACAGGATGAGATATCTCGTGACAATGCCTATAAGAATAGTTCCTACAAATCTTTTTGCATGTCTGATGTTAACGCTCTTTCAAAGTTTACTGGAGAGATTAATACTGTCTCTGATGAGAGGTATTTAAAAGAGCTAATAGTATACCTGAATCTAATGAATGTCCCTATGATTTTTAGATTGAAGTTATTGCCCTCTCTTATGGTAGGAAAGGCTAAGGCGTGGTTTGTTGCAAATGAGAAGAAGTGGAAGACTTTTGAACATTTTTGTGCTGCCTTTAGAAAACAATATGCCTCTGCTGATGGCAAGCAAAGGGAAATGCAGACGCTGAGAAACAAACGGTATTCGAGGAGCTGTGACCTCTCACTTGAAGAATATTGCTGGGACACATATGGATCGTATTGTAATCTTGTTGATAACGTTGACCAAACAGAGGCGCTGAATTTGGTTATTAGTCAACTATCCCAGCGAGTGCGTCAGTTGGTACTTACACGTGATCCGCAAAACTTCAACCAACTCAGTAGTTTCTTGGGGAGATATGAAGCCTCGGAGCAACTGGAGGGCTGGAGAGCAGACAATCCCAGATTAGAGAAGAGGAGACCACAACAAGCTAGGGTCCGGCAATTGAAGTATTCGAGAGCCAGTCCCGCTCTCAGGGAATGCCTGAACCTAATGATAGTTTTACTAAAGACCACTTTAATAAGTAACCACAGTTACTTAAAGAGGAGGGAGAACTTTTTGGAATCGAAGAAACAACCCGTTTTATCAAATAGGATGGACTGTAGATAGAAGTAATACTGTTACCAAGGAATTTGGAATTCAGACTGATGTTGTTCGAGAAGCAACGCCCAGTGAGCTTAATGCGAGAGCATCCCCATGGGACGTTCCTTCATCCCCATGAGACGTTCCTTCAAGTAGTAAAATGAGTTTAAACCCTCGTCCGTTGTGAATAAAGATCTCTGATTCACAACGGTAACCGATGAAGATAGTGGAGTTTATGGGAGCGAGAATATGTTATTTATCCAAGAAATTTTAGAGGTTTTGTTCTTAGAAATTGATGCTGCTCCTAGTGATTGGCACATTGTTCGATTGAGAGCTTTGGAAGAATTTGATTATTCTAATAAGAAACCTGAAATTATGGCTGACGTTTTGGGGATTAAAATTAACTGTATTTTAGACACCGGCAGCGAGTGTACCGTTATGAGTTATCGAATGTGGCTAAAATTAAAAGAAAAGCTCCCAGGTTTGAGACTTCAAAAGTGTCCAGGAGTTAAGTTGAGAGACTTTGCCGGAATTGAGAGATCCCGATTTGTGGGTTGTCGAAGGATTCACTTTCAAATAGCTGGAGTTACCTTTGAAGATTTAGTCTATGTCATTAGGAATTTAGAGGCTGAGTTACTTTTCGGATACCCATTTTTAAAAAATATATAAAGCTAATTTAGATGCGGGATCTGATAAATTATATCTTACTGTAAATGGACAAGTTGTTGAAGAGGTGCTCATTCCAAAGATTACTTCAGAATCTGATTGGACGGAAAAAGGACTTAAAGTGGTCAATAGTATAGATTGTGAGAAAAATGCAGTGGAAGATAATTGCATAACTTCTGAGGAGGCTTTAAGAATTAAGTCCTATGAACCTGAAATATTAAGGCAAGAAGAGAAGGAAAGGTTGTTCGAATTACTTTTAAGTTATCGTCATACTTTTTCGGACAGGCCTGGACTTGCAAAATATTACGAATGTAAAATTGTGTTAGGATCTGGTGAACCAGTCTATACGCATCCTTATCCGATACCCATGGCGAAGAGGGCGAAGTTGGAAGAGGAATTGACCAAATGGAAAGCCTGGAGAGTGATACGTCAGTGTAACTTGCCTTATTTAAATCCAATGTTGGTTGTAGACAAGCCAGATGGGTCGGTCAGGCCCTGGATTGATTTTCGGAAGCTAAATAGACTTATCATTTCCCCCAGGAGCACAGTGCCTCTGTTACAAAAATTTAGAGAAAAAAAATATTTCACTTGTTTGGATTTAGCGTCAGGATATTTACAGATTCCCATTCAGACCGAGCATCAAATCTACACTGCTTTCAACTACAATGGTATGTCGTGGTGTTTTTCCCGTATGCCTTTTGGTTTAGCGAATGCAGTTGCTGTTTTCATGCATGGAATGCATAATTTATTCGGTCCAGATACAGAAGACTTTCTCACTGTATACAGGGTGGCTCAATAAGTCACTTAACACCCTCAGTACAAGGACACTGCGGCATGGAATTTGAAATTGGCGAAGACCAATCATTGCCTGGCCAAGGGGGAACCACATTGACGCCACCCACACGGTCGGCGGCCATCTTGATGTCCGCCATCTTGAATTCAACTTCAGAATTTTAAATGGGAAGGGGGTCATGCACGAGAAATGCAATGGTGAAGGTTTTTTCGACGTATCTTTAACCAGTAAAAAGTTATGACTCAATTCTTGTACCAATTTGCTCCTTTTCGAGGTGTTAGAAAAATGCCTTAAAATTTGTTTAGCGCATCGGTAATGCATCGAGATCAAAGTGACGTCTAGGGAGACACGTTCGCATGCCATTGCACATTATTTTAATCGGATTCATCCATGAAGAGCTGCTCATTATGAATGGTTGTCGCGAACAATTTACAGTGTGACGCTTCCATTGAATTAAATGTCCTTCACAGTGACAAGGCTAATTTTTATGTTCATAAGGAAGTTCATAAACAGAATATGTGACCCTTGTCATCTGATAACTAACTTTGGACAAAAACTGGTTCATAATATTCCCATAAGTGTTCTGGTGTTCTTGCCTATTGAAAAAACTCTGTAAAAAGTACCTTCTTTCATAAGCAAGGATAAAAAAACTGTTTACTTAACAAATCCAAGTAGCCCAAAGCATTTAAGGTTCCGTTGATGGAAAATTGACTAACCAATCGTGTTCTACACAGCACGTCAATCCATTAACTTACCAACACTAACCATTCAGCTTTGATCTGTCAAAAATGGGTTATCAGATAAAAAGCATCGAATATTCTGTTTATGAACTTCCTTCTGAACATAAACATTAGCCTTGTCACTGTGAAGGACTTTTAATTCAATGGAAGCGTCACACTGTAAATTGTTCGCGACAAACATTCATAATGAGCAGCTCTTCATGGATGTATCCGATTAAAATAATGTGCAATGGCATGCGAACGTCTCTCCCTAGACGTCACTTTGATCTCGATGCATTACCGATGCGCTGAACAAATTTTAAGGCATTTTTCTAACACCTCGAAAAGGAGCTAATTGGTACAAGAATTCAGTCATAATTTTTACTGGTTAAAGATACGTCGAAAAACCTTCACCATTGCATTTCTCGTGAAATTCTAGCCCATTTTGATATGTCGCACGACCCCCTTCCCATTTAAAATTCTGAAGTTGAATTCAAGATGGCGGATATCAAGATGGCCGCCGACCGTGTGGGTGTCGACAATGTGGTTCCCCCTTGGCCTCATAAAGATTGGTCATCACCATTTCCATGTTGCGCGCAGCAGTCGCCTTGTACCGGGGGTGTTAAGTGACTTATTGAGCCACCGTGTATATTGATGACATCCTAATCTTTGATGATTCTATTCAATCCCATTTTTAACATGTTGATTTTGTTTTGCGGAAGTTGCAAGAGGAAGGCTTTACTGTAAAATTGAAGAATTGTTCCTTGGTAAAGGTAGAAATTAAATATTTAGGACATCTTGTTTCTGGACAATATATACGAATAGATTTGCGGAAGTATGAAGCCATTATGAAGTTTCCATGGCCAAAGAACAAAAAGCATTTACAACAATTCTTGGGTCTCGTAAATTGGAGGCGGAGATTTGTGAGAGATCTTGCTCAAAAGACTGCTAAGTTAGAGGAACTACTGAGTAAAATCAAAAATTGGGAATAGAACAATGAACATGAGTTAAGCTTCCGAAAGTTGAAAAGGGAGCTGATTCAAATTCCTGCTTTGGCCCAGCCATATTTCTCAAAACCTTTCTGTATTATGTGTGATGCTTCTGTCATAGGTCTGGGAGCCATACTCTTCCAAGGAGTTCTGTCTGAAAGTGCCAAATTAGAAGAAATTGATATCGTGCAGTACGCCAGTAGAAAATTAAAAACTTCGGAAAAGAATTATACTGTTCAAGAATTAGAGTGTCTTCCTGTTATGTTTGGTATTGAACACTTCAAGGTGTATTTATATGGCACAAAGTTCCTCATTTATACAGACCATAAGCATCTTCTGTGGCTGGAAAACAACAGAAATTGGAATGCCAGACTTACTAGGTGGGCCTTAAAACTTCAGCAGTTCGATTAATGAATCCACCCTAGGGTTTAATGTCTTGCATATAATGCCTAATAACTTGAATGAAGTTGAATTGGACAAGTGGAGGGAAAAGCAGAATAATGACTCATTTTGTCAAAAAGTACGGAAGAATCTAAGGGAAAGTACTAAGGATAAGGGAAAATATCTGGAGCATCAGGATTTATTGTTCCGAAGGAACAAAAACTCCCAGCAATTTCATCAAATTGTAGTCCCAGAATCTCTTATTCAAGACGTTTTGAATGCGGAGCACGACGGAACTGGACATTTTGGAATCACTAAAACCTATAATAAAATAAAGTCCACATACTTCTGGGGAAATATGAAATGAAATGTATCTGAATATGTAAGGGAATGTTTAGTTTGTTTTATGAATAAACCCGACAGATTGGGTATTGTGAAGGAGAAATTAACAACCACTCAAAGGGTTCCGCACGAAGTTCTGTCCGTAGACCTAATCGGAAGGTTACCTAGATCCAGTAGTAGTTTAAAAGTATATATTATAAACCCAGGAAAGTATGAACCCCCCTCATGCAGATTTGGCTATACTTAAAACAAGCTCAACATGCCCATATGAGCTTTTTGCTCAAGTGTGGAACCCTGCCTAATCCAAGATTTTTGTAAGAAATGCCCTCGGGAATTTCTCGGAAAGTATGAACCCCCTCAGTTTGATTTGCCTACACTTATAAAAGGCACTTCTGTGAGATTGTTGTCCATAAACCTGTCAAAAATTTGATATTTTTTTTGGCCACACTTAAAACTAGGCCACCCACACCCATACACACCCACCTATACACACCTACACCCACCCACACCCACCCACACATATTTACTTTCGGTCCACTTCCGGTCCACTTCCGGTCCACTTCCGGTCTAAGTTCAATTGGACACTAGGCCCATATTGCATATCTAGTACTAAGAAAATGCAATATGCAGAGACCCTCTAGAATTGCTCCGTGACTCTCTCATTTCTTACATCATAAACATATGATTTTTCACCTATGAGAATAACACTACATATGGTGTCATCAGGTAATGCCTCATGGAATTCACAGATAATTTTAATGTTTGTCCTGTCATTCACCACAACCTGTTTTCTTTTTGAAGTGTTGATTACGAACATGGGTCTCTGTGCTTTGAATTCATCTGGTGTGTAATACATGTCAGTATTGCCAGTAGTGACCCTTTTGTATGCTGTAAATGCTTCATATAATTTAAGGAAATCATCCTTGGACATGTCTAAATTATAATTTTCTCTAGGAAATACCTCATTTCTGCCATTTTTAAGATATATGTTCTTGATGTTGCAGTTATCAAATCTACTTGAATTTTTTTCCTGATTGTTGTGTCTCCCAGTCTGAAACAGAACCACCACAAAATCCGGCATGTCATATTGTATGCTGGAGAATGAATTTGTAGCATCAAACTCATAATAAGTAGCAGATGCGGGCTTCTGTACACATTGATATGTATAAAATTGCAGAGGAATCTGTGGATTTTTTATTATATCTGCTTTGTATTTAAGAGCATAACTGGCTTCATATTCAACAACTGGGATTCTTAGCTCCATAGTCTGAATAATTCATTTGCCTTCATCAGGTAGGGTATTGGGCAAAGCTTCCCCTGTAGAGTTTAATGTGCTGTACCTCATCAAAGCATTATTATCATTGGCAGCTCTTCTAAATGTGATTCTTAAACCGCCCTTCCACATAATATCTTTGTAATCTGAGAAGAATCCTGGCAACAGGCGCATAGGGAACAGCACTGTGTGGCTCTTGGTTAATATTTTATCACCAGCCTCAAATCCACCTATTTTGTAGTATGATGCCTCGGTTTTGGATAATTTTAATGTGGCCAAAGCCGTGGAGGTAATGCCGGGATAATCCACTCTGTTTATAACAACACCATGTTTTCTGATCTCAATTTCAGAGAACAGATGCGTCACAAAATTGTCTACCAATCTTATATTTGAATTTGCCGGATAATCTGTACCATCGAGCTTTACAACATCAAATTTGATGTATAGATCTGCTCTGTGGGGGTGTATAAAGCCATCCCCTACATCAAGATCAACCTCAATTTCTGTGTTGGGTTGATTTAAATTTGCAAATGTCCTCCTGTTTGGGGGGAATGATTGTAGCTCATAACTCTCAATATTTTCCATTGTATGTATTTTTATTTAAATATTAATTTCTATGATTGCAGTTGTTGTGGCTCCAGCAAAATCAACTAATTCTTCTTTTTCATTAGTGACCATCAATTCAATATTATCTATTCTGTTATGAGATACAGGAAAATATAACGTTGGGGATGGATTGTAGATGATTGGCTCCATGAATTCGGAATTAGGTTTGAATGTTGCAATGATGCCTGTTTGTTTGTGAGTGCCTATGCCATTTGATTTGGTGATCATACCCTCGGCCACATTACAGTGAATATTCAGAGTCTCTATGGCTAAGAATTTAGGTATATTCATAGCAGTGTGTTTGATGGCCGGTTCAAGTTTTGTGTTGTTCTCAAATCCTAACAGCTCTCCTATAGTACCCAGATGCACTGTTTCTGTTGCAGATACAATCTCTACTCTGTGAGTGACAGAATTTTGACTTAACACTACACCTCTGGTTAATTGAGCATTTAAAGTGGATAGATTATATTGCCCTGGAGTGATGACAATTTTTTGATCCCCTACTGCAATTGTATTGTTGTGGTGTGTAATATTAGGGATCAAGTACATGCCGTAAAATGCTCTGAGAGCTATTGCTTTGGGATACACTATATCATCATGTAATTTGAGTTTCAATATTGAATTTTGGCTGGTGAGATGGAATACCCCCATGATGTTTCAGATACCACAAGGCTTTTTGAAAATCTTCAATTGATGGTTTATTTATTTGAGACATATATCTAAGAACTGATAAACACAAATGTCCACAATTAACATCTTTGAAATTTTGAACACGGGCATTATTGTAATAAAGATTAGCTGATTTTAAATATTTTATTAAATTTTCAGGAGGAACACCTCCAAATGAATCAAACACAAATGCATCATTGTTTAAATAATTAAGATAACAAATCCAGTGAGTGCCCTGATTTTTGTACTTATCCAAATTAACAATGCCACACTCTTTGTTGAGTGGTTGTTCTGGTAAAGAATCAGACATGTACACACCTCTAAAATTTTTGATGCCCAGTGGCTTGATTAAAGCTTCAATATCTTGGTTTGTAAGCGGCTCTTGTTTTTTTTAAACTTATTCATGGCTCTCTTAACACCTTTGCCTTTTTTCTCCATGGCCAGGTTATGGCGCCTCTGCTCATCTAATTTTGCCCTATTTTTCTTGGCATCTATTACTGTTTTTGCTATGGCAGCTGATCCCCCAGCCAAGCTCCCAACAGCCCCGAGAGCAGCTAAGATGGCAGGGATAGTAAATATGAATCCCCCCACATGTAATTTTTTTCTTGATTGTTGTATTTTTTTTAATTGGGGGGTACTAAGCAACAATTTCATACCATGTCCCTTTGCAATACAAGAATTTTTTTTCTTGCGCTGCTTTTTGGTCAAGAGACTGTCAATAATTTTAAGAGATTTGAGACCTGCATAAGGTATTTGATACATAACACCCTTGGCCTTCATTGTAGGTTTATTATATACATATTCACAGCCCCCACCCCAGTTTTTGTTTGGTGTTCATAGCTATGGTGGTTCCCAATGCTGATATTCTCTCACTCAAAGATGCATCTTTGCTTACAAATCTGCCAAATGCAGCCTCTTCTAATTTCTTGTCTGCAACATGTCTCTTGTCAAGATCAGAATGTGTGTTGTATGCTATGTCATGGTCTCTACAAGCAGCATCTAGGGGATTTACACCAGGATCCCCTCTGTTTAATCTATGATCCAATTTTGTGCCTGGACCACAATACTGATAGCCTGGAATGTGTAGTTCAAATGGCAGCTTGTTTATAATGTCATTAACCAACCCCCGACCCTCAGAAATATTCCAAAATTTAGGTGGTAGAGTATTAATAATTTTTATAAGATATCCAATTCCCTTAGTGTCATTCACTATAAAATTAGATAATTTGGTGCTTATCATGTCCATAATTCCAACCTTTTCATTGTAAAAATTGTGGTTCCCAGCATTTTCCTCCCCAGCTATCACCAATAACCTATCTACAAGTTTCCTGACATCATCAACCCACACAAATTCTTTGGGCAGGGTGTTGTATTGTTTGATTCCACTACCTGTCTTGATCTGAGACCATATGGGCTTGATTAAATTATTGTATTTTGCCCCACTGCTAGACTTGACTCTTTTTTGTGTGGGATCATTGTTCTGGTATAGAGCATCTGTTTTTATTAATATTTCTTTGTAATATTCATAATCTTGATCTGTATAGCTGCCAGGCCTTTTCCTAGTCATCAGTTCCCACAATCCAGGTGTGCCGGGATATTTAACAAAACCACCTCTTTGTCCAAGATGAGATTCTGAATAAACAATTAGATCATCTCCCATAAATGTTACTCTGAAATTGCCAATTCTATGTATGATGCTACCATCACGCTCTGTGTCAGCATATAAGCCAAAAACCTCATCTTTGTTGTCTTTAGGTGTGGTTAAATATTTTTGAGCAAGAAGACCCAATTCAATAGGATCCTGAGTAGCTTCAATTCTTCGAGGAGCAATAGGACTAGGTGTATGAATACTGGAAAGTGGGGTGATTGGATAATCTAATATGTTCCTTGCAGCTACAGGTACAAGCTCTGTGATCAAATTTTGATTTTGCTCTGTAACAGTTTTGATATTTTTACCTAATTCACCAATAGCATCAATGATGGGCTGTTCTGTTTGTTTGTGTTTTTCATAAATTCCTCGGTTCTGTGATTTCCATCCCTTAAATCTTTTTACAAGATAATCTCTTAATGTATGATCGTCAACAATTGGTCGTTTCATGGTTGTTTATATACGTCTCTACGTCTAGAAAATTGTTGATTTTATTTCTGTATTTTCCAGTATTAGGTGTTCTTGTCATATCAATTGTGACAAACCCATAACTGTCCTGGTTCCAGCACCTGCTGCAAAACTTGGAAAAATCATTGTAGCTCAAGTCCCCACCTACATATTCATCATGTATGTGTTTGAGGTTGGTATGATCTTGATGAAACACACATATAAAATTGCTGTTGTCTCGGATCAGCTGCTTCGGTATTTTTGAAAAAGTCTGTGCCAGGTAGAAGCAATCAATGTTTTTGTGCCGGCCCTGTGTAAAGAAATTTCTAACCTTGTTATGATTATCCAATATAATGTCATCAAACACAACAACAGAATTATCGAGACATTCATGAAGTGGCTTAACATCTGATTCAAAAGTGGCAATATCCAATCCATCATATAGCTTCATCAGCTGCTGATATTTTAATTGTTCCAAGGTCTTAGAGAAAACATACAAGTGCCTGTTTTTCCAGTCTAACCAGTTGGGTGCCAATAAAAAATTATCAACCATTAGTGTAGTTTTACCACAAGCAGATGGCCCAACAATAAGACATCTAATATTATCAGGCAGCCACTTGCCATTTCTCTTAATCTGCTGTTCAGGTTCCGGCAGCCTTTTTACAACATCCCAGGTGCTCATATTATTATTTTGTTTGCATCGATCCAGCTGTGTTCTGGAAGTCCTAGCCATTTGACAAGTAACTTGTTGCCTTTTCTGCGGATGATTTTTTCTAAGAGATATGTGTCAGGCTGTTTAGTTTTGCTGAGCTCTTGTTCATAGAATCTGCCTTTGAGAATTTCTCCTCGATGGTCTTTTATTATATATGTGTTAAGGGTCCCGGGTTTAACTTGAACCACTGTAAATAATTCGGTGCTCCAGTTTCTTGTGAAGCCTCTTTTGAATAAGTGCCTATATTTGCTGATTCTTACTTGATCACCCACCCTGTATTTGGCCTTTCTTGCTGTTGGCTGGTATCTAGGATAATAAACAGTCCTGATCAATTTTTGCTCATCAGATGAAGTTACTTCAGAGGGTTTCATGTTGATTGTGGAATGGACCGAGTTGTTATATTTATGTAGAAGTTCTGGAAGAATATTAATCCATTTATATTTACCTTGAAGGGTAAATTGTTTATACATAAGATTTTTTAAGGTTCTGTTGAATCTCTCTACAATTGAGGCCTTGAGATCACTGTAACTCGAATAATGTTTTATTGACTGGCTTTTAATAAATTGTTGAAACACAGAATTATAAAATTCTTTGCCATTATCTGTTCGCAAATAGCGCGGTGATCTTCCACTCTGATTGATGATTGTCCTGATGGCTTCTGTAACACATGTTCCAGTCTTGGATTTGAGTGGCACAGCCCAGGCAAATTTTGAAAATGTGTCTATTACAGTGAGTAGATACTTGTAGCCCTTGTTTTTCAACTGCCCACTTGCCATCTCAATCAAGTCGCTTTGCCATAAATCATCTATGCCTTTTGTGACTACTGGGAGTCTCTTAAAATTATGTCTGGCCTGTCTGTGTAATTCATCAACAATAATTTCTCTAGACATAATATGTAAACAAGAATATTGCAACTATGGGGTGTTCAGCAGCTGATACTGCAGGATTTTCTAAATACAGTTTGTCCCCTATTTGTATTTTAAATTCCAGAGAGTCATCATCTTCAGCATAGGCTGTTTCTAATGTATTGGGATCTGTAAAATCCTCTAACTCTACACTGGTGATTTTTACTTTGTTGTCAGCATTTGTTATTGATAAGGTGGGGTAGTGGTGTGCCTGTGGTTGAAGCCAATATTTGATCTTGATTGGTCTCAATGTGCCCCCAACAAAAAATTGGTAATAAAATTGTGCAGGGGACAGCATATATATTTTGCCACCTGGTGTAAATGGTGAATCATATTCTTTGTTGGGGATGCTGTACAATTCAAGAATTACTGAATGTTTTGGATTCTCGATTATGCCGGTTATTTCCTTTTCTGCTGTGAGCAATCTGCTTGTTACAGATTCAAGGTGCTCATTGATGGTCCTAACAATTTCATCGTGCCCAGGCTTGATTCTTATGTCCACAGCAAGTTTCTTGTATTGTTGCACAATATCTTGTAGCTGGGTGGCAAAAACAGACAGAGCATTTGCTTGATTGGATTCCATGGTTCCTAGCTGTTGCTTGATATTAGCTACAATTTGCTGCAAATTTTCAACAACTGCCAATTTTGAATTTTGAGCAGTAAGATCATGGACCTGTCTTCTGATATCCTCAAACAGGGCATGCAGTTCATTAATATGTTGATTGGTTGGCCACTGTCTGAAGTGAGATGTTTGATCTCTGCTTGGATATTCTTGATATCTTCTGATTTCAATATCCTATTCACTGCCCTCTTAATATTTTTAAGTTCCTGTGATGTAGGAAGATTTGATACTGTATTTTGCAAAGATTCAAGTGCCAATTTTACATTGTTTAATTCAGAAGCATCAGCCACATTTTGCATAGCATCTTGGAGCAGGGCTATATCTGCCTGAGTGGGTGTTGATTGTTGTAAAATTTCAAGCTTTGTTTGAATATCATCAATCAAATGATGAAAATGAGATAGTTCAGATTCAGTGTTGAGGTTTTCAAGCTTTGTGATTTGGTGCTGGACACTGACAAGTGTGTCTACAATACCGGGCAGGCGAGATTCTTGTACATTTGCCAAATCACTTTGCACTGCTGCTATTGTACCCTCAACATGGGTTATGGTACTTTGAATTTTTCCAAAATCTTCATATGTTTCAAGTTGCAGCTTGATGTTTGCAACACTCCGAGTTATTGCACTCAAAGCATCAGAAGATGGCAAATTGTTCATAAAATTTTCAAGTGTCTCAATTTTTTCTTTAACCTCGGCTATGGCATTGTGCAGAGGATCCAGATTAGGTATTTGGAGTGATTGAATCTGTTCTTTTAGAGTGGAAATAACTAGATCAAAATCTTCTTGTGATTTTATGCTTTTGACAATTGTTTGGAGCTGTGCCTGGACATTATTTATTTGCTCTTCCAATTGTTGTTTCAATTGCTCAGAATTGGTGGCATGGGTCTTAAATTTGGCTTGAAGAGCTGCTACAGCTTCTTCTAAACTTTGAAAATTATCTAATGTGGCCAAATCAGTATATTTTTGAAGCAACAATTTCAGTTCAGAATCAATTTTAAGAAGAGGGTCCATGCATTGTGATTGTAAATTTGTAATTTCTAATTGAAGACTGGCATTGAGTGTGGTTTGTAAAGCTTGTAAATCACTTCTTAATTTCTTGACTCTGACATCAAGCATCAGAATCTCATCACTGTGATCTTCATGTCTTGTATAGCCAAATATATCATTAGGCATTTTTGTTTTAGTGGTTATTTATTATTGAATATCTAATTCTTAATTCTATAAAAAAAGGTATAAGCTTGTCATATGATCCCGGGACCTCAATATATAAGCAGTCACCAGCAGAAACAGTATATACAGTGCCAGAAATCATGTTTGAGTGCTTAATTCTGTAAATATTTCTCCCTATTGAAATCTTGACATCACCCTCAGGAGTTGTAATAAATTGCAATTGCCCACCTACAGGTAATTGGTAATGATTTAAATTATTGTTAAATATGTACAATGTTTTACCTGTTTCATCATCAACATCTGTAAGTATGCTGTTCAGATGAATAATTAACAAGCCACTCAGCTTGGACAGCATATCAGAAGAGGGTTGTGGTGTTGGCAGCTCCATAATAGCCTGTTTTTTGAACCCAAATAAGTTCATAGGCATGTTTATTTATTTCAAATCATGCTCTGTAATTGGGCATTGATTGCCATTTTTCAAATCACAATGCCCCCATGGTAGAGTATGTATGCCACATGATAAAATGCATCTCTTATCATCATGTGGGTCCAGAGCCACTTTTCTTACAATATTGCTAGTCAGCAAGTGATCCTCACTCTGAATTCTGCATTCTGATGTTCTAATTGAACTCTGGGATTTGAGGCAATTTTTATAATCTTCAAATTCAAGATCTTTTTCCACAGTTACTTTGCCAATGCCCTTGGCTTTTTTGGCAGCAACACCACTACATGTTTTAAAAGTGTACATCTTGGCACTTAACCCAGCAAATTCCACAATAACATCACCAAGTGTCTCATCTTTTAACTTGCCAGGCACCTTTTTGTTGTGGTGGTGTTGAATCTTTGTATGTTCACTGGTATCAAAATATTTAAACAATTCAGGCTGTGACATATCTTGATAAACATCTTCTGTTTTAATATCAAGAATAAAACTATCCGTATCCATGTACATCAATTTTACATTATCACCATAAAAAGGTTTCAACTTATCATAATACAATGTTAACATACGTAATTTGGACAATTCCAATATCGTATCCCCTACATAAATAGGTTTATCAAACTTAATCTTTGTTTTCTTCATGTTGAAAAGTGCCATGTGCTCATCATAAATTCTTTTGTAATTGAAATTAGGCTTTGCAACCAATTTTTTGCTCCGGCTGGGGTCAGTAATTATTTTAACATCGGTATGTTTTCTGACATTTTCAATAGTTTTGCCATACACAGAATTAACCATCAATTTAAACAAGCCCTTATCAAATTGGCTCTTTGCAGATGTTCGAAGCTCTGTGTTTGTATCAATGTATGGTTTCAACCATTCTGAGTGCCTGAACCTTAAGACTTTGCCAACTTTGGTCACTTGAACACCATGTTTCATCAGGAACTGGAGGTTTTTGTAATATATGACATAATCCTGTTTCGGCTCCAGGGTCATCATGAGCTTCTTCTGTTTAGAGCCAGGTGAGCACTGAACCTCGGGAATTGGGGGCAGATCAGAAATTTTATTGTGCAAATCATCAGGAATTGTCAGATCAACCTCTAAGAAGAGGCCATAGTCACTGTCATCAAAATCCTTAAGATCCTCAATATTAAAATTTTCAACCCATTCAAGCCCTGCATATGGCAGTTTTTGCATCATGGCATGACCATAGAGGCTGTTTGCATCTACATACACTATATAATTTGATGGCCGTGCTGGATCATAATCAGGCATTTATTTGTTATTTGCTCTGGCATATCTCTGGGAACATTGCACCATCCCTCCTCTTATACATTTCTCCATAAACAGATACGTATCTTGATCTTTGATCAGATCCAATGGCTTTTTGGTGTTGAAAAACATTGCGGCCCATGCTAGACCTGGGGCACTGAAAAAATATATTGGATCCAGTCTATAATTTTGCATAGAAGATTTTCTGAATGCCTGTATTATATCAGCTAAGAGGGTCACATCAAGTTTCAAATATGCCATGTGATAATCACGAAATGTCTTGCATTTTAAATTGTTCCACATCAATTGGGCATGGTGATAATCATCATCGGTGATTCCAGATCCTCTGATTTTGCTGTAAAACTCTTGTTGTGGTGGCAGAGAACACTCATCAAATTTAGAAAAATCTGTAACATAGTCATATGGATATACACCCTTCCGCCTAATTAATTTCAGGTCCTGATTTGGAAACAAGGCACGTGTGATTTTGAATTGATCATCAGGTAATTGAGTGGCCAGTGTAGCCAGGCCAGCAGATAAAATTATGTAAGAATCAAGAAATCTTAATTGAATAGAAACACCATTAACTTTAATTATCTTGCTAATAGATATATATTTCTCATCATTTTCAGCTAAAATATTTAAATTCTGCTTCTCAAACCCCTCGTACCTGATCAGATGATCAAAATCATAATTGGATGCTCCATGGAAAAATGTAGGGACAAATTTTGCTCTCTTGATCTGAATATTGCAGCTATTACACAGGGCCATTAAGAATTTACCATCTGTATGAGAATGGTGATGTACCTTGATATTTGTATCTGAAAATTCAGAATCACATACCGGGCATTTTTCTGCATTGTTGAAATCTTCAATCTGTTCCTCTGTTAAAGGCAACATAGGCTTTGATTTTAATAAGATATTAGATGCTATGTCACGGCTCTCATTTTCTATTCTATCTGCAAATATTTTGATGGCATTTGGTCCCATGTATAAGTATGGCTCACTAGCCACACCATCCCGTATAACTATATAACAAAAACTGGAAGGTTCATGTAGCTGGTATGGTGTAATTGAGGATTCATCAGGATCTGGATTGCAGAATGCAAGAGGTTTGAGGTTCGATTCAAAATCACAGACAATATATGCTGGGTGTTCCAACAAGGCTTCAAACTTTTTGAATTTGCAATTTTCACTTGGAATGGGCATTACCATATGAACAGGTTTATGGTTGCCACAGTATTTCAGATGCTCAATTAATTTGTTTTTAGCAATTTCTGCATTCACTTTACAAACCCCTTTTATTATTTTTTTACCATCAAATACACTTAAACATCTTCTGCACAACTTAAATATTCTATTAGATTTGTCTAGTTGTGTTCTCACTAAAGCTTCAAGATTATGTATCAGAGTGTAATGATATGTGCCATCCCCTTCAATTAAGAGCAGATCAATCGGAAGAGCAGAATCATCATCAAATGTACTGATTCTGAGAGGATCTATTAAGCAATTGTCACGGCCAGTGGAACAAATAAATACATTAATAGATAATTGTTTGCCATTGATGTGCCTGGCCTTTTTTTCAAATTTATCAATATTCTGAACAAGCATTGGATATTCTAAACCCTCCATTGCATCATCAAAATCGTGCTCATGTTGTTTATAGTAACTTATTCTCTCAGGATGCCTTGAAACTGGATACAAAGCAGCTAATATACACCACAAAAAGCATTTCTTGTCGGTATTTTCTATATTAACCACGGCTCTTTTGTTTTTAATATTGGCAGGTAATGGCAGATATGTAGATCCTTGTAATGGGCTGAATTCAGAAATATTAACATATAACTTGTGTGGAGAGCCGCATAGGCTCCATCCAGACTCTTTTGCAGCAAATTCAGAGTGTTTAATGTTCAATTGATTTATCAAGCTGCTTATTATTGTGTCTGAATTTGCGTTTGAATATACCGGTACAGTTTCTGTTATGTTGGGCTGTGTAAATTTTGTGCCATTTGGCTTCTTATATTGTGTAAACAATTTGAGGGAGAGCTTATAAGAGCCATTTTGTGCATTAAGAATTGCCTGCAGATCAGAATTTACACTTTTCAAAAAATTCTTAATGTCACATCTTGGCTCTGATACAAACCGGTAATCCCTAAGTTGGGCATTAAAACTGCTATGGATGGGTGCATGGCGTGGCTGCTTTGCTGGTGAAGCATTAACAGGTGCTTCATGCTTCCTTTTCAGACCAGATGTAGATGGTTGAGGGGGCAATGTTGATGACTGTACAGAGCAAGTATCTTTATGTGTATATGTGAAGTATTGCATGCTGTATTTTCTATGGCATTTAGGGCATATTTTTGTGGGAGTTCTGCATTTGTCTGGGTTACAAATCTTTTGGTGCTTGGCCCAATTAGGGCTGGATATATTCTTATTGCATTGATTACAATATTTTTGACTTGGCATTTTTGTTGTTGTTTATTATATACAATTTCCTGGGATTCAAATCAAAATTCTATGCTGGATAAAAATATCAGTTGGGTTCAGCACTGTGCTTTGTGTATGTGTATGTATATATGTGTGTGTGTGTGTGTATGTGTGTATGTGTGTGAATATTTTTGGCTTTGGTATTTATATAAAATTTCTTGGGAATCAAATCAAAATTCTATGCTTAATAAAAAATATCAGTTGGGTTCAGTGCAGACAAAAAAAACTGCATAGCTCTATGTCAATTAGTTCTTGAAATTTTGTATTTAGGAACCACTTTGGCCCCCCTGCCAAAAATTGGCTTTTACTGCACCAGTGTATATTGTCTCTATGACCTTACTTGGGTTATTCCAGTGCAGACAAAAAAAACTGCATAGCTCTATGTCAATTAGTTCTTGAGATATTAATTATTTTGTATTTAGGAACCACTTTGGCCCCCCTGCCAAAAATTGGCTTTTACTGCACCAGTGTATATTGTCTCTATGACCTTACTTGGGTTATTCCGCCAAATTATATGCTTCAAGTCTCCTATACTTTGGTGGAGCCTGTTCAGGTTCTATCCCCCGCGATGTGGGTTCCACTGCCGATCCAGCAAAGGTGAAGAATCTGCACTGTGCCCTGGCTTATATAGATTTACAGAGCCAATACAAACACTGCTTATTTAAACCAATCAGAAAACACCACATCATCACATTATGTCATAACCATTTAATCAATTAATATTGCACAACATGATGCAATAGAAGTGGACCGGGAAGTAAATATGTATGGATGTGGGTGGGTGGGTGGGGGTGTGTGGGGGTGTGTGGGGGTGGGGGTAGGTAGGGGTGGGTGGGTGTGTGTGGGGGTGTGTGGGGGTGGGTTGGGGGTGCATTCAGAAACATGAGCTCTTATCTAATATTTTTGCTGAAGTATTTTCTTCTGAGCGTACATCCCGTTTTTCTGCTGAGCGTACACGCAATCCATACCGCAGCGCCATGCCGCGACACTCTCTGGAACTAATCGATCAGACTGCTAATAAAACTGCAGGAGCTTTGCTAATAAGAATTGCCCGAAGGCAATAGAACTGCCGCTCCAAGTATTGATCCCACACACCTCGGTGCTGGTGGCAGCAGCACCGTGGGAATCTGAGGAACTTGCTCAAGTATTAATCCCACCTCGGTGCTGCCAGCGCCGCGGGGGGGATCAATATCCTCTGACCCAAGTTCTCAACAGCTCCTAGGAAATCAATATATTGATTCTCAACTCCCACCTTGCTGGGGGGAAAACAAACAGTTTTATTACCTTCAGCAATTCTTATTAGCAACTCCGGCATTCTTATTAGCAGTTTTATTGCCGGATCAATACTTGTTGGAGGAGTTCCTCAGATTCCCGCGGCGCGGCGCTGGCAGTTCTGGTACCTTGTAAGAATATGAGCTCTGGGACATTATATACACGACCTACCGCGGGTCCCCCTGAACAACATACTGAAATTTTGGGATAATAATGAATCCTAGAGACATGGGGTTTGTTGCTTTGGACTCGGCATGGCAAGATGCAACTTTTTAGTCTCTATAATTTTTTCAAAATATCTTGTTGTTCTCTAGATCGTGAATAACTCGCCTATTTTTCAAGATAGAGGCATGGGAGTTGTTTATTTCAAGTCTCCAGTACTGATAGTTTTTGAAAAATCTCAAATTTAAAGAAATTATCAATTTTTTTCAAAAAACTTCTAAATCTCATCCAGAATTGAAATTTTGTATACATGTTCTACTCGAGATTCTCTACATTTTATGTCTATAATTTTTCTGATATATGCAATACTTGAGCTGTAAATACATAATTTTTATAAATAAAATTTTCTGAAAAATGCAATATTAACAATTTTGTTAATATTTTGAAATCTATACATGCTAGGGCACTATAACAGTTACTATACTTAAGATATCATACAATATCAAGAAGAGCATATTTTTGACAGGTTTATGGACAACAATCTCACAGAAGTGCCCTTTATAAGTGTAGGCAAATCAATCTGAGGGGGTTCATACTTTCCGAGAAATTCCCGAGGGCATTTTTTACAAAAATCTTCGATTAGGCAGGGTTCCACACTTAAGCAAAAAGCTCATATGGGCATGTTGAGCTTGTTTTAAGTATAGCCAAATCTGCTTGAGTGGGGTTCATACTTTCCTGGGTTTATAATATATACTTTTATACTACTTCCAGTCGATATCTTTATCTGCTCACCATGGTGAATGTCGGCAGTAGGTTCCTGATTGCCTACCCACTGCGGACTGCCAGCACAGGAGAAATTATCAATAAATTGGAGCTGGGATACCTAACACATTTTATGAAGCCAAACTACATCGTGACAGATCGAGGAAGTCAGTTCACTTCGGATAGATGGAAGAAGTTTTTAGAAGGCCATTCCATATCGCCATTGCTTACATCTCCTTACCACCCTGCCAGTAGCTTGGTAGAGCGATACAATCAAGAAATTATAACATTCTGCAGCAAAAGCACGGAGACTGGCACAAATACGTAAATAAAATGTTTTGGATGCTGAACTTTTCGGTATCAGAGGAAACAGGATACGCGCCTGTGGAATTATTTTACAACAAACCAGTTCCAGCTAATTTGTTAAAACAACTAGAGTGGCCCCTTAACGAGGAAAATGAGTCAATTGCTTGGGAAACCAAACTGTTTAGAGCCCAGGAGAGTAATAGGAGGAAAAAGGATAAGCATAAGTTCAGAAATAAGGGCAATGTTTATTCCCTGCATTCTGATGACCTCGTTCTCAAGCGGAATCGTAAACTCAGCTCAGCCAAAAATAATGTTATAGCTAAATTTTTCGAGTATTTTGTGGGACCGATTCTAGTATCTGAAACGAAAAACAACGTTGCAACTCTGATGGATCCCTGGACTAAGGAAGTGGTTGGATTAGAGAACTATGATAACCTAAAGAAGATTAGCTGTTCTGATACCAGAAGGGAAGAATTGTTGCGAAGGTGGAAGAATTACTGTAATTAAGAACTAAATAGAAAATTTACTCCATTCTCATATTTTTAATTTTCTTTTTGTTTGTGGGAGGATGCCATGGTACACACCCACTTATTGTATCATTTTAAGTGTTTGATATGTTTAATATGTTAATTGTCTATTATGACGTAATTTGTTTTGTTCAATTGGTAGACTATTATGGTTATGTATGCTAACCTAGAAACATTTGATTGTGGGTTGTGAGGTGAGAGCTAGTATTATGGATGTTGCTGAAATAATGGAAGTGATATTGAAAATGTGAATGTGTAAATTTGTGTAATGAAGAAGTTAATACAATTTTGTTTGTAATAAGAAGTTTAATTCTGAGTGCAAGTGTTATATATTAATTAACTGACATCTAAATATATTTTGTGTGTGCGAGAGTTAGCAAGGTTTACGTTAACATATCCTTATCTGATTTCCCACTACCTGAGGGCTTCAAAGTAGGCTGATAAGTCTCATGATCGCCGTTGAGGAATAAACGTAAGTTGATCCTTTGAGAATATTAAGGGGAACGTAACAAGATGATCATAAGAAAACTGATAACAATGGATAAACCTGAATTAATCTTATCCATTGTAGGAACAGATAAATACAGGGTGTCCCACGAACGGCGCAACTGGGAATTAAGAGTGGCGTTACTTTGTAACCGAAACCTGTACATACATAAGTCATACACCAAATGTTAGCCCTGTCCAAGTAGATATTTTTAAACATAGAAACAACAAACGGGGTGAAGTGTTGTTTATGCAGTTTTGCCAAATGTAAGTGAAAGTGTAAATTTATTTTTCCACAAAGCATGGAAAATTGCATGTCAAACATTCGTACGGAAATTTGGACGTCAATTTCCACCTTGGGTAGGTGGACTATTTCGCCATCTATAGTTCATAGAAGGAAACCGATCGTTTTCGCGTATAGCCAATCCTGAAATGCTTCGTAAAGGCGTACCGGTCCAAATGGGTGTTTTTAAAAAATTATGAGGTACAGTAGCAACACTGTTGATGTTTGAAGGCAACAAAATGTGTGTTTAGTGATGGTCTATGACATGGAAATACTGGAAATAGGAAAAAAAGAAAATGAAAATTATGGTGAAAAACTGTTACTTACCTACTCCTGGCAACCATGCAATGCGCCTAACAGGCAGTTTAGCTTTACAAAAGATGTTGAAAATGACAACCATTTTCCCTGAGGCATTCATCCATTTTATCATGTTGGAAGCAACTTTATGCAAGGTTGATTGGTTTATATATTTTTAATGGCTGTGCAAATGTTTATTTTTAGATCATCGAGTGTTCTTGTGTTATTAATGTAAACTGTTTGTTTCAAATAACCACACAGAAAAAAATCTGGAGACGTCAGATCCGAGGAGTGACTGGGCCATAAGTTTTTGCTTATAATGTGATCGCCAAAAAAAGCTGCCAACATGTCTAAAGTTTCATTAGACGTGTGACATGTTGCGGAGTCTTGTTGAAACCAACAATCACGTTCCAACAGAGAAATAAGCTGTGTGATAAGGTCACTATAAACAATTCCGTCAACTGTTGTGTTGAAAAAGAATGGACCGACTATTTTTCTCCGCGAAATCGCGCACCACACACCGATCTTTTGTGGATGAAGTGATTGTTCGTGTAACAAATGGGGATTGTTACTTGACCAGTGTCGAGAATTTTGACTGTTGACATATCCATTTAAGTGGAACCATGCTTCATCCGTGAAAAGAACCTTATCCAAAATATTCACACCATTGTCTCTAATAAAATTTCTAAACCTTTTGCAGTATCTTACACGTGCACCTTTGTCTGCTTCCTTCAGTTCTTGCACATCCTCTACCTTATATGCACGTAGGTGCAATTGTTTTAACGCTCGGTGAGTTGTTGTTTTTGATACACCTAACTGTGCTGCAAGTTTACGAACAGATTTCCTGGGAGATTGTGATATTCTCTGCCCCACATCCTGCAGCACACCTTGTGTCAAAACTGGTGGTTGTCTGTGGTAGGGTTTGTCCTTAACTGATCTTGTTTCACGAAATCTGGAAACAAGTCGATATATCGTCGAATTTTCTGGAACACTGTTATTCGGATATTTCTCGCGAGACACAGTTTTTACACTAGCGTACGATTTTGAACAAAAATAATGTTCCACAATGAACACCCTCTTTTCCAAAGAGTACTTCATTTCACAGAACAATTCTAATCCCCTACGAACAATGCGAAATGCACGGCTCAAACAGTTTTGAGTACACAAGTAACTGATTTTTTTGTTCTCGTTCGGTGGGCGCTCTTATCGCATTGCATGGTAGCCAGGAGTAGGTAAGTAACAGTTTTTTTCACCATAATTTTCATTTTCTTTTTTTACTGTTTCCTGCATTTCCATGTCATAGACCATCACTAAACACACCTTTTGTTGCCTTCAAACATCAACAGTGTTGCCACTGTACGTCATATTTTTTTAAAAACACCCATTTGGACCGGTACGCCTTTACGAGGCATTTCAGGATTGGCTATACGTGAAAACGATCGGTTTTCTTCTCTGAACTATAGATGGCGAAATAGTCCACCTACCCAAGGTGGAAATTGACGTCCAAATTTCCGTACGAATGTTTGACGTGCAATTTTCCATGCTTTGTAAAAAAAAAAATTTACACTTTCACTTATATTTGGCAACACTGCATGAACAACACTGCACCCCGTTTGTTGTTTCTATGTTTAAAAATATCTACTTGGACAGGGCTAACATTTGGTGTATGACTTATGAATGTACAGGTTTCGGTTACAAAGTAACGCCACTCTTAATTCCCAGTTGCGCCGTTCGTAGGACACCCTGTAGTTTAGGTTGCTGCGGCAATAAACTTTCCGCTTTAGAGTTTAACTTCGAGTTTGTGTTTTAAGTCCACGTTATGCACAGTATGGCTAACCGGGACTGGACCTGCAATTTAAAGTGGAATCCGAACAATTATGTGCCTCAACCAGATAACGAACCAGGGATCCCTCGATTACAAGGGGACGCACGCACTTTCCACTTTATAAATACCAGAAAGTTAGTTAATATTTTCTAATTACTTCAACTTTCAAAACTTAAAGTTCAACACGTCTCGACTTTGTGAAATAAAAGCCATTGGTATATATGTCAGGAAGTGTAACTCAACTGGTAATGTGGGTCCGAGGGACGCCAAGCCAACTTAGACGCACTGCAACTCATACGAGAGAGAGTAGAATAAAATGTCCACCTTGCATGCAAAGTCCAACCACCTAGTCTAGAGTACATGGAAAGGGATGGCCATGGCAGTTTCTATCACAAATTGGTCAACAAATTAAATTTCACTCTGGTCTATCACACCCCACGTTACCTTTCAATGTCTAAATTTTTTGGAAGTATCCGATTGTAATTACCCGAGTTTGGCTCAACGCCTAATGAGACGAAGGTAAACGTTGCAGCAGAACGCAACAGACGCGTTTCCGGCGTGTCAGTGAGCGTGAACTTTTAAGATAACATGCACACTTCTGGCACGGAAATTCCCGCTTCGGTTCCGCGCGCTTCCCTGTACTGGGCGTTACACGATTTGATTTCAATAGAAGCACAAAACAGAAGTTCTGTTGATTTCTGTTGCCGCGTCTCAGTGGGCGTTAACTTTAAGTTAGATACGACACTGAACTTGACGAGGCTGCAAGAAAAGGAGATATTGCGAGCGAAGCAAATAATAAAATTTTACGAAATGTTTTTTTATTTGTATAAAATTTGAAATCGAATGGGAAATTGCAGCTCTGTGCCCCTTGAAGGTTCTCTTGGCCGTCTGGAAGAAATAATGCAAGAAAGACGTGAAAACTAATTCCATCTTCAGTACCCTTTTGTCCTGCTACTCTTAATTTTCTGCTAGTCTTGCTTTCCTTTACTTCCATGTTTCTCCCACCCTAAAATTGATTCCCGTTCAAGTTTGGGCGACTATGCGTCTGCCACTTTTCCTCGTAGTTGCTTTGAACTTTCATCGGCTTGAAGATATTTCATGTTCTTTGAAAGTATAATATCGTTTAATAACGACGAAAACATTCCTCTATTCTAATTTTCTAGGTGAATATATAATAATATAGATGCATGGACGCCTGGAAGGAGGCAATGATGGCCACATTTCTTCCTTAGAAAACGATTGTCAGCCTAAAAGTACAATTACACACGCAGATATTCTGCCACCTTACGCACAGTTATCCTCCCCAAAGCGCCGACATTTTACATACATTCTTAGATATCTTCCTTTTATGCTATGGTTTGTGATATTAACATAAAAAAAAACGCACCAAGGGTTTTTCCTCAGGGGAGCAGCAGTGATCAAAGTCAGGAAAACGTTCAGTAATGCTATCCCCAGTTAAGAAAATTCTCACAAAGCACTCACGACAAGGATAATTTACATAGGCATTCCTCATTCCTCCACCTACCGCATTTTGTCAATATTGCTCCATACAGCTACAAGCATCCCCAAACTGGGCAAAGCATTTTCATTTTCATTTCGAGCACTAGGGGACAGGGTAAGATTTCATATCTTGTCCTTCAGTCATAAAAAATCACCTTTACATTTATTATTATTGTTATTATTGTCGTTGCTTTACAAATGATAAAATTTTATTTGAATCAAAAATACCGTGGCGTTGTTGCTAAGTTCAGACTTGAGTCTACTATTTCAATAGAAACTGGATTCGACTTGCTTCCTTTCCATAAACATCTATCAATTTTTTTTATGAACAGTTCAGCGTCTTTTGTACTTTTACACGATGCGCATATCAGAGACTAGGGCCTCCCCGACGGCGTAGTGGTAATGGCGTGTCTTTGTAATGAAGGTGTTTCGGATTCTGCAGTCAGAGGAGACACACAATGCTTCGGATCCCACTAAAAACTGTCGGTCCAGTTCCGATTAGCGTATCTGTGCATAAAGTGGGCTTAAACCAAAAACTCAAATATCAGAGAGCACTAAATCTGGTCTGTTTGAAGACATATCTCGCCAACAATTTCACTATTCAAATTTCATTAGGTGACACTCCTGAAATTATTGAGTTCGACGCACATTTTGTGTTGCCATTTCTAGATTTCACTTACTTGCAGTAAAGAACACTCTGATAATTTAGTATATCCAGAATTCTTTCATCGCTATCATTTCAAATTCCTGACTTATCGGAAATCCCGAAAGTAGGGAAATCATTTCCCGAAGTTTGGACCGGGACAGGATTTCTAGGTCCCGCAAACTGTAGTGTGTTTTCCGTTGAGTTACCGGACGTCTCCTTGATACGTTAACAATCATTATGCGGCTGGTAGTATGTCAGAGGTCCCAGGATCGAACACTCGTCATTGTGTTTGTTCAATCACCATGAACTTCGTGAGTCATCCTCGTCATTATAAGTAAACCGTAACTTAGAATTTCGTGAAATATCCAGAATTATTACGTAGAATTTAATAAAAAAAAACAGCGTATGCGAAGCAGAAGCCGGCTGATTAACATCTGTGCATAAGTTGAACTTGAAACTACGGACGAATGATATCGGAAATTTGATATCGCGATATATCGTCAAGAAAATATAATCATAGACGATACGATAATATATTTTTTTCCGTATCGTGATATCGGCGATATATCGTCTCAATCTCTCCACGATACATATCGCAAAACTATCGTGACAATATATTGTCTAGTTGATATCGTCTGGACTACAGTTTTTCAATATCGCGATATTATCGTCTGGGCGATATGTCGCCCAACACTACTTGAAACAACTAAAATGTTGGTTCTGCTAACCGAAGGCTCGGTGTTCTGTTCACACCACACAAATATTTTTTTCATAAAAGCGACCTCTATTGAACGTCCGTGGAGCAGTGGCGCAACCACAGGGGCGCAGGGGGCATTGCCCCCACCAACCTTAAATTTCTAGGGGGATAGGGGGGTTAATCATTAACGGCCAAGTGTACCTGCAGGGGTCAATTACCGCCTACAACTTCAAATGTTATGCAAATAAAAATACCTTTCGTAAAATTTTCTTCTTGCTCGCTTCGCTCGTGTTGTCTCTTTCCTAATCTTATCAAGTCCAGAACCGTAGCTAGGGGGCGGCGGGAGTCGGCCCTGGCGCCGAGCGATGTAAGTGAAAATAAGTTGTAAAATTGATTTATTTATTTGTGGTTTTAACTCAACTTTTCGCACTGAAAGGCTAATCGGAACTGGACCTACAGTTTAAAGTGAGTTCCGAAACACTGTGCCATGTGCTTCCATGGCCGTAGACAGAAAAATATTTCGGGGGGAAGGGTTCAACCATAATTGATCATATAGTTAATAGTATTACATGCAGTCACTAAACACTATATGTGTTTCATGGCACGAAAAAATTGTTAAATGTAAATACTACACTAGCTACCCTGCTGGAATAGTAAGAGTAAAGTACGAAGTTAGAGGGTTCCAGGTTCGAACTCTCGTCAAGCATGGGTAGGTACATCCTCATCGTCGCGGTTAACCCACAATGTAGAAAAGCAACATAAAATAACTAAAATAGAAACTTATATGAAGTATTTTTTTGAAAATACAGAAAACGTCTACTTAATGCTTCAATGATGTTCTCGCAACAACGAAAATAATTAGTGAATAAAGAATTTAAGAATATGTGGCAGCAATAATATTTAAAATGTGACACATACAAAATTCAAATTCAAACTTTTCTCCTACAATAATGATCATCATGGTGATGATAATGGTGATGATGATGATGATGATGATGATAATAATAATAATAATAATAAAGGGAAACAACTCACCGAAATGGAAACTACAATACAAAACGCCGAGAACGCTTTGAAAACTGGTCGAGCACATCCTCAGGGTTTATCTTCATGTTGCGATGAACAGACATCAATGCCAGACCGTTGAGTCGATTTTCACTGGTGGAATTTCGAAGGTAAGTATTGAGTCGTCTGAGTGCTGAAAATGTTCTTTCCGGTGAAGAAGTTGAAACTGGCAATGTAGCAGGTATCTGTAGAAGTTGACTTATGTTGGGAAATAATGAAGAATTACACTGCACAAATCCTTCTACAGCAGACTTGGGTGGTGTGTTGTGCTTCTCCCATTTTGATTTCCACACTGCAAATTCAGCGTGGGCAATACTGGGCTCAGGAAGGTAGTTTTTATAAAAGTCTACACATTCCTTCAGGTCTTCACTATTGGCTGTAACACATTTACTTGGAATAACATTTTGCAAATATATCAATGTCCTGTGGCGTTGGAATCTGTCACTAAGCTGTGTTATAATATGGTTTAGAAACGGAAGAAAAATTTTCAACTTATAATACTCCTCACTGGTCATAGAAGGGATATTGTATCGATGGGATTGTCTTTTCACGATCCTGGGAAAATCCATATGGCCACCGTTTTCAGTAACCATGTAAGTGGCATAGGCGAAAATCTTCTTGAATTCTTCTTCTACATTTTCGCGCATGGCATTTAAAGTATTGATAACATGGTCCACATGGTTGCAAGCTTCTGCTAAGCCTGCATTTTCAGCCTGGAGTTGTCTACATAAAGTTAGGGTGTAAGAAAATATGTTTTCTAAAGTCAGGAGGGGGACAACGAATTTAGCTCCTTCAATGGCACTTAACAATTGGCATTCCTTTTGAGCAGTCTCCTTGTTTGCAGACGATTCTAGCAACTCCAGTGCATTCACTACAGCTGGTTACAACTCTTTAAATCTGATAACACTCTCGTGCTTATGGACCCATCTTGTTTCACAAAGACCTAACAGAGTTCCATGTTGACATTCTGGTACGCAGTAGCGTACGCAGGATTTCATCAAGGGTGTGTTATTTAGAAAACTTTCTACAAATTCACATTACCATTGTTTTATTATACTTTAATAAATAATAATAATAATAATAAATTAATTTAATAATTATTATAATTAATTAATTAGTTTAATTACTACTAATAATTACTACTAATGCAGCTGCTATTTATGAAGAAATAGAACAAAATTACATTTCTTTTGTTTCTTTGTTACAAAATAATTGTCTAGTCAACGGTTGAATATGATAAGTGAGACAGGGCCTCCCCCATGGCGCAGTGGTAGCGTCATTGCCTTGTAATCAAGGGGTCCCGGGTTCGATATCCGGTGGAGGCACAAGTGGTTCGGATCCCACTTTAAACTGTAGGTCCAGTCCCGATTAGCCTTACTGTGCATAAAGTGGACTTAAAACACCAACTCAAACCAAACCAAACCAATAAGTGAGACATTTTAAGTGTGAAGAAAATTCATAAAAATAAGCAAATATATTACATTTATTGAAATAATCGAAATATGAAACTCATTCAAGGAGCCGCGCTGCTCTAGTCTGACAACTTCGTGGGATATCCGGGTTCGATTCCCGGAATTGGTTGGAATTTATCCAGCCTTGTCTCCGCACCCAGCCTCATAGCAATGGGTACCTGAAAGCAACCCTGGGGGATGATGGCTGCCGGAGCATGGTGCTGATCACATCACCTGCAAAATAGTTCGAGATCGAGAATCTTTGGGGCCCACCACACCACTACATGTGCCTTCATAGCACGGTGCTATATGCACGGGGGAATTTACATTACCTTTGCCTATGGCACTCGCCCAGGATGATGATGATGATGAAGCGCGAGAATACATGTTGCCAAATTCCACTGAGTCTGTTTTCGTTGAAAAGTAAGTTTATAGACATTCCAACACATTTATCACTTCTAGGTGATTCAAAAAGCACTTCTTCAACATTATTTAATGATGTGGATGTAGACTCAGCATCACTTGAGAGTTCACTGCAATAACGTCGGCACACTGCGACGAAGCAAGGACTTTTCACAATTCTCGCGAGAGTCACTGCGCGACTTTTTGCAAAAAAAAATTGCAAAATTGAACTTTGCGGCCGCTTAGATTGTGTTTGGAATGTTGTGTTTTTCTTCATGCTGCATGGGAATAATAATTCAAATTATTATTATTGTTATTATTATTATTATTATTATTATTATTATTATTACTGTCGCAGATCTTTGACTGTGATAAATTAGCCATTTTTAATTTTTCACAGCATTTTCCATAATATTTCAAAAGCTCAAGGGGGGGGGGGGTTAAACCCGGTAACCCCCCTGGTGTACGCCACTGTCTGGTAGGTTTTCTTTTATTGCCGTTTTCAGAACTTCGTTTCTTGGAGTAGACGAACGGAAGAAATTTGCAGCAGACTGAATGTTTCCTAGGCAATTGCGTATGGACGATAGAGTACACGAATTTGCCAAAGCAAGGTTCAAGGAATTAGCACTAGAATGGGCGCAAAGAGCCATGGGGTGGTCCTTCCTAATATATTCATTAACACCATGCAGGCAACCGCTCATGGCTGACGCTCCGTCATATCCCTGTCCAACCAAGAAATGACAGTTTATGTTATTTCTTTTTAAGGTTGCAGAAAGCAGTGTGGCCAAGCCCTTGACTGTAAGGTCGACTGCTGGAACAAATTGATGAAAGTCTTCGCGAATTTTACCTTCCTTCCAATCTACATAACGCACACACACAGATACCTGTTCACGAGAAATGTCTGTAGTTTCGTCTGCCATCACAGAGAAACACTCGGCAGCATTCTCTTTCTTAATTATGTCACCACAAATCGTAATTAATTCGTTCTGAATGGTAGGGCTTGTGTACTTTGAATTGAGCGCACCCGATTCCAAATGTATCTGAAGCACAGCGTCACCTGCACTTACACGGAACCGTAGTAAGGCACGGAAATTACCGTCGTTTGTCTCAGCCTCCTCAGACTTCATCACGTTTCAAAGTCATCCGTTCCGCGAAGGCCAATTTCTTGACGACCGCAGAGAATATTTTTTTCTATAATGGAGCGCAGTTTCTCGCGATTTTCAGCTCCTTGTTTAGCTCACTCGCTGCACAATTGGTCCACTATCTTATTACTTTTCCCTTCAGTCACTTTTATGAAATTCTCGGCTTGCTCTAAACACCGTTTATGGTATGACGTATTCGCATGGTTTGCAAAATCTTCCAAAGCATTTTTTAAAATTGCAGTGCTCTTTGGTAACGAGAACCCCTAAATGTTGATGCCCCTCTTTACCCCCTTCCTCCCCTCGAGAAAACAGTACGCACACTTTGCACAATGCGCCTTCCAGTTTACTGGAATAGGCTAGCCACGGAAACTTTTGCAACCACGTAAGCTGAAATCTTAAATTTCGTGCAGTTCTGCGCGGGAAAGCATATGTTGAAGAAGGAACCCACGGATTCTTCAAAAGTTGTTATTTTTTCAGATTGTTGAGATTTGCTGCATTAAGGTAAAGGCCAATATCATTTTCACAGAAAGAACTATCACTATTAGTTAACAACAAATCGGCTCATGCATTTGTCATAATATCATTTTGCTTGTCATCCGTTGATTTCGCGGCGAAGTAATCATTAGAGGTGTCACGACTGTTACATCCGTTTTCACTTTTAGGTTTTTTCTTGAAAAACCTCCCAATCGAGAGTTGTCCGCTTTTCCCATCTGCACCGCGTTTCATTTTTGTGTTCGCAAAGCTCTAGAACTCCGGCACAAGAAACACACTCGTATCACACCACAAGGACGCGATCTAAAAGGACAAAGATACTTCCATCCAGCAATATTAAATTTGAGACTGGAGGCTTTGGCATGTTTGTTTGACAGTCAAATCTAAATTCAACCTTAAGCGATTCATTCATTTGTCACGATGCAGACGCATCTCGCGCATGGTGCAGTAATATTCCCAGTAGGGAAATTGTTCAAACAAGGGATCTTGCGGGGGGGGGGGTTTAAATAGGAGAGACGGAGAAAAACTTATAAAAATATGCAACAAACTGGGAAATGAAAACATTAAACTTTTTCTTTTGTATATGTATCTTAGACTTAAAGACGATATTTGAATATTACAATTATAGAAATGAAAGGGGAGGGGGTTTAAACACCTTATCTAACAACCCAGGGAATTTAAAAGTTAAAAGGGGAAATTTTGAGTCCCAACCAGAAACAACAATGAGAACGTTAAAGTGAAAGTTTAAGGATCGCAGGTGGGCTGTGGACATAAATAGAACCTGTTTTCCTCAAGTTTCAGGAATTTCAACTGTTTGAAAATTCTGACTAAATTGTCCCAAGGCGGATTTCTGTCCACATTTTCTTCCTGTTGCATTTTTGTACCTAGTTAGAGCTGTGAATAAGTTTTCGACTTTGGATTCTCAACCTGTATAAATCTAACATGTCAGAAGTTTCGGGGGGGTTGAACCCTAAGAACCCCCCTTAAATACGGCCATGTGTGCCTCCACCGGGTATCGAACCCTGGATCCCTTGACCACAAGGTGCTTCGCTTGCAATACATCGTTCTTCTCTGTAATGCATTGTATATTCCCATACAGAGAAATAACACTTGTCTTCATTGATTTTCTTTTAAATGCATGGAAAATTGTTTGGAGGAAAGGGAGCGTGCACATTTGAGAGACAATTTATGTAATTTTTGCTGTTGGATTATTTTGAGATGGATGATTTGACTGTGTAATGTATTTAAATAATATCAGTTGTATATAATATGATTAAATAAACTTTGAATAAGTACAGAATTGTGTGTCCACGTCGCTCCTTGTTTCATAAATGTGATACATATATCGTGCCCGAAAGAAAAATAAAATTATATTTGGAATGCATTTATCAAACATTTTCTGTCCTTAAAAAGTAGTTTGTGTACTTGTTTTCTATTATTAATGTCAAATTGAACGTGTTGAACAAATAGTTCAAATATTTGGTTCGAACACAAATGCTTTACCACCAACACCCTTTTTGCATAATTTACAAGGGTAATACCATCTTTGATACTACCACTACTAATATTACTACCACTACTACTACTACTAATAATAATAATAATAATGTTCATCTTGGGTTCGAATTCCGGCTTGGGCATGGATATTTGTGAGTGTCCATTCATATATTTCATCATGTCAACACTCATCACCAGCTTAGCAAATTAGCCAAAACTGGAACAATAAGTGAAGTAAAATAAGGAAATAGACAATAATAATATTAATATTAATAATGTTATATAAATAACTTTATTATTATTGTTGTTATTGTTGTTGCTATTATTATTATAATTATTATTATTATTATTGGAACGTTTATACTGACACTTCCCTCCCCCCGACAAAAAATCGTGGTTGTGCCTCTGTCGTAGAGCCGAATGGACGAACCGAAGACAAGAATTACACTTTATGACGAACTATCAGTGGAGGGCTTATCCAAAATTCAATCACGTGATACGAAACCCCTATCACTCCAACAAACTTTTCCTTTACTTCCCGACTAAATGCCAACCTGACAAACCCAACCCCGTCCGCCTTGCCCGTAGCATAGATAGCAATGACTGGAGAGCCACAGTTGAAAATTCTCTAAATCAAAAGCACTATCGTGAACTTTGTGCAACTTGTCAATCAAAACGCGCCTTTGAACCACGTATGTGCAGTACCTTAACTTTTCTTTGAATTAAATTTTGGCCATAACAACAATTAACCTGAATCCCTCGTACCACTAGAAAATGACCCGTGTGAACTAGAATTCCCCCCCTCCTGGAAGTGAAGACTGTCATTAGTACATACATTTCCAAATAACTATACACTGAGAAATTATATGGGTGAAAGTGTAACACCACGATTCAGTAATACTCATTTATTGACCAAGAATAAAAATAAACCAATACTCACTTATAGGTACACAGGCGTTAATCCACAAATCTACTAATTTTACGTCATTGTTCAAGTAAATGATTCATGCAAGAAGCTGCCCCTAAACTACATCTGAATAAACACGTAAATGAAAGTGTAATGTTTTATACAATCACAACTCAAGGATGATCTCCCTTGGCATAGGAGAAGTGAACTAAAAAAAAAAAAAAATTAGACGGATTTCAAAATTAACCCATAAATGAAAATATGCTCTCATGCAACTAGTTACACTTATAAAAACTAATAACAAATATGAGAGGTTCATACATCAACTGTAAGTTGCTCAATAACTCGAGAAAGGGTCACTTGCCCTGGAGCGACAATCACCATTATATCTTTTGTACCAGATAGAAATAAACAATGTTAAATTTAATCACAACATAATTCCATATTCTTATCCCCTTAGATAATTTATTGTTCAGAAATCTCTCGAAACTGTATTGTTCAAAATGCCGGCGCAATGCCCTTTGTTAGATCTGCGACGCAGGAAGTTCGCGAATCATGGCCATGATACGGATCACAAGAATGCTAGCATGCTTAACCGATGTGGACGTCGTTTTTTCAAAGTTCCTTAAACCACCATTCGGTTGACGTTTAGATATAGGAATAATTTCGTACTTACATCTCTGCTGCATATACCAACCATGTGACCAAGGCAAGCGGCCACAAATTCCATTTATCGTCTGATCTGACGGTCGTACGTTTCACTATTTGAGAATGTACATAATTCCCCAAGTCTTGTTCTTAAAAGGTGATATGCACAACAACTCGCACTAGCTTCGCAAATCCGATATCAATCGATTTCTTTCTGTGCGTATTCCTATTCAACATCCTACCTTCTCCATACTTTCGCCACTCCCTCCAGTTCCGGTTCCGGTCAATATTTTCTTCTTTTTTCCAAGAGATTTTATGCACACTAAATCCCCTAATATCCATCACCCTTTTTCAATTTAGGTTCACAATAATGACGCAAATCCTTCTATTTACTACATAAGTTTTGCCGTAACAATTATCACTATAACACCAAATAAAATGTTGAAATTACCAGATTTAATTTTTAAATTTCAATACATATTATTCACGCACACAGAAATGGCAAAGGCCATTTATTGAGCAAAATTTATACAACTTGTGACAGCGCCGCAGACTACTGCCACCTAGTGAGTAAGTCTTAAACACCTTCAAAACACACGTAAACAGTTTAAATCAAATACCGCTGTATTAACGTACACTTTTTGACATGGATTTAGTAAAGAATAAACACAGTATACCATTAAAAGGTATATATAACAATATTCGTTATATATGGCGCCCAACAAGGGCAGAACCCATTTCAATCATCTCACACTATCACACTACATAAATTGTACACAGGTCTCTAATACCGGACCACAAAATTTACAAAACATAAAGGTTAAGTTACTTTATACACTAAAATTACTCATTCTGCACTGACCACTTGTTTGAGGTCCTCTCTGAGAGTTGGAATTCTCAGTTTGCACTGGTCATCACATGCTTGGGCATCCCAACATGCGCTAAATCAGGAATGGTATACCCAGTTGCGTACCGCCCCTCCGCAAGGTTGTGTCCACTTCACAAACAGTCCGCCGCGGGCACTAACTAGCTTGAAACCCGCAACTGCACAACCCCCTTCGAACCTAAAACTTTACAACAAGTTGCTAACCTCAATGAATCGATCAAATTTTACGAGGCCCACAAACTTGACTTGCCACCCTTAGTATTGTCCATTCCAATGGTCACCCTAATCGCAAAGAATTTAATTACTCTTGTCCTTAGGATTCAAGGACCTTGTTCCGAACCTCTGCTCATTGAACGAAATTGCCTTGTGCTTGCCATGGTTACAATTTAAAAAATTGAACTCAGTCTTACCTCAGACTTATCCCTAAAATAATGTACAATTTATTTCTGATGGGAAATCCCATGAGTACTCGAGAATGCTTTCCATAATATTGGAAACAAGGGAAGAAGATCCGAGGTCATCATCTCGTATGCCGGCTCGCCGCAGAAATGTACCTACTTGGCTAACTTCGCCCGCCGCAGGCAAATTTCACTTAACCCACACGAGAATGTACCAAACCTCAGTCCTCACTACCCCCAACTTCATCCTGGTTGCCTTTGATGGTAACACCTTGTGTAATGCTATCTCAAGCAACGACGTAAAAAAATTATTTTTACACCAAATAAATGTTCAGATTATTCTCCAAAATTTTGCAGGTTTGGTCTACCAGATTGTCAGGAAAATGTTATTGCACAAATCCAATTCTTTATTTGGACTAAATTCAGCAAACTTAACTGAATCCGGGCAGGGAGAATTCACTACAGAACAGAAGCTACAACAAACTTAAAATAACGTCGCCCTATTAGGACACGATGAGTATTTATTGCCTCCAAATGTATAACTATCATTTTTCGTCATTCACACAGGAACCTAACCCAGACATTCATCATGAGTAAGCCCAAAGGTAAGTTTTTGTAGGATGTAAGATTTCATGTTGCTACGCAAGATTTTGGATAAAGTATGTTCGTACCTCTTGAATACTGACTATAACCGTTATTTCTTACTATAACCCTGCAGTTCTATTGAGAAACTCATATTAATACAGAAGCTCCAAGACGGACTTGTGTCACGATCAAACCATCACTATGTGGCAAACGTCCTCTCGACACTTTACCATTCTCACATAATCTATGTGTGGAGACATCCTTAGAAGGAAGAACAAATTCGACCTCTAGTGTCCCTGATATTCCCCTCTG
Organism: Lepisma saccharinum; assembly: GCF_977018435.1. NCBI lineage: Eukaryota > Metazoa > Arthropoda > Insecta > Zygentoma > Lepismatidae > Lepisma > Lepisma saccharinum. The sequence goes on from NC_139234.1 coordinate 99,056,801, forward strand.
AGTAGTGTATATTTATTGTTTCTACGCCATACTTGGTACGAGCCCTTTTTTATCCTCTTTTTTTATCAATTGAATATCAGTTTTTGACATATTTTGACAATTTGTTGTCGATGTTTTAGCGTTTAGCGATGTTTTAGTACAATTTTCAATTTCTCCCACTCATACTTGGTACGAATGCCACGATCTTACGTGATATAACTTAACCTATTCATTTTTTTTATTACGTGCTAAAGTACACGGTGGCCGCGGTGGCTCAGTCGGTAACGCGTCTGACTGCCATGCTCAAGGTCCCGGGTTCGATCCCCGGCCGGTTCAAATCCGGGAACTTTTCTAACGGTGGAAGCGGCCCCGGCGCCCACCCAGCGTCGAATAACATGGGTACCTGGGGGAAACCCTGGGGGGTAAAGGCGGTCAGGGGCGTGATGCTGATCACATCACCCCCACTCACGACCGGATCAAGAAAGTGTGGGGCGTTACCCCCACACCCACTATACGCCTTCATGGCGTGGTGCTATACACAGGGGAACACTTTACCATTAAACTACACGAGAGCCTCTACGTGCTTTGACTACTTTAGAGAGTAGGTGAAATGGTACGTTCTGGCTGGGTCCTTTGACCTACTTTTTATTTTACGACGTTTTACGGACTAAACTAACCTACAAGTAGGTGGAATGGTACGTTCTAGCTGGGTCCTTTGACCTACTTCTTTTTATTTTACGACGTTTTACGGACTAAACTAACCTACAATGAGAGAAAAGTGGACAGAAAAAGCTCTGGCATCACTTTTTAAGCTATTTTTACCTCCTCCAATTTAGCTCTGATGGTACCTCGTCCTTTAACCTACTTTTGAAATGACTTACCTATAAGTCTGTCTCCTCTTACTGTAAGGTCCCTCAGTGTAATCTACTACGACCTGCTAATATAGGCTTCTGCTCTCAGCGTAATCTGCCACGACCTAAAAATACGATGGTGTTTTTTTTAAAAAAAAACTCAATTGTGCGATCTTCTACAATGTGTGGCCCCCCTTTCTGCTACGACCTAACGGGACCTCTATTACGATGGTTTTGGAGCCCCTGCTATGATTTTTTTTCCTCCTCATGATGCAAACAAAAATGGTATTGTAGCGGTATTTGAAATCGACTGTGCTGTGTGAAGTGGGAAAAAAAATCTTCCTGTTCACTGAACAAATAGGAGAGCTGGAAGAGTACTTCCTGGCTTTTCATCGAAAAAACCGGGGGTGTGATGATGATGTTCAGTTCAGACAATGGAATGAGGGACTATTTTCGGATGCGGATTACGCCACCTTGCATCCCTTATAATCCGAAAGCTCTGCCGTGGAAACTTCCATATCATCTAAAGCGACTGTTCTGAAGACGATATTTAAAACTGTTCCGTTACCCTCTCGTTCTTCACGTCGTACGCGAAGGACTTCTCTGCGACCAGGATGACGCTGCACACGGTATCCTCGGGCAATGGACTGTTGAACTCGCAGACGATCTTGATGTTGGTGCGATCGTTAGTAGTGTAATTGATGATACAACCAGGACCACTTACAGGTGTACAAATGATGAGCTCATATAATTAAACAGCCCGATTTGCCCACACTTAAAATTATGCCAAGATGCCCTTATTCCCCAATTCTTCAAGTGTGATATGCTCTTAATTCTAAGAATTTTGAATCCTAGTGTACAAATGATGACCCCCCTCAGATTGATTTGCCTACACTTATAAAAGGCACTTCTGTGAGATTGTTGTCCATAAATTTGTTAAAAATATGCCCCTCTTGATATTTTTTTTGCCCACACCTAAAACTAGGCCAAGATACACCCACACCCACCCACACCCACCCACCCACATTCACCCACCCACACACACACACACACACACACACACACACACACACACACACACACATACATATACATATTTACTTCCGGTTTAAGTTCAATTGGGCACCAGGCTCAACTTGCATATCTAGTATTAAGATAATGTAATTCTTCTAGAATTGCTCTGTGACTCTCTCATTTCTTACATCATAAACATATGATTTTTCACCTATGAGAATAACACTACATATGGTGTCATCAGGGAGTGTATCGTGGAATTCACAGATAATTTTTATAAAAACTCTCGGGAAATTCCCGTGAAAAATTATGACCCCTCGGGAATTTCCCGTTTTTTTCTTCTCGGACCGGCTTAGGGTATATAAAGAGATTTTGCATTGCATATCAGCCAGTATTGTGAGAGTGGCTGAGGAGAACAGATGTGTTGTTACAGTGCTTCTCATACTTACAGGCCTGTTTGGTTCAATATATTATTCATATTAAATATATTTCTGGTATATTGAACAAAAAGAGCTTATATTTTGTATAAAAAATCTGATATTTGTTGCATCCAGCTTGTTTGTTGTAATCCACTCTTATTTAGAGTCAGGCTTATATTTGTCCCAGCCTGTTATACAAAAATCAATACATAACACTCAGCGCTAGGTCATTGCCATTCTAGGACATGCATGTCTGTGCAGGCATTTGCGGAAGGTCAGTGTAGATCAATATTTATTCTCTTTTTCCACTTGTAGGCTATTAGCTTTACAACCTGTCATAATAAGCATAAAGTTTTGGTTTAAAACCCAAAAAATTTTATATAATAAACTGAGAATAAAAATTAACAATATTAACATATTAAATATACACAAGAAATATACAAAGCACACAGCTGAACAATATATATATATATATTAAGTACAAAATTTTGAATTGAACCCCAGGAAATCTTATATAATAAACCAACAACAAAAATGCCAAATCAAAAATATTGCAATCAGTGTAAAAAGAATATATCCAGACCCAATTGGGCCAGACACCAAAGGAATTGTGACCCAGGCAAATATAGAACTCCCACTAAACTATGTCCTAAATGCCATAAAATATTTAGCAAGGCATATTTCAATAGGCATGTGGGTTCTTGTTCTGTACAGTCATCAACGTTGCCCCCACAACCATCTACATCTGGTCTGAAAAGGAAGCACGAAACACCTCTTAATGCTGGACCAGCAAAGCAGCCACGCTATGCACCTATCCATAGCAGTTTTAACGGCCAACTTAGGGATCACCGGTTTGTATCAGAGCAAAAATGTGACATTAAGAATTTTTTGAACAGTATAAATCCTGATGTGCAGGCAATTCTAAATGCACAAAATGGCTCTTATAAGCTGTCTCTCAAATTGTTTACACAATATAAGAAGCCAAATGGCACAAAATTTACACAGCCCCACATAACAGAAACTGTACAGGTATATTCAAATGCAAATTCAGACAAAATAATAAGCAGTTTGATAGATCAATTGAATATTAAACACTCTGAATTTGCAGCAAAAGAGTCTGGATGGAGCCTATGCGGATCTTCACACAAGTTATATGTTAATATTTCTGAATTCAACCTATTACAAGGTTCCACTTATGTGCCATTACCTGCCAATATCAAAAACAAAACAGCCGTGGTTAATATAAAAAATAATGACGAGAAATGCTTTTTGTGGTGTATTTTAGCTGCTTTGTATCCAGTTTCAAGGCATCCTGAGAGAATAACTTATTATAAACAACATGAAAATGATTTTGATGAGGCAATGGAGGGTTTAGAATATCCAATGCTTGTTCAGAATATTGATAAATTTGAAAAAAAGGTCAGGCACATCAATGGCAAACAATTATCTATTAATGTATTTACTTGTTCTACTGGCCGTGACAATTGCTTGATAGATCCTCTCAGAATCAGTACACTTGATGATGAATCTGCTATTCCGATTGATCTGCTCTTAATTAAAGGGGATGGCACAAATCATTACACTCTGATACATAATCTTGAAGCTTTAGTTAGAACACAACTAGACAAAACTCATAGAATATTCAAGTTGTGCAGAAGATGTTTGTCTGTATTTGATGGTCAAAAAATGGTGAAAGGGGTTCGGGAAGAGAATGCAGAAATTGCTAAAAACAACTTAATTGAGCATCTGAAATACTGTGGCAACCATAAACCTGTTCATATGGTGATGCCAATGCCAAGTGAAAATGCAAAATTCAAAAAGTTTGAAGCCCTGTTGGAACACCCAGCATATATAGTCTGTGATTTTGAATCAAATAATAATAATAATAATAATAATAAATTTTCTTTATTCAGCGGGCGAGGTTCAGCCAAGGGCTGCTCTGCCACCTAACCCTTGTCAATATGAGAATACATATGAGATGATTATAAACTTATGGAGCAGTAAGCTAAACGTAAAATAATAATAATAATAATAATAATAATAAAAAATGAAGAAAGAAAAAAAAATACATAGGAATTAGTTGCAAAAAAAAAGTGTAACTAGGAATAAAAAAGACAATAGTAATAATAATACAATAATACAATTCCTTATAGTGAGTGACTTGATACCTTCAGTATGTGCCCCGACTCTGCCATTGTTCCATTAACAGCAGATCTTTTATTTTACCTTTAAAATATAATGGGTTTTTTACACTAGCGATATTTGCAGGCAATGCATTCCATGCTTTGGGAGCCGAAAAGGAGAAAGAGGATTTGTAGGCCTTGGTAGAGTGATGGGGTAAATCGAAGTTGTTCCGCTTACGTGTAACATACTGATGGATTTCCCTACGGGAATGCATCTTCTCAAACAGGTACTGCGGTTTACCTTCTGTCAGTATGCGGCGTATGAAACAGAGATAGTGCAACTTCCTTCTGTTTGCCATGGTAAGAACCTGATTATTATTTAAGAATGGAAGAATATGATCGGATCTTTTTGCTTGAAAAATGTATCGGAAGCATGCATTTTGCACCATTTGTATTTTTTTACTGAGCTTTTGCGAGAGTTGCGGGCCGTAAACATTATCACAATAGTCGAACAATGGGTAGATTAATGCTTGGATGAGCCTTAGCTTGCATTCCGCAGGGAGGAAGTCACGGAAACGATTCAGATTCCTAAGTGTTCCATAAGCTTTCCTACATTGCGTCTTTACATGTTCTGTCCAATCAAAAGTTTCGTCAAAAATCAGACCAAGATTTTTAGCAGTGTTATTCCTGACAATGGGCAAATTGTTTATTTTGAGCTCGAACTTAATATTTTTAATTAACGACCTTGAATAATTAGAACCAATGATTATGAAAGTGGATTTTTCTGGATTTATTTTAAGACCGTTAGATACACACCAGTTACTGACGATGTTCAAGTCAGAATTTAGTGACTGAAGCTTATGTTCCAACGAAGCGTAATGATCTGAGAAATATAACTAGGTATCGTCTGCGTAAAAATGTGGAGTGAAGAATTTTATAACTTGCTGCAAATCTGCAGTGTAAAGGGTGAAGAGGAGGGGGCCTAATATCGATCCTTGCGGCACGCCTGCTTTCAGCGTTATAGGTTGAGACACGTGAGATGGTGAATTATGTAATACGACCCTTTGACGTCTGTTAAATAGATATGTTTGAAACCAGTTTAATGTTGAAGGAGAAAACTTGTAATATTTAAGTTTGGCTAATAATAAGTCATGCTGCACAGTGTCGAAAGCCTTACTGAGATCCAGAAGTACTAAAATAGTGACTTGCTGTTTATCAATGGCATAGAGAATATCATCCACAACTTTAGCAAGAGCAGTGGCTGTGCTGTGTTTCTCACGAAATCCGGATTGCAGCGGGGGCAGTAAATTATTCGTGTTAACGTAGTTTAACGTCTGCGAATGTACTATTTTCTCGAGTACTTTAGATAGCACAGGCAAAAGACTGATAGGCCTAAAGTCATTGTAAGAAGTGGCGATCTGCTTTTTCTGAAGTGGCAGGATTCGTGCTTCTTTCCACATTTCAGGAAAGACGCCACTGGAGAGAGAGGAGTTAATGACGTGCGTTAGCGGAGATAAAATATAAGGCAAAGAAAGTTTGAGCATTTTAGTGCTGATACCATCTACTCCAAAACTATTTGAGCGTATGCTATAAATAGTTCTATGTACATCTTTTTCAGTTACCTCAGTAAAGTTAAAATACTGTTCAGCGGTGGAACAGGTTTTGTTCTCGAAATGCTTTATTTGTGGAGGAGGAATTTCAGATTCATTGCAAATTTTACCAAAATGGTCATTAACAGCATCTAAATCTTCAGTGGTACTTATGAGAGAGAATGTATTATCGTGAGACTTCTTATTGTTAACAATACCCAATTGTTTCAACTCATTCCATGTTTCTCTCCGGTTTAAATTTTTCCCGCCAAATTTGAAGGTAAGATAACATTTCTTTTCTTGTCTTATGACAGTTGTTGTAAAGTTCCGGAGTTCTTTATATTGTTGCCAGTCGCTTGGATTGTTCGAACGTTTGAACTTTCGTAGCGCGTTATCTCTGATTCTCATCAACAATTTAACATTACTGGTGATCCACGGTGCATTTTTCTTATTGTGCTTTACGATTTTTAGAGGTGCGTGCGTGTCAAAAACATTTTGTATATTTGAGGTCAAAAACTCCACTTTATTATTAACATCATCAAGTGAGTAAAGCTTTGACCAATCTACATCAGTTATATCTTTTGCAAAAATTTCTTCGTTGAACGTATTAAAATTTCTACAATAAACGTAACTCGCTTGAGGTTCCGGTTTCTGCAACAAGAAATCAGCGTACGCAACGCAGTGATCTGATTTACCGATTGGGACAGTGACGTCAGTTTTAAACAGTAATTCTGTATTGTCAACGGCTATGATGTCAAGCAGCGTTTTACTTTTTTCGGTGATACGGGTTGGTTTATTAACTATTTGCGTTAGACCAAATGAATCAAAAATCGATCTTAAAAACCGTGTTTCTGGTTTATTCGGGGTGAGATAATCGCAGTTTACATCTCCTAACAGGAAGAGATTATCAACTAGTGGATAGATTTCGGACATTAATTCTTCGAACAATGTAAGTTTTGTGTACGGGACATTGGGTGGTCTGTATATGGAACATACGCCAAACTGTTTATTCATGTACTTCAGAATCAAAGTTAATGTTTCGATGCCTTCAGTATTTACTTTCGTCTCTATTGTTCGGACAGTTAAGTTAGATCTATGAAAAACTACAATTCCGCCACAGTTTTTCTTGGTTCTGTTTTTTGTTAGCGTTTCATAACCCTGTATACTAATTAGAGATAGTGGTGTTCCGTCCTTTATCCAGCTTTCTGTAATGACAATCAAGTCGAAGTCTCCCTCTTTTACAACAAGCCGCAGTTCGTCCATTTTCGGAACTAGCGATCTGACATTCGCGAGAGCGACACGGAAAAATGAGTGATTGCTTGGCCCTCCCCTTCCCAGCAGCTGGTCATTACCTCGGGGGTTAACGGGAACCGTCCTCACATTTGAGCCCTTGCAAGGAATGCAGTGAAAATCTTTGGATGTTTTCAGGCTTACCAACTATTGAATACTTGCTATTAAAGAGTAAAGGCTTACCTTGTCTCGTGGAACAAATGACAGGTCGGGCAGGTTGATATTTGGACACTGAGGTAACACGATTACACACATTTTCTTCATTACGTCACTCTTAATAGGACAAGGAAATATATATATATATATAAAAAAAAGAATATGTTGAATATATATGCGAAAAAAATGAAGCAAAAAAAAACAAAACAAAAAAAAAACAAAAAAAACGAGCGCACGCGCAATCACTTTTGTTGCTAAATCAGATTCAATAATAATAATATGATATAGTGAAGAATTTAAAGTACGTGTTATTATTATGCGGCAACGGATTAGATAAGCACAATATTTAGTTCAGGTGAATGCAGTCCTTGTGTATTTGATCTTGGGTCACTTCGGGGAGGAGGGGAGACTACGATGACAGCTGCTCCAGATCTCTCATGCGGGTGACGGTATGTTTCCTGCCATTCTCCGTGCGTACGATGATACGCCCATCCTCTGTGTAGCAAGAGCGACGGCCAAATCTGTCTTTAGCCACTCGCAGGATCTCTTGGCGAGTGGCCGTGAGGGACTCCGTGATGAAATAGGGGCACCCGGCGTCCCTTAGCATCCTCTTCGAAGACCAAACCAGGTGGCGTATTTTGTAAGTGGAGAATTTCACAATAATACATCGTCTTCCCTCTTGTAAGGCGTCGGCCACGGAGCGATTCTGTTTGCCCAGCCGATGACAGCGGGCAATTTCCTCTCTACGGACGTTCAGATTCAGTGTCTTGTTCAGCACATTCAGCACTTTATCCTCCACGTTTTCCTTTATGGTTTCTTGAACGCCGTGGATAAGCAGGCACTCCCTACGCGAGTACTGCTCCAGGTCATCGAGCTTCACTTCTTGGGCCTCCATTTTAGCCAGCAGGGAGAGGAACTCTTCTCGTTGGTGCTTGAACTTTTCTTCCATTTTGGCCTCCAGCTTGGTAAGTTCAACCTGTAGCTTCAATATGCCTTCCGAGTTAGGAGAAGCACTGGTGATGTTACCTCTTATTTCGCTTTCAAGTGCATCCTTGAAAGAAGAAAGTTCGCTTCGCACTTCTTGTTCAAAAGTTTCGAGGCGATCGTTAAGTTCTTTCGCTGGAGCGCGTGGCATCTTCGGTTGGTACGCCTGAGCCAGGAATGATGAAGCGAAGATCTCACTGAACACAAACTGCTGCTTTTTTTTAAAACGCGTCTTTTTACAACGTATGTACAATGCTCTCGCTGATGCACACACGTTCACTTCACTTATTAACTTGTAGCCCAAAGTCCAGCAAACCCAATATCCAGCGCAGAAAGAGTTTTATCCGGAGCCGATTCCAACACGTCTAACAACCTGTCGCCATCTTGTTGTTTGCATTTTGCAGCCCAGATCCTCATGAACCTTCAATTACACCATACCAGCTACATGAACCTTCCAGTTTTTATTATGTGGTTGTACAGGATGATGTTGTTAGTAAAGAATATTTATACATGGGAGCAGATGCCATCAAAAAATTAGCAGATAGAATACAAAATGAGTGCCATAACATAGCATCTAATCTCTTATTAAAATCAAAACCTATGTTGCCTTTAACAGAGGAACAGATTGAAGATTTCAACAAAGCAGAAAAATGCCCGGTATGTGATTCTGAATTTTCAGATACAAATATCAAGGTACATCACCATTCCCATACAGATGGTAAATTCTTAATGGCTCTGTGTAATAGCTGTAATATTAAGATCCAGAGACCAAAATTTGTCCCTATATTTTGCCATGGTGCATCCAATTATGATTTTCATCATTTGATCAGGTACAAGGGGTTTGACAAGCAGAATTTAAATATTTTAGTTGAAAATAATGAAAAATATATTGCCATTAGCAAAATAATTAAAGTTAATGGTGTTCCTATTCACTTAAGATTTCTTGATTCATACAGAATTTTATCGGCTAGCCTGGCTACACTGGCCACTCAATTATCTGATGATCAATTCAAAATCACATGTGCTTTGTTTCAAATCAGGACCTGAAATTAATTAGGCGGAAGGGTGTATATCCATATGATTATGTTACAGATTTTTCTAAATTTGATGAGTGTTCTCTGCCACCACAACAAGAGTTCTACAGCAAAATCAGAGGATCTGGAATCACTGATGATGATTATCACCATGCCCAATTGATGTGGAACAATTTAAAATGCCAGACATTTGGTGATTATCACAAGGCTTATTTAAAACTTGATGTGACCCTCTTAGCTGATATACTGCAGGCATTCAGAAAATCTTCCATGCAAAATTATAAGCTGGATCCAATGTATTTTTACAGTGTTCCGGGCCTAGCATGGTCTGCAATGTTTTTAAACACTAAAATGCAATTGGATCTGATCCAGGATCAAGATATGTATCTGTTTATGGAACAATGTGCAATGTTCTCAGAGATATGCCAGAGCAAATATCAAATATATTCCTGATTATGATCCAGCACTGCCATCAAATTATATACTGTATGTAGATGCCAATAGCCTCTATGGTTATGCCATGATGGATAAATTGCCATATGCAGGGCTTGAGTGGGTTGAAGATTTCAATATTGAAGATCTTCAGGATTTTGATGACAGTAACTATGGCCTCTTCTTAGAGGTTGATCTGACAATTCCTGAGGATTTACACAACACATTTTCTGATCTGCCCCCAATTCCTGAGGTTGAGTGCTCACCTGGCTCTAAACAAAAGAAATTGATGATGACTCTGGAGCCAAAACAGGATTATGTCATATATTACAAAAACCTCCAGTTCCTGATGAATCATGGTGTTCAGGTGACCAAAATTGGAAAAGTTTTGAGGTTCAGGCACTCAAGATGGTTGAAACCATATATTGATACAAACACAGAGCTTCGAACATCTGCAATGAGCCAATTTGATAAGACCTTGTTTAAATTGATGGTCAATTCAGTGTATGGCAAAACAATTGAAAATGTCAGAAAACATATTGATGTTAAAATAATTACTGACCCCAGCCGGAGCAAAAAATTGATGGCAAAGCCCAACTTCAATTATAGAAGAATTTATGATGAGAATATGGTACTTTTCAACATGAAAAAAACAAAGATTAAGTTTGATAAGCCTATTTATGTAGGGGCTGTGATATTGGATTTGACCAAATTACACATGTTAAAATTGTATTATAATGTGTTGAAACCTTTTTATGGTGATAGCACAGCCTGAATTGTTTAAATATTTTGATACCAGTGAACATTCAAAAATTCAACACCACAACAAAAAGGTTCCTGGCAAGTTAAAAGATGAGACACTTGGTGATGTTATTGTGGCATTTGCTGGGTTAAGGGCCAAGATGTACAGTTTTGAAACATGTAGTGTCGCTGTTGCCAAAAAGGCCAAGGGCATTGGCAGAGTGACTGTGGACAAAGAGCTTGAATTTGAAGATTACAAAAATTGCCTCAAATCATGTAGCACAATCAGAACATCAGAATCCAGAATTCAGAGTGTGGATCACTTGTTGACTAGCAATATTGTAAGAAAAGTGGCTCTGGACCCACATGATGATAAGAGATGCACTTTGTCATGTGGCATACATACTCTACCATGGGGTATCTGTGATTTGAAAAGTGGCAAACAATGCCCAATTACAGAGCATGATTTGAAATAAATAAACATGCCTATGAACTTATTTGGTGGTCAATTGCAATTTATTACAACCCCTGAGGGTAATGTCAAAATTTCAGTAGGGAGAAATATTTATAGAATTAAGCACTCAAACATGATTTCTGGCACTGTATATACTGTTTCTGCTGGTGACTGCTTATATATTGAGGTCCCGGGGTCATATGACAAGCTTATACCTTTTTTTATAGAATTAAGAATCAGATATTCAATAATAAATAACGACTAAAACAAAATGCCTAATGATATATTTGGCCATACAAGACATGAAGATCACAGTGATGAGATTCTGATGCTTGATGTCAGAGTCAAGAAATTAAGAAGTGATTTACAAGCTTTACAAACCACACTCAATGCCAGTCTTCAACTAGAAATTACAAATTTACAATCACAATGCATGGACCCTCTTCTTAAAATAGATTCTGAACTCAAATTGCTGCTACAGAAATATACTGATTTGGCCACATTGGATAATTTTCAAAGTTTAGAAGGGGCTGTAGCAGCTCTTCAAGCCAAATTTAAGACCCAGGCCACCAACTCTGAGCAATTGAAACAACAATTGGAAGAGCAGATAAATAATGTCCAGACACAGCTCCAAACAATTGTCAAAAGCATAAAATCACAAGAAGATTTTGATCTAGTGATTTCCACTCTAAAAGAACAGATTCAATCACTCCAAATACCTAATCTGGTCCCCTTGAACAATGCCATAGCCGAGGTTAAAGAAAAAATTGAGACACTTGAAAATTTTATGAACAACTTGCCATCTTCTGATGCTTTGAGTGCAATAACTCGGAGTGTTGCCAACATTAAGCTGCAACTTGAAACATATAAAGATTTTGGAAAAATTCAAAGTACCATAACCCATCTTGAGGGTACAATAGCAGCAGTGCAAAGTGATTTGATAAATGTACAAGAATCTCTAGAATCCCGCCTGCCTGGTATTGTAGACACACTTGTCAGTGTCCAGCACCAAATCACAAAGCTTGAAAACCTCAACACTGAATCTGAACTATCTCATTTTCATCACTTGATCGATGATATCCAAACAAAACTTGAAATTTTACAACAATCAACACCTACTCAGGCAGATATAGCCCTGCTCCAAAATGCTATGCAAAATGTGGCTGATGCTTCTGAATTAAATAATGTGAAATTGGCACTTGAATCTTTGCAAAATACTGTATCAAATCTGCCTACATCACAGGAACTTAAAAATATTAAGAGAGCTGTGAATCGCATATTGAAATCAGAAGATATGAAGAATATCCAGACAGAGATCAAACAACTTACTCAGACAGTGGCCACTCTACCAACCAATCAACATATTAATGAACTGCATGCCCTGTTTGAGGATATCAGAAGACAGGTCCATGATCTTACTGCTCAAAATTCAAAATTGGCAGTTGTTGAAAATTTGCAACAAATTGTAGCTAATATCAAGCAACAGCTAGGGATCATGGAATCCAATCAAGCAAATGCTTTGTCTGTTTTTGCCACCCAGCTACAAGAAATTGTTCAACAATACAAGAAACTTTATGTGGACATAAAAATCAAGCCAGGCCATGATGATGTTGTTAGGACCATCAATGAGCACCTTGAATCTGTAACAAGCAGATTGCTTACAGCAGAAAAAGAAATAACAGGCATAATTGAGAATCCTAAACATACAGTAATTCTTGAATTGTACAGTATCCCCAACAAAGAATATGATTCACCATTTACACCAGGTGGCAAAATATATATGCTGTCCCCTGCACAATTTTATTACCAGTTTTTTGTTGGGGGCACACTGAGACCAATCAAGATCAAATATTGGCTTCAACCACAGGCACACCACTACCCCACCTTATCAATAACAAATGCTGACAACAAACCAAAAATCACCAGTGTAGAGTTAGAGGATTTTACAGATCCCAATACATTAGAAACATCTTATGCTGAAGATGATGGATCTCTGGAATCTAATATACAAATAGGAGACAAACTGTATTTAGAAAATCCTGCAGTATCAGCTGCTGAACACCCCATAGTTGCAATATTCTTGTTTTCATATTATGTCTAGACAAATTATTGTTGATGAATTACACAGACAAGCCAGACATAATTTTAAGAGACTCCCAGTAGTTACAAAAGGCATAGATGATTTATGGCAGAGCGACTTCATTGAGATGGCAAGTGGGCAGTTGAAAAATTTAGACGAAATCAACAAGGGCTACAAGTATCTACTCACTGTCATAGATACATTTTCAAAATTTGCCTTGGCTGTGCCACTCAAATCCAAGACTGGAAAAGGTGTTACAGAAGCCTTCAGGACAATCATCAATCAGAGTGGAAGATCACCGCGCTATTTGCAAACAGATAATGGCAAAGAATATTATAACTCTGTGTTCCAACAATTTATTAAAAGCCATTCAATACAACATTATTCGAGTTACAGTGATCACAAGGCCTCAATTGTAGAGAGATTCAACAAAACCCTAAAAAATCTTATGTATAAACAATTTACACTTCAAGGTAATTATAAATGGCTTAATATTCTTCCAGAACTTCTACATAAATATAACAACTCGGTCCATTCCACAATCAACATGAAACCCTCTGAAGTAATTTCATCTGATGAGCAAAAATTGATCAGGACTGTTTATTATCCTAGATACCAGCCAACAACAAGAAAAGCCAAATACAAGGTGGGTGATCAAGTAAGAATCAGCAAATATAAGCACTTATTCAAAAGAGGCTTTACAAGAAACTGGAGCACTGAATTATTTACAGTGGTTCAAGTTAAACCTGGGACCCTTAACACATATATAATAAAAGATCACCGAGGAGAAATTCTCAAAGGCAGATTCTATGAAGAAGAACTCAGCAAAACTAAACAGCCTGACACATATCTCATAGAAAAAATCATCCGCAGAAAAGGCAACAAGTTATTTGTCAAATGGCTAGGACGTCCAGAACACAGCTGGATCGATGCAGACAAAGTGATAATATGAGCACCTGGGATGTTATAAAAAGGCTGCCAGAACCTGAACAGCAGATTAAGAGAAATGGCAAGTTGTTGCCTGAAAATATTAGATGTCTTATTGTTGGGCCATCTGCTTGTGGTAAAACTACACTAATGATTGATAATTTTTTATTGGCACCCAACTGGTTAGACTGGAAAAACAGGCACTTGTATATCTTCTCTAAGGGCTTGGAACAATTAAAAAGTTCAGAAGCTGATGAAGCTTTATGATGGACTGGATATAGCCACTTTTGAACCAGATGTTAAGCCACTCCATGACTGTCTCGATAATTCTGTTGTTGTGTTTGATGACATTATACTGGATAATCAAAACAAGGTTAGAAATTTCTTTACACAGGGCCGACACAAAAACATTGATTCCTTCTACCTGGCACAGACTTTTCAAAAATACCGAAGCAGCTGATCCGAGACAACAGCAATTTTATATGTGTGTTTCATCAAGATCATACCCACCTCAAACACATACATGATGAATATGTAGGTGGGGACTTGAGCTACAATGATTTTTCCAAGTTTTGCAGTAGGTGCTGGAACCAAGACAGTTATGGGTTTGTCACAATTGATATGACAAGGAAGCCCAATAGTGGCAAATACAGAAATAAAATCAACAATTTTCTAGACATTGAAATATATATAAATAACCATGAAAAGGCCAATTATTGATGATCTTAAATTAAGAGATTATCTTGTAAAAAGATTTAAGGGATGGAAATCACAGAACCGGGGAATTTATGAACAACACAAACAAACAGAACAGCCTATTATTGATGCTATTAGTGAATTCGGTAAAAATATCAAAACTGTTACAGAGCAAAATCAAAATTTGATCACAGAGCTTGTACCTGTAGCTGCAAGGAACATATTAGATTATCCATTCACCCCACTTTCTAGTATTCATACACCTAGTCCTATTGCTCCTCGAAGAATTGAAGCTACTCAGGATCCTATTGAATTGGGTCTTCTTGCTCAAAAATATTTAAGCACACCTAAAGACAACAAAGATGATGTTTTTTGCTTATATGCTGACACAGAGCGTGATGGTAGCATCATACATAGAATTGGCAATTTCAGAGTAACATTTATGGGAGATGATATAATTGTATATTCAGAATCTCATCTTGGAGAAAGAGGTGCTTTTGTTAAATATCCCGGCACACCTGGATTGTGGGAACTGATGACTAGGAAGAGGCCTGGCAGCTATACAGATCAAGATTATGAGCATTACAAAGAAATATTAATAAAATCAGATGCTCTATACCAGAACAATGATCCCACACAAAAAAGAGTCAAGTCTAGCAGTGGAGCAAAATACAACAATTTAATCAAGCCCATATGGTCACAAATTAAGACAGGTAGTGGAATCAAACAATACAACACCCAGCCTAAAGTATTTGTCTGGGTTGATGATGTCAGGAAACTTGTAGATAGGTTATTGGTGATAGCTGGGGAGGAAGATGCTGGCAACCACAATTTTTACAATGAAAAGGTTGGAATTATGGACATGATAAGCACAACATTGTCTAATTTTATAGTGAATGACACTAAGGGGATTGGATATCTTATAAAAATTATTAATACTCTACCACCTAAATTTTGGAATATTTCTGAGGGTCGGGGGTTGGTTAATGACATTATAAACAAGCTGCCATTTGAACTACACATTCCAGGCTATCAGTATTGTGGTCCAGGCACAAAATTGGACCATAAATTAAACAGAAGTGATCCTGGTGTTAATCTCCTAGATGCTGCTTGTAGAGACCATGACAAGCATACAACACACATTCTGATCTTGACAAAAGACATGTTGCAGACAAGAAATTAGAAGAGGCTGCATTTGGTAGATTTGTATGCAAAGATGCTTCTTTGAGTGAAACAATAGGAGCATTGGGAACCACCATAGCTATGAACACCAAACAAAAACTGGGGTGGGGGCTGTGAATATATGTATATAATAAACCTAGAATGAAGGCCAAGGGTGTTATGTATCAAATACCTTATGCAGGTCTTAAATCTCTTAAAACTATTGATAGTCTTTTAACCAAAAAGCAGCGCAAGAAAAAAAGGTCTTTTATTGCAAAGGGCAATGGTATGAAATTGTTGCTTAGTACCCCCCAATTAAAAAAAATTACAACAATCTAGAAAAAACCACATGTGGGTGGATTTATATTTACTATCCCGGCCATCTTAGCAGCACTTGGGGCTGTTGGGAGCTTGGCTGGGGGATCAGCTGCCATAGCAAAAACAGTAATAGATGCCAAGAAGAATAGGGCAGAATTAGATGAAATAAAGCGCCATAACCTGGCCATGGAGAAACAGGGCAAAGGTGTTAAGAGAGCCATGAATAAGTTTAAAAAAAACAAGAGCCGCTTACAAACCAAGATATTGAAGCTTTAATCAAGCCACTGGGCATCAAAAACTTTAGAGGTGTGTACATGTCTGATTCTTTACCAGAACAACCACTCAACAAAGAGTGTGGCATTGTTAATTTGGATAAGTACAAAAATCAGGGCACTCACTGGATTTGTTATCTTAAATATTTAAACAATGAGGCATTTGTGCTTGATTCATTTGGAGGTGTTCCACCTGAAAATTTAATAAAATATCTAAAATCAACTAATCTTCATAGATGTTAATTGTGTACATTTGTGTTTATCTGTTCTTAGATATATGTCTCAAATAAATAAACCATCAATTGAAAATTTTCAAAAAGCCCTGTGGTATCTGAAACATCATGGGGGTATTCCATCTCACCAGCCAAAATTCAATATTGAAACTCAAATTACATGATGATATAGTATATCCCAAAACAATAGCTCTCAGAGCATTTTATGGCATGTACTTGATCCCTAATATTACACACCACAACAACAAAATTGCAGTAGGGGATCAAAAAATTGTCATCACTCCAGGGCAATATAATCTGTCCACTCTAAATGCTCAATTACCCTGAGGTATAGTATTAACTCAAAATTCTGTCACTCACAGAGTAGAGATTGTATCTACTACAGAGACAGTGGATCTGGGTACTATAGGAGAGCTGTTAGGTTTTGAGAACAACACAAAACTTGAACCAGCCATCAAACACACTGCTATTAATATACCTAAATTCTTAGCCATAGAGACTCTGAATATTCACTGTAATGTGGCCGAGGGTATGATCACCAAATCAAATGGCATAGGCACTCACAAACAAACTGGCATCATTGCAACATTTAAACCTAATTCTGAATTTATGGAGCCAATCATCTACACTCCATCCCCAACATTATATTTTCCTGTGTGCCATAATAGAATAGATAATATTGAATTGATGGTCACTAATGAAAAAGAAGAATTAGTTGATTTTGCTGGAGCCACAACAACTGCAATCAAAGAGATTAATATTTAAATAAAAATACATACAAAAAAATGGAAAATATTGAGAGTTATGAGCTACAATCATTCCCCCCAAACAGGAGGACATTTGCAAATTTAAATCAACCCAACACAGAAATTGAGGTTGATCTTGATGTAGGGGATGGCTTTATACACCCCCACAGATCAGATCTATACATCAAATTTGATGTTGTAAAGCTCGATGGAACAGATTATCCGGCAAATTCAAATATAAGATTGGTAGATAATTTTGTGCCGCATCTGTTCTCTGAAATTGAGATCAGAAAGCATGGTGTTGTTATAAACAGAGTGAATTATCCCGGCATTACCTCCACAGCTTTGGCAACACTAAAATTATCCAAAACCGAGGCATCATACTACAAAATAGGTGGACTTGAGGCTGGTGATAAAATATTAACCAAGAGCCACACAGTGCTGTTCCCTATGCGCCTGTTGCCAGGATTCTTCTCAGATTACAAAGATATTATGTGGAAGGGCGGTTTAAGAATCACATTTAGAAGAGCTGCCAATGATAATAATGCTTTGATGAGGTACAGCACATTAAACTCTACAGGGGTAGAGTTTAATGTCCTTCCTAATATCCTGTCCTGCCTAATATCCTTCCTGATGAGGGCAAATGCATTATTCAGACTATGGAGCTAAGAATCCCAGTTGTTGAATATGAAGCCAGTTATGCTCTTAAATACAAATCAGACATAAAAAAATCCACAGATTCCTTTACAATTTTATACATATCAATGTGTACAGAAGCCTGCAACTGGTACTTATTATGAGTTTGATGCTACAAATTCATTCTCCAGTATACAATATGACATGCCGGATTTTGTGGTGGTACTGTTTCAGACTGGAAGACACAATAATCAGGAAAAAAATTCAAGTAGATTTGATAACTGCAACTTCAAGAACATATATCTTAAAAATGGCAGAAATGAGGTATTCCCTAGAGAAAATTATAATTTAGACATGTCCAAGGATGATTTCCTTAAATTATATGAAGCATTTACAGCATACAAAAGGGTCACTACTGGCAATACTGACATGTATTACACACCAGATGAATTCAAAACACAGAGACCCATGTTTGTCATCAACACTTCAAAAAGAAAACAAGTTGTGGTTAATGACAGGACAAACATTAAAATTATCTGTGAATTCCACAATACACTCCCTGATGACACTCTATGTAGTGTTATTCTCATAGGTGAAAAATCATATGTTTATGATGTAAGAAATGAGAGAGTCACAGAGCAATTCTAGAAAGTCTCTGCATATTACATTGTTTTAATATTAGATAAACAAATTGAGGCTGGTGTCCAATTGAACTTAAACCGGAAGTAAATATGTGTGTGTGTGTGTGTGTGTTTGGGTGTATGTGGGTGGGTGGGTGTGGGTGGGTGTGGGTGTGTGTTAATACGTTTGGCCTAGTTTTAGGTGTGGGCAAAAAAAATATCAAGAGGGGCATATTTTTAACAAATTTATGGACAACAATCTCACAGAAGTGCCTTTTATAAGTGTAGGCAAATCAATCTGAGGGGGGTTATCATTTGTACACTAGGATTCAAAATTCTTAGAATTTAGAGCATATCACACTTGAAGAATTGGGGAATATGGGCATCTTGGCATAATTTTAAGTGTGGGCAAATCGGGCTGTTTAATTATATGAGCTCATCATGTGTACACCTGTAAGTGGTCCTGGTTGTATCATCAATTACACTACTATCGTTGACCACCACCTGCTTCCTCTTCGTCGTGTTGATGACGAACATTGGTCTTTGTGCTTTGAATTCGCTATGCGTCTAGTACATGTCCACGTTTCCCTCGGTCACGCGCTTGTAAGTGGAGTACGCTTCGTAAAGTTTTAGGTAATCATCTTTGGTCATGTCCAGGTTGTAATTTTCGCGCGGGAACACTTCGTTTCTGCCATTCTTCAGATAAACGTTTTTGATCTTGCAGTCGTCAAATTTGCTGGAATCTTTTTCCTGATTCTTGTCCCTCCCCGTCTGAAAGAGTACAATGACGAAATCTGGCATGTCGAACTGTATGTTGTTGAATTGCGTCGTCACGTCGAATTCCATGTGACTTCCCGACGCTATTTTCTGCACGCACTGGTAACCGTGAAAGTGAATGGGCACCTGTGGACTTTTCAAGATCTCCGCTTTGTACTTGAGGGCGTAGTTCGTTACGTATTCCACGATCGGCATTCTCAACTCCACGCTCCGGATGACGCATTTGGCAGCTTCGGGTATTGTGTTGGGCAGTGGCGTGATAACGTCTGCGTTCAAGTTGCTGTATCGCATCAGTGCGTCCTTATCGTTGGCCGCTCATCGAAATGTGATTCTCAGTCCTCCCTTCCACATGATCTCCTTGTAGTCCGAGAAGAATCCCGGAAGCAGACGCATGGGAAAGAGCACCGTGTGACTTCTCGTCGATATTTTGGTTCCCGCTTCGAACCCCCCCCCCCCCCCCGCTTGACAGTATGCTACGTCAGTTTTGGATAATTTCAATGTTCCCACTGCCGTTGACGTGATGCCTGGATAATCGATTCTGTCGATGACGGTGTTGTGTTTCCTCACCTCCACCTGCGAGAACAGGTGAGGCACCAAGTTGTCCACAAGTTTCAAATTTGCTGCTGCGCGAACGCGTCTCAGCTTTCTTTATTCACCACGTCGAATTGAAGGTAAAGGTCTGCTCTGTGAGGATGAACGAACCCATCGCCTACGTCCACGTCGTATTCGATCTCCCGGTTCGCTCAGTTCAAATTTGCGAACGTGCGACGGTTGGGAGGGAAAGATTGCAATTCGTAACTTTCGATTTGTTCCATGATGTATGGTTATTTATTATACGTTGATCTCCACGACGGCCGTGGTCGTGGCACCTGCGAAATCCACAATGTCGCCTTTCTCGTTCGTCACCACCAAATTCTATGTTGTCTATGCGGTTGCGACATACTGGAAAAGAGATCGGCGAAGAGGGTGTGTAGATGATCGGTTTTATGAATTCGGAACTGGAGTAGTGGGAAAGGCCATATTATTGGCGCGATAAAGAATGAGCCCCCCTCAGAAAGATTTGGCTACACTTAAAACTAGCTCAACATGCCCATATGAGATTTTTGCTCAAGTGTGGTACTCTGTCTAATCCAAGATTTTTGTAAAAATGCTCTCGGGAATTTCCTGTGAAAGTATAACCCCCTCAGATTGATTTGCCTACACTTACAAAAGCCACATCTGGCATTTTTTTGTCCATAAGCTTGTCAAAAATATGCCCCTCTTGATATTTTTTTTGGCTACACCTAAAACATATGTTGAAACGTTTATATAGGAACAATGGGCATTGATTGCCACTTTTCAAATCACAATGACCTATGGGTTGCAAACATGCTTTTAGATTGCTGTATAATTGTAAATATTGTTTATTTTACAGCCTATTCTGTTAAGGCAGTCAAACCCTGTCAGAACAAACAGCAATCAAACCTGTAACATTACAAAGTGAGCATGTAGAGTGGCACAGAGTGCATTCAAACCTGTAGAATAAATAATACAGAATAAACAACAGTCAAATATGTAGAGTGAATAGCAGTTAAACCCATGTCAGGATTAACAGCATTCAAACCCTGTCAGGATAAATATTTAATATGTAGGTATTTATAAATTAACACAAGTATTAATATGTATTTCCTGTTCAACAGGTACAGCAAGCAGCCCTGAGTATCTCCAGAGATAGGGACATAGCTGTAATCAATAATAATTATTCTTGTCAGTGTAATCAATTCTAACAAGTTTAATTTTTAATACGATCTTCTCATATTTCCTGTCTTGTTTTACCTACAGTTCCAAATCCCTGCCCATCAGTTCTGTAGAAATATCAGCAAAGGCTCGGGTCTGTATGTAGGAAGAGGCAAGGTTGAAATCTGCTTGGGTATAATTTTCTGAAGCCTGTACCTAATAACAGAATCACAGCTCTGTCAGAGATAGGGACATATCTGTAATCAATATTGTCAGTGTAATCAATTTTAACAAGATTCATTTTTAATAGGTTCTTCTCATCAGTGTCACATATTTCCTGTCTTGTTTTACCTACAGTTCCAAATCCCTGCTCAGCCAGGCTCGGGTCTGTGTGTAGGAACAGGCAAGATATTTGTTTGAAATCTGCTTGGGTATAATTTTCTGAGGCCTGTACCTAATAACAGAATCACAGCACTGCTCTGTCAGAGATAGGGACATATCTGTAATCAATATTGTCAGTAATCAATTCTAACAAGTTTAATTTTTACTAGGCTCTTCTCATCAGTGTCCTGTCTTGTTTTACATACAGTTCCAAATCCCTGCCCATCAGTGCTCAGCCAGGCTCGGGTCTGTATGTAGGAAGAGGCAAGATATTTGTTTGATCTGCTTGGGTATAATTTTCTGAGCATCACAGCGTTGATCTGATAGAGATAGGGACATATCTGTAATCAATAATAATTATTCTTGTCAGTAATCAATTCTAACAAATTTAATTTTTAATTGGTTCTTCTCATCAGTGTAACAAATTTCCTGTCTTGTTTTACATGCAGTTCCAAATCCCTGCTCATCAGTGCTCAGCCAGGCTCGGGTTGAACAGTTGAAATCTGATTGGGTATAAATTTCTGAGCATCACAGCAGAGCTCTGTCAGAGATAGGGACATATCTGTAAACAATATTGTCAGTAATCAATTCTAACAAGTTTAATTTTTAATAGGCTCTTCTCATCAGTGTCCTGTCTTGTTTTACATACTGTTCCAAATCCCTGCCCATCAGTGCTCAGCCAGGTTGGGGTCTGTATGTAGGAAGAGGCAAGATATTTGTTTGATCTGCTTGGGTATAATTTTCTGAAGCCTGTACCTAATAACAGAATCACAGCAAAGCTCTGTCAGAGATAGGGACATATCTGTAATCAATATTGAATTTTCAATAGGCTCTTCTCATATTTCCTGTCTTGTTTTGCATGCAGTTCCAAATCCTTGCCCATCAGTGCTCAGCCAGGCTCGGGTCTGCATGCAGGAAGAGGCAAGATATTTGTTTGAAATCTGCTTGTGTATAATTTTAAGAAGCCTGTACCTAATAACAGAATCACAGCAAAGCTCTGTGAGAGATAGGGACATATCTGTAATCAATAATTGTCAGAAATCAATTCTAACATTTAATTTTTAATAGGCTCTTCTTCTCATCAGTGTAACAAATTTCCTGTCTTGTTTTACATACCGTTCCAAATCCCTGCTCATTATTGCTGTAGAAATATCAGCCAGGCTCGGGTCTGTATGTAGGAAGAGGCAAGATATTTGTAGTTGAAATCTGCTTGGGTATAATTTTCTGAAGCCTGTACCTAATAAAGCATAGCTCTGACAGAGATAGGGACATATCTGTAATAATAATTATTCTTGTCAGTAATCAATTCTAACAAGTTTAATTTTCAATAGGCTCTTCTCATATTTCCTGTCTTGTTTCACATGCAGTTCCATCCCTGCCCCTGTAGAAATATCAGACAGGTTCGGGTGCAGGAAGAGGCAAGATATTTGTTTGAAATCTGCTTGGGTATAATATTCTGAAGCCTGTACCTAATAACAGCATCACAGCATAGCTCTGTCAGAGATTGGGACATTCAGTATAAATTTAATTAAATAATATACGTATAATCTGGATGTATGAGATGTTTTATTGTTTCTGTATTTTTCAGGCTCTCTTTTGTTACAATCTTGTTTCTCTCTGCAACTGCCACATGTTCTATGATTATATGCTCTAACAAACTTCATAATGGATGCACCTGAAAACATCATTTCTGTAATCAATAATTAATAATTATTCTTGTCTGTAATCAATTCTAACAAGTTTAATTTTTAATAGGATCTTCCTGTCTTGTTTTACATACAGTTCCAAATCCCTGCACATCAGTGCTGTAGAAATATCAGCCAGGGTTGGGTCTGTGTGGAGGAAGAGGAGAGATATTTGTTTGAAATCTGCTTGGGTATAATTTTTTGAACCCTGTACCTAACACAGCATTGCTCTGTCAGAAGATAGGGACATTGTATTATTACTGCAAAACCTGCCCCTTCTAACATGTTGCTGTTATGAGGTACAGGCTTCAAAAAATTATACCCAAGCTGATTTCAAACAAATATCTTGCCTCTTCCTGCACACAGTCCCGAGTCTGGCTGATATTTCTACAGCACTGATAGGCATTTGGAACTGTATGTAAAACAAGACAGGAAGAGCCTATTAAAAATTAAACTTGTTAGAATTGATTACAGATATTACTCAATGTTCTTATCTCTGACAGAGCTATGCTGTGATTCTGTTATTAGGTACAGGCTTCAGAAAATTATACCCAAGCAGATTTCAAACAAATATCTTGCCTGTTCCTACACACAGACCCCCGAGCCTGGCTGATATTTCTACAGCACTGATGAGCAGAGATGGAACTGTATGTAAAACAAGACAGGAGAAGAGCCTATTGAAAATTAAATGTTAGAATTGATTAGAATACAGATATGATTTCAGGTTTATTTTTTTGCATCGATTATGAAGTTGTTTGCATAGAACATGTGGCAGATATTATTATAGTGATGGCAATGTTGAAGAGAGAAACAAGATTGTAACAAGAGAGCCTGAAAAATACAGAAAATAAAACATCTCATACATCCAGTTTGTTGGAGGTTGTCATATCTTACAGAGGTTTGTTCTGAATATTTTATTGATTATGAAGAAACACAGCAATGTTAGATGGGGCAGGTTTTACAATATAGTGCAGTAATAATTTTATACTCAATGTCCCTATCTCTGACAGAGCTATGCTGTGATGAGGTACAGGCTTCAAAAAATTATACCCAAGCAGATTTCAGCTACAAACTTCCTGCACACAGATCCAGAGCCTGGCTGCAGCACTGATGGGCAGGGATTTGGAACTGCATGTGAAACAAGACAGGACACTGATGAGAAGAACCTATTAAAAATTAAATATTAGAATTGATTACTGACAAGAATAATTATTAATTTTTGATTACAGATATGTTTTCAGGTTTGAAGTTGTTAGCATAGAACATGTGGAATTATAGTGATGGCAATGTTGGAGAGAGAAACAAGATTGTAACAAGAGAGCCTGAAAAATACAGAAAATAAAACATCTCATACATCCAGATTGTTGCAGGTTGTCATATCTGATAGAGGTTTGTTCTGAATATTTTATTGATTATGACTAATGTATTGAAGAAACACAGCAACATATTAGATGGGGCAGGTGCAGTAGTAATACATACTCAATGTCCGTATCTCTGACAGAGCTATGCTGTGATGGGTACAGGCTTCAGAAAATTATACCCAAGCAGATTTCAAACAAATATCTTGCCTCTTCCTGCATACAGACCCGAGCCTGGCTGCAGCACTGATGAGCAGGGATTTGCATGTGAAACAAGACAGGAAATTTGTTACACTGATGAGAAGAGAATTAAACTTGTTAGAATTGATTACTGACGATATTGATTACAGATTTTATACTCAATGTCCCTATCTCTGACAGAGCTGTGTTGTGATTAGGTACAGGCTTCAGAAAATTATACCCAAGCTGATTTCAAACAAATGTCTTGCCTCTTCCTACATACAGACCCGAGCCTGGCTGACATTTCTACAGCACTGCTGTGCAGGGATTTGGAACTGCATAAGACAGGAAATGTGTTACACTGATGAGAAGAGCCTATTGAAAATTGAACTTTTTAGAAATGATTACTGAATTATTGATTACAGATATTATTCAATGCCCCTATCTCTGACAGAGCTGTGCTGTGATTAGGTACAGGCTTCAAAAAATTATACCCAAGCAGATTTCAAACAAATGTCTTGCCTCTTCCTGCATACAGACCCGAGCCTGGCTGATATTTCTACAGCACTGATGGGGCAGGGATTTGGAACTGCATAAGACAGGAAATGTGTTACACTGATGAGAAGAGAATTAAACTTGTTAGAATTGATTACTGACAAGAATAATTATTAATTATTGATTACAGATATTACTCAATGTCCCTATCCTCTGACAGAGCTATGCTGTGATTAGGTACAGAAGGGAATTAAACTTGTTAGAATTAATTATTGATTACAGATTTTATACTCAATGTCCCTATCTCTGACAGAGCTGTGCTGTTATTAGGTACAGGCTTCAGAAAATTCAACTACAAATATCATGCCTCTTCCTACATACAGACCCCGAGCCTGGCTGATATTTCTACAGCACTGATGTGGCAGGGATTTGGAATTGCATAAGACAGGACATTTGTTACACTGATGAGAGGAGCTAATTAATTTTTAGAATTGATTATTGAATTATTGATTACAGATTTTATACTCAATGTCCCTATCTCTGACAGAGCTGTGCTGTGATGCTGTTATTAGGTACAGGTTTCAGAAAATTATACCCAAGCAGATTTCAAACAAAAATCTTGCCTCTTCCTGCATACAGACCCGAGTCTGGCTGAGCACTGATGGGGCAGGGATTTGGAACTACATGCAAAACAAGACAGGAAATTTGTTACACTGATGAGAAGAGCCTGAAAAATACAGAAACATAAAATCAATAAAACATCTCATACATCCAGATTGTCATATCTTATAGAGGTTTGTTCTGGTTGAACAGGAAATACATATTAATACTTGTGTTAATTTATAAATACATACATCTTTAAATATTTATCCTGACAGGGTTTGAATGCTGTTAATCCTGACATGGATTTAACTGCTATTCACTCTACATATTTGACTGCTGTTTATTCTGTATTGTTTATTCTACAGGTTTGAATGCACTCTGTGCCACTCTACATGCTCACTCTGTAATGTTACAGGTTTGATTGCTGTTTGTTCTGACAGGGTCTAACTGCCTTAACAGAATAGGCTGTAAAATAAACAATATTTACAATTATACAGCAATCAAAAAGCATGTTTGCAACCCATAGGTCATTGTGATTTGAAAAGTGGCAATCAATGCCCATTGTTCCTATATAAACGTTTCAACATATGTTGAAGTGGACCGGAAGTGACCGGAAGTGGACCGGAAGTAAATATGTGTGGGTGTGGGTTTTATTAGCATCTTGGCTTAATTTTAAGTGTATCCAAAAAAATATCAAGAGTGGCATATTTTTGACAAGCTTATGGACAAAAATCTGGCAGATGCAGCTTTTGTAAGTGTAGGCAAATCAATCTGAGGGGGGTTCTTCATTTGTACACCAGAATTCAGGATTCTTTAGATTTGACAGTGTGCTACACTTAGAGCAATTGACCCATATGGGCATCTTGACATAGTTTTAAGTGTAGCCAAATCGGCCTGTTGAGGCTTCATCATTTGTACACTGTGATTCTTCATTTGTACACTAGGGGCTCATCATTTCAAGGGAAATTCCCGAGGGCATTTTTACAAAAATCTTGGATTAGACAGAGTACCACACTTGAGCAAAAAGCTCATATGGGCATGTTGAGCTAGTTTTAAGTGTAGCCAAATCTGCCTGAGAGGGCTCATCATTTATCGACCCAGTAATATGGCCTTTTACACTACTTTCGTCTTCGATTTTTCGTTTCGTCATAACGTTATTTATAAACGCCGTTTCTCACAACGTTGCAACGTTTAGAAAGTCGTTGATTTTGTTTCTGTATTTTCCGTCGTTGGGTTTCCTCGTCATGTCGATCGTCGCGAATCCGAAATCGTCACTGTTCCAGCAAGAAGAGCAGCAGCGTTCCGAAAATTGATTGTAGTTCATGCCTCCGCCTACGTAGTCATCGTACGCGTGCTTGAGGTTGGTGTGATCTTGACGAAACAAACATATGAAATTAGCGTTGTCGCGTAGTAACTGTTTTGGAATTTTGGAAAACGTTTGAGCTAGGTAAAAGCAATCCATTCCTTTGTGACGATCTTGCGTGAAAAAGTTGAGAATTTCATTTTGATTTTCCAGGATGGCACCGTCGAACACAACGACTGAATTTTCACGACAATCGTCGAGTGGTTTTATTTCCGAAGCGAACGTTGCAATGTCCAGACCATCGTACAGTTTCATCAGTTGCTGGTATTTGGATTGCTCCAAACTTTTCGAGAACACGTACAGGTGCCTGTTCTTCCAATCTAACCAATTCCGTGCGAGGAGAAAATTGTCCACGAGCAATGTCGTCTTTCCGCACCCTGAAGGACCTACGATTAGACAGCGGATGCTGTCGGGAAGCAACTCGCCGTTCTTTTTTTTTCGTTTGACTTTCCGAATCCGGTAGACGCTTCACCACGTTCCACGTACTCACAATATCACTTCGTTCGCGTCGATCCAACTCTTTTCCGGAAGTCCCAGCCATTTGACAAACAGTTTGTCACCTTTCCTACGCAATACTTTCTCGATGAGGTACGTGTCGGGGTGTTTTGTTTTAGAGAGTTCCTCTTCGTAAAATCTTCCATTCAAAATCTCGCCGCTACTATCCTTTATTATATACGTGCGTCGGTTTCCGGGTAATACTCGAACCACTGTAAAAAGTTCCGTGCTCCAATTTTTTGTGAATCCCTTCTCGAAGGTGCGTTTGAATTTTCTGATTCTCACCTGGTCTCCAATTTTGAATTTTGATTTCTTGGTAGTCGGAGTGTACTTTGGACAGTAAACTGTAGAAATTAAACGCTGCTCGTCAGATTTCGTAACGTCAGCTGGCTTCATGCCTATCGTTCTTTGCACCGTATCATTATAGGTGTCGACGAGTTCCGGCAGGATGTCGACCCATTTGTAATTTCCCCGAAGCGTGAATCGTTTCCACATGTGCGTTTTCAAGGTTCGATTAAATCTTTCCACGATGCTGGCTTTGATGTGACTGAAAGTCGAATAATGTCGAATGTCATGTTTTTGAATAAACTTTTGGAATACGGCATTGTAAAATTCCTTCCCATTGTCCGTGTGCAGAAACCGAGGTCGTCTGTCGCCGCTTTCGCGAAAAATTAATATGAATGCTTCCGTGACGCATGTCCCCGTTTTCGCCTTCAAAGGTAGAGCCATGCAAATTTCGAAAATGTGTCTATGACGGTGAGGAGGTACTTGTTGCCCTTGTTCAATGTATGTACATTTTTCAAATTGCCGCTGCCCATCTCCACGAGGTCACTTTCCCAGAGGTCATCGATGATCTTGGTTACCACCGCTAAACGTTCGTAGTTGCGGCGTGCAGGTTTATGCAATTCTTCGACGATGGCTTGCCTAGACATTTTAGAGATTACGTTTGAAGAGAAGCACCAGCGTGATGGGATTCAAAGAGGGTGGCACCTCGCTCGTGTTTTGAATGATCAGCTTATCGCCGGCACTCACGTCGAAAACGGTAAGATCTTCGTCTTCGTGTATTTCATATATGTTGCGCGTTTCGTTCCAACGTGCCAGAGGAATGTTTCCTGCTTTCTGGACACCACGATTCGATATCAACGTCATGGTGGGGACGCTAGATTTTCTGCCGTGAGACCAGTACGAAAATTCGTTTATCTGAATCGTGTCATCGAGGAGAAACTTGTAATAAAGATGATAAGGATGTAACATGTACAGTTTGTTACCTTCGACGAACGTGGAGATTCTCTGTTGATTGGGTACGCTGTTGATTTCGATGGCTGGCAAGGTGAACAATTTAGCGATTTTAGTGTCGACGCTGAGCAGATTACTGTGAACGTGTCCAAGTTTATTTTCAATGGGCAACAAATGGTAGACTATGGTATCCTTTATGGCAGAAAATGACGATTTGATTTTCACTTCCACGTTCAACTGCTTGTAGGTTTCGTTCAGTTCTTGCAACTTGGCACCGAAAGAGGCCAGCGTCGATTCCTGCGTGGATTCCAGCACTCCAACTTGATCTCTGATGTTGACGACAATGTTCTAAAGGTTCTCAACTTGATTCAATTTCGAACTTTTCTCGGTAAGATCGTTCACCATGCTTCACATTTCGGTAAACTGCGTGTGAAGATCCGTGACGCTCTGCGAAGTGGGCAACGTCGACACCAGCGAAGTAATTTCGAATCTGTTCCACGTTTGCCGTTTCCGTTTCTACTCGTTTCAGCATTCGAGATATGTTCCTTTTCAAAGCGTGTAATTCTTTGGAGGTGGGGAGATTGGCCACCGTACTTTCGAGATCGCTCAATGAACTTTTGATGTCACTCGAATCGGATAATGCCGTCGCTGCCGTTTTCAATTTTTCCAAATCTTCCTTCGAAGGCACACTCGTCTGTAACGATTCCAAGTCAGTAGTGTTATTTGTGGTACTACTGGCGCGAGAAAGTATGAGCCCCCCTCTGGCAGATTTGCCTACACTTAAAACAGGTTCAACATGCCCATATGAGCTTTTTGCTCAAGTGTGGAACCCTGTCTAATCCAAGATTTTTGTAAAAATGCCCTCGGGAATTTCCTGAGAAAGTATGACCCCCCTCAGATTGATTTGTCTACACTTACAAAAGGCACTTCTGTGAGATTGTTGTCCATAAATTTGTTAAAAATATGCCCCTCTTGACATTTTTTTGGATACACTTAAAACTAAGCCAAAAAGCTACCCACCCACACCCACCCACACCCACCCACATACACCCGCACCCACACATATTTACTTCCGGTCCACTTCCGGTCCACTTCCGGTCCACTTCCGGTTTGCCTACTTCCGGTCCACTTGTGGTCTATTTCTGGTTATATTCTTATTTCATTGACTACAATATTTTTGATTTGGTATTTTTGTTGTTGTTTATTATATAAGATTTCCTGGGGTCCAAATCAAAATTCTATGCTTAATAAAAAATATCAGTTGGGTTCAGCAGTGTGATTTGGGTGTGTGTGTGTGTGTGTGTCTGTGTGTGTGTGTTAATATTTTTGGCTTTGGTATTTATATAAAATTTTTTGGGGTTCAAATCAAAACTCTATACTTAATAAACCTATGACAGGTTGTCAAAAATTCTGTATATTAAATCAAATAGATTTGTAATTCAATTTATACAAATCTGCAATATTTTTGTGTTTAAAAATATGAGCAACACTGCACAGCAGCAGCAGCAAGCAAATAACTTATAGAAGGCAGTGTGTATCATATCTAATTGCATGGATAATCTTGACACAGGATTTTTTGAGAGAAGATGTATTTCAAAATACATAAAATCTAAGTCACTTGTTGAGGATTTTAGGCTTAGGTTCTTGAATCTGTCCGAGTATGACCTGTTTGCTGTACAGAATGAGACTGAGATGCAGTGGGTGCTTGCCAGTGACAGGCCATTCCAATGTCTGTATCTCAACTTTATCAGCAATTTTGAAAGGCTTGTATACAACAAGTACAAGAGAATTGTTGGATCTTTTGTTAATTTTTATACAGACAGGTGCCATTATGATTTAAGGTTGAAATTGTTTGACAATTATTGGTTCAACAATTGCTATGAGCATTGTTTTGAGTATAGGATGCATATGATTGCATCTCAGAGTTCAAATTGGAGACATTATAAATATTCAAATAAAATTATTAACAGGATATCTAAAAATAAGAATATTGAATTTGTTACAACTGATAATGGGCATTTGTACAGTGGTGAGGATTTCAATCCAGAGTTTGTATCATATTCCAACTATATATATTTGAATGAGCTTATCATGTATTTTATAAGGCAAACATTTAGAGATTGCACTTATGATTGTATTGTTCAGGCACTGGGGCAGAATAATTTGCATGTCATATGCAACTGTGGGAGAGTTTTGTCCAGTCTCTCAGTGTGATTTCAGGCACAGGAATCTGGCAGTTGGGAATCAACCCGCAGCAGGCAGCCCTGATTATTTCAGCAGAGACAGCAATCAAGGTAAATAAATATTTGCTGCAAGTGTAAATTGCATGTTTTCCGGCTGATATTTCTACAGCACTGATGGGCAGGGATTTGGAACTGCATGCAAAACAAGACAGGAAATTTGTTACACTGATGAGAAGAGCCTATTAAAAATTAAACTTGTTAGAATTGATTACTGACAAGAATGATAATTATGAAGAAACACAGTCCCTATCTCTGAGAGAGCTATGCTGTGATGAGGTACTGGCTTCAGAAAATTATACCCAAACAGATTTCAACCTTGTCTCTTCCTGCATACAGACCCGAGCCTGGCTGACATTTCTACAGCACTGATGAGCAGAGATGGAACTGCATGTAAAACAAGACAGGAAATTTGTTACACTGATGAGAAGAGCCAACTAAAAATTAAACTTGTTAGAATTGATTATTGACAAGAATAATAATTATGAAGAAACACAGTCCCTATCTCTGACAGAGCTATGCTGTGATGAGGTACAGGCTTCAGAAAATTATAACCAAGCAGAATTCAAACAAGTATCTTCGCTCTTCCTGCACACAGACCCGTGCTATTTCTACAGCACTGATGAGCAGGGATTTGGAACTGCATGTAAAACAAGACAGGAAATTTGTTACACTGATGAGAAGATCCTATTAAAAATGAAACTTGTTAGAATTGATTACTGACAAGAATAATAATTATGAAGAAATACAGTCCCTATCTCTGACAGAGCTATGCTGTTAGGTACAGGCTTCAGAAAATTATACCAAAGCAGATTTCAAACAAATATCTTGCCTGTTCCTACACACAGGCCCGAGCCTGGCTGATATTTCTACAGCACTGATGGACAGGGATTTGGAACTGCGTGAAAAACAAAACAGGAAATTTATTACACTGATGAGAAGAGCCTATTAAAAATTAAATTTGTTAGAATTGATTACTGACAAGAATAATAATTATGAAGAAACACAGTCCCTATCTCTGACAGACCTATGCTGTGATGAGGTACAGGCTTCAGAAAATTATACCCAAGCAGATTTCAATCTTGCCTCTCCCTGCATACACACAGATCCGAGCCTGGCTGATATTTCTACAGCATTGATGGGCAGGGATTTGGAACTGCATGCAAAACAAGACAGGAAATTTGGCAGATATTGTTATAGTGATGGCAATGTTGCAGAGAGAAACAAGATTGTAACAAGAGAGACTGAAAAATACAGAAACATAACATCTCATACATCCAGATTGTTGCAGGTTGTCATATCTTATAGAGGTTTGTTTTGAATATAATTATATTTTTTTGATTATGACTAATGTAATAATTATGAAGATACACAGTCCCTATCTCTGACAGAGCTATGCTGTGATGAGGTACAGGCTTCAGAAAATTATACCCAAGCAGATTTCAACCTTGCCTCTTCCTGCATACACACAGACCCGAGCCATTTCTACAGCACTGATGAGCAGGGTTGGAACTGCATGTAAAACAAGACAGGAAATTTGTTACACTGATGAGAAGAGCCTATTACAAATTAAACTTGTTAGAATTAATTACTGACAAGAATAATAATTATGAAGAAACGCAGTCCCTATCTCTGACAGAGCTATGCTGTGATGAGGTACAGGCTTCAAAAAATTATACCCAAGCAGATTTCAACCTTGCAACTTCCTACATACAGACCAGAGCCTGGCTGATATTTCTACAAGGCAAGGATTTGGAACTGCATGCAAAACAAGACAGAAAATTTGTTACACTGATGAGAAGATCCTATTAAAAATTAAACTTGTTAGAATTGATTACTAACAAGAATAATAATTATGAAGAAACACAGACCCTATCTCTGACAGAGATATGCTGTGATGCTATTATTAGGTACAGACTTCAGAAAATTATACCCAAGCAGATTTCAAACAAATATCTTGCCTCTTCCTACATACAGACCCGAGCCTGGCTGATATTTCTGCAAGGCAGGGATTTGGAACTGCATGCAAAACAAGACAGGAAATTTGTAACAGTGATGAGAAGATCCTATTAAAAATTAAACTTGTTAGAAATGATTACTGACAAGAATAATAATTATGAAGAAACACAGTTTCTATCTCTGACAGAGCTATCCTCTGATGCTATTATTAGGTACAGGCACCCAAGCAGATTTCAAACAAATATCTTGCCTCTTCCTGCATACAGACCCGAGCCTGGCTGATATTTCTACAGCACTGATGAGCAGGGATTTGGAACTGCATGCATAACAAGACAGGAAATTTGTTACACTGATGAGAAGAGCATATTAAGAATTAAACTTGTTAGAATTGATTACTGACAATTATTGATTACAGATATGTGTGCATCGATTAAACAATTGTTAGAGCATATAATCATAGAACATGTGGCAGAGTGATGGCAATGTTGCAGAGAGAAACAAGATTGTAACAAGAGAGACTGAAAAATATAGAAACATAACATCTCATACATCCAGATTGTTGCAGGTTGTCATATCTTATAGAGGTTTGTTCAAAAAATTATACCCAAGCAGATTTCAACTACAAATATCTTGCCTGTTCCTACATACAGAACCGAGCCTGGCTGATATTTCTACAGGGCAGGGATTTGGAACTGCATGTAAAACAAGACAGGAAATTTGTTACACGGATGAGAAGAGCCTATTAAAAATTAAACTTGTTAGAATTGATTACTGACAATTATTGATTACAGATAAGTTGTTAGAGCATATAATCATAGAACATGAGGCAGATTTGCAGAGAGAAACAAGATTGTAACAAGAGAGCCTGAAAAATACAGAAACATCTCATACATCCAGATTGTTGCAGGTTGTCATATCTTATAGAGGTTTGTTCAGTACCCAAGCAGATTTCAAACAAATATCTTGCCTCTTCCTGCATACAGACCCGAGCCTGGCTGATATTTTTACAGCACTGGTGGGCAGGGATTTGGAACTGCATGCAAAACAAGACAGGAAATTTGGCAGATATTGTTATAGTGATGGCAATGTTGCAGAGAGAAACAAGATTGTAACAAGAGAGACTGAAAAATACAGAAACATAACATCTCATACATCCAGATTGTTGCAGGTTGTCATATCTTATAGAAGTTTGTTCTGAATATAATTATGACTAATGTAATCAATAAGTATGAAGAATCACAGCAACAATATTATTTAATTAAATTCATACTCAATGTCCCTATTTCTGACAGAGCTATGCGGTGATGAGGTACAGGCTTCAGAAAATTATACCCAAGCAGATTTCAACTACAAATATCTTGCCTCTTCCTACACACAGACCCGAGCCTGGCTGATATTTTTACAGCACTGATGAGCAGGGATTTGGAACTGCATGTGAAACAAGATTGTAACAAGAGAGCCTGAAAAATACAGAAACAATCTTGTTTCACATGCAGTTCCAAATCCCTGCTCATCAGTTTGTGCAGGAAGAGGCAAGGTACTTGTTTGAATTCTGCTTGGGTATAATTTTCCGAAGCCTGTACCTCATCACAGCATAGCTCTGTCAGAGATAAGGACTGTGTTTCTTCATAATTATTATTCTTGTCAATAATCAATTCTAACAAGTTTAATTTTTAATAGGCTCTTCTCATCAGTGTAACAAATTTCCTGTCTTGTTTTACATGCAGTTCCATCTCTGCTCATCAGTGCTGTAGAAATATCAGCCAGGCTCGGGTCTGTATGCAGGAAGAGGCAAGGTTGAAATCTGCTTGGGTATAAGTTTCTGAAGCCAGTACCTCATCACAGCATAGCTCTGTCAGAGATAAGGACTGTGTTTCTTCAGAATTATCATTCTTGTCAGTAATCAATTCTAACAAGTTTAATTTTTAATAGGCTCTTCTCATCAGTGTAACAAATTTCCTGTCTTGTTTTGCATGCAGTTCCAAATCCCTGCCCATCAGTGCTGTAGAAATATCAGCCGGAAAACATGCAATTTACACTTGCAGCAAATATTTATTTACCTTGATTGCTGTCTCTGCTGAAATAATCAGGGCTGCCTGCTGCGGGTTGATTCCCAACTGCCAGATTCCTGTGCCTGAAATCACACTGAGAGGCTGGACAAAACTCTCCCACAGTTGCATATGACATGTAAAATATTCTGCCCCAGTGCCTGAACAATACAATCATAAGTGCAATCTCTAAATGTTTGCCTTATAAAATACATGATAAGCTCATTCAAATATATATAGTTGGAATATGATACAAACTCTGGATTGAAATCCTCACCACTGTACAAATGCCCATTATCAGTTGTAACAAATTCAATATTCTTATTTTTAGATATCCTGTTAATAATTTTTTTGAATATTTATAATGTCTCCAATTTGAACTCTGAGATGCAATCATATGCATCCTATACTCAAAACAATGCTCATAGCAATTGTTGAACCAATAATTGTCAAACAATTTCAACCTTAAATCATAATGGCACCTGTCTGTATAAAAATTAACAAAAGATCCAACAATTCTCTTGTACTTGTTGTATACAAACCTTTCAAAATTGCTGATAAAGTTGAGATACAGACATTGGAATGGCCTGTCACTGGCAAGCACCCACTGCATCTCAGTCTCATTCTGTACAGCAAACAGGTCATACTCGGACAGATTCAAGAACCTAAGCCTAAAATCCTCAACAAGTGACTTAGATTTTATGTATTTTGAAATACATCTCTCAAAAAATCCTGTGTCAAGATTATCCATGCAATTAGATATGATACACACTGCCTTCTATAAGTTATTTGCTTGCTGCTGCTGCTGTGCAGTGTTGCTCATATTTTTAAACACAAAAATATTGCAGATTTGTATAAATTGAATTACAAATCTATTTGATTTAATATACAGAATTTTTGACAACCTGTCATAGGTTTATTAAGTATAGAGTTTTGATTTGAACCCCAAAAAATTTTATATAAATACCAAAGCCAAAAATATTAACACACACACACACACAAATCACACTGCTGAACCCAACTGATATTTTTTATTAAGCATAGAATTTTGATTTGGACCCCAGGAAATCTTATATAATAAACAACAACAAAAATACCAAATCAAAAATATTGTAATCAATGCAATAAGAATATAACCAGAAATAGGCCACAAGTGGACCGGAAGTAGGCAAACCGGAAGTGGACCGGAAGTAAATATGTGTGGGTGTGGGTGTATGTGGGTGGGTGTGGGTGGGTGTGGTTGTATGTGGGTGGGTGTGGGTGGGTAGCTTTTTGGCTTAGTTTTAAGTGTATCCAAAAAAAATATCAAGAGGGGCATATTTTTAACAAATTTATGGACAACAATCTCACAGAAGTGCCTTTTGTAAGTGTAGAAAAAATCAATCTGAGGGGGGTCATACTTTCTAAGGAAATTCCCGAGGGCATTTTTACAAAAATCTTGGATTAGACAGGGTTCCACACTTGAGCAAAAAGCTCATATGGGCATGTTGAGCCTGTTTTAAGTGTAGGCAAATCTGCCAGAGGGGGACTCATACTTTCTCGCGCCAGTAGTACCACAAATAACACTACTCAAGTCACCCTGTATGTTGTCCTGTACGTGATGAAAATGAGCAAGGTTCGATTCGACGTTCAAATTTTCTAAATATTCGATCTTCTGCTGAACCGTGCTTAACGTGTCTTGAATACTCGTCAACGCGCTTGCTTGAACGTGAATATTTTTAATTTCTTCGTTGATCAACTCCAAAGACGCCTGAAGCGTAGCGATGGTGGTTTGAATGTGTTCGAAATCTTGATAAGCCTTCAATTGAATTTTTATGTTCGCAACGCTTTTACTGATGACCTGCAGTTCGTCTGACGAAGGTAGGTTTGTCATTGTATCTTCCAAAGTCTGTAACTTGGATTTAATTTCTTCCAACGTGCTGGTGAATTCTTCTTGTAATTTAGAAAAGACGACATGCAAGCGTTCTACATCGATATCATTCACGACGGTTTGAAGTTCAGAGAAATTCTTTTCAATTGCGAAAGTTCGTTCTTCGATTTCGAGTTTCATTTTTTCCAAATCTTTCGATTGAAATTGCTGTAATTTGGCCAAATCATTTTGAAGCGAATCCACGCTCAACTGTATATTTTGAACGTTGTCGTAAGAAGGTACATCAACATAATTCTTTATGAGGGTTTTCAGTTCGGAATCGATTTTCAGAATAGGATCGAGACATTGCGTTTTGAGCGTAGCGATTTCCGATTGTAAACTATTGTTTAAGGTCTCCTGCAAAGCGATCAAATCGCTCCTCAACTTTTTAACTCGAACGTCGAGCATGAGAATCTCTTCTGTGTGGTCTACACGCTTGGTGTGGCCGAAAATGTCGTTAGGCATTATGGTTATTTATAATAGGATAGGTGATTCTTAATTCTACGAAGAGAGGAATGAGTTTGTCGTAATCTCCTAGGAGTTGAACGTAAAGATAATCTCCTGCAGAAACATCTTACGCCATGTTAGAAAGCATCTTGTCGTGCTTCATTCGAAAAATGTTCTTGCCGGTAGAAATTTTGATTTCGCCTACGTTCTCCGGATTCACGGTGATCCGAAGTTTCCCACCGATCGGAATTTCGTAAAAAATGTAAATTGTTGTTGAAGACGTAAAAGGTTTTACCCACGTCCTCGTCCAATTTTGTCCAAATGCTGTTGAGGTGAATGATCAACAGGCCGTTGAGTTTAGATAACATGGAAGGTAGAAAGTCATGATCTGTCGTGCGGTGTACAGTCTCCATTGTTTGCTTTCGGAAACCAAAGAGATTAATTGTCCTTGCTAGTTATTTATTGTGTATGGAGATAATTTGAGACATTTAAAGTTTTTTATTATTTTAGTTATAGTTATTTAAGTTTATTTTTTTCATTTGCATTGCCTACAATTTTTACTAATTTCTAAACGATAGTGTCCCCAAGGCAACGTGTGGATTCCACAAGACAAAATACATCTTTTATCGTCATGCGGATCTAATGCTTTTTTCCTAACTTTGTTTGTGGTAAGCACGTGGTCTACGCATTGTTTCCTTGTCTCCAAACGTAGAATCCTCGACTGTGAATAGAGGCAATTGATGTAATCCTCGAACACAAGCTTGTTTTTCACGGTATTTTTACCAACACCTTTGGCTTTTTTGGTGATGCTGGTTTCTGTTTTCACCACATACATTTTGGAACGTAAGCCGGCGAACTCCAGAATAATTTCTCCGTTGCATTCATCCTTCATTTTACCAAGCACTTTTTTATTGCGAGAAGGGAGATCAAATCTGTTTGGTTGAGGGAAGGAACATGTGTCGAAATGATCTATCATTTTCGGTTGTTTCAAATTGTTGTAGAGGTCAGATGTCTGTACGGAATAAATAAAACTGTCCGTGTCCGTGTACAAAAGTGTTATATTTTCATTATAGAAGGGTTTCATGACATTATAATGAAATTCAAACATATGCAGTTTAGATAAATCCAAAACCGTCGCCCCCACGTAGATTGGTTTGTTGAACTTGATTATTTTTTTATCCATCACAAACAGGGCCAGATTTTCATCATATATATTTCGTGATTTGAATGTCGGCGATGTTATCAATTTTCTACATTTATTTGAATCGGGAACTAATCTCACATCCACGTGCTTTCTGACATTCTCCATTGTGTTTCCGTAAACAGCATTATTCATGAGTTTTAAAAAATCTTTATCTAAATCTGACGAGGCGCGTGTTCTATGATAAGTATTTTTTTCAATGTAAGTTTTTAACCACTCGAAATGTTTGAAATTCATTATTCTTCTCACATTTATTACTTGAACTCCCTTCTCAATTAAGAATTGAAGATTTTTGTAATGGAGAACGTATCTCTCTTTCCTATCCAATGTTAACAGAAGCTTACGTTGATTTGAATCAGGCGAACATTTTAGTTCGGGTGCAGGAGGTAGATCTTTGAAGTAATCGTGTAGATGGTCGGGGAATTCGAGGTCCACCTTTATAAACAAGCCAAATTCACAGTCGTTGAAATTTTTAATGTTAATGGAAGTGGTATCCACCCATTCGAACCCGCCGTAAGGAAGTTTTTGTATCATATCATGTCCGTATAAATTATTTGCATCCACATAAAATATGTATTTCGATTGTTCATTAGGATCGTATTCTTCTGTCATGTGAACGTTATTTGCTTTTGCATGTCTCTGTACGAATTGCACCATTCCACCTCGTATCCCCCTCTCGATAAAATATAACATGTCCACGTCCGGTATCAATTCGAGTTTTATTTTTGTCTGTAATAACATGGCAGACCACGCTAAGCCCGAGAGACCGTAAAAATATGCAGGATCTAATTTGTAAATATTCGCCGACGTTTTCCTGAATGCTTGAAAAACATCCGCGAGTATTGTCACGTCCAGTTTTAAGTAGGCATCGTGATAATCGCCGAGTGTCCTACATCCTAATTTGTCCCTCATCCGTTGCGCGTGTTCGTATTCATCATCCGTGATTCCTTTCTCTCTGAGTCGACTGTAAAATTCTTTTTGAGGTGGAAGAGTGTCGTCGTTAAATTTAGAATTATCACTAACATATTCATATGGATAAATACCTTTACGTCTAATCATATCTATATCTACGGTGGGAAAATTAGCTCTCGTTATTCTAAATTGTTCAGCCGAAAATTTGCTTGCAAGAGAGTCCAAGCTGGCAGATAAAAATCTGTAAGAATCTAAAAATCTCATCTGCACAGTTTCGTTTGTTCCCGGAATCAATACTCGCGTGCTGACACTGATGTACCTTTCTTCATTCTCTGCTAGAATATTTATTTTTTGTCTATCATATCCAAGATTCCGAATTAAGAGATGGAAGTCGTGTCCGCTGCCATTATGAAGGTATATGGGGACAAAGGTAGGTTTTTGGATCTTTAGATTACACGTGTTACAGATTCCACCGATGTATTTCCGGTGAAGTGATTATGGTGAAATATTTTCCGGTTCTCGTCGGTGAAACGTTGATCGCCCACCGGACACGTTTCAATGTTATTGTGAGATTGAAGTTCATCGCTGGATAATGGAAGCATTGGTTTCTATTCGCGTAAGAGGCTGCCAATGGTCTCAACCTCTTCAACCATCTTTTCAAAAAAATGTTTGATTACGTCTGGTCCTCGGTAAACATACGGTTCATCTATCCTATCCTGTCGCACAACAACATATCCGAAACTCGAGGCTTCGTGCAACTGATACGGTGTTGTTGGAGAAAGTTCGGGGTCTGGTTCGCAGTAAGACAACAGTTTGAGAAAAGACTCAAAATCAGCAATGATGATTGCGGGATGTTTCAACAATGCCTTATGCATCCTAAATTCTTCGTCCTCTTTTGATTTCGGCTTCAACATGCGAACCGGTCTGTTGTCACCGCAATAAATTTTATGTTCGGCAAGTTTATCGATAGCAATTTGACGTCCGGTGTAATTTTGATAATCGACTTTTTATCGTTGAATGTGGTTAGGCATCTCGGGCAAACTTCGATGTGGTTTGCATACTTGGTAGTTTGACTTCTGACCAAGC
Source organism: Lepisma saccharinum (assembly GCF_977018435.1). Classification (NCBI taxonomy): domain Eukaryota; kingdom Metazoa; phylum Arthropoda; class Insecta; order Zygentoma; family Lepismatidae; genus Lepisma; species Lepisma saccharinum. The sequence continues at coordinate 99,097,647 of NC_139234.1, forward strand.
GTGATAGTGAACGAATGAGACAGTAATGGTGAACACTGTCGTTTGAAATTAGAAGAAGATTAATCACACGAGCATCATCATCGTCGACATCGCTTATCCCGACGGGATGCACGACATGTTTATCCAACGTATAGGAATACACGTTGATGATTAAGCGTTTTCCTTCTGCATCTCGTGCTCGTGTTTCGAATTTTGATATATCAGAAATGGTCATCGGGTATTCGATGCCAGCCATTGCATTTTCCAGTTGTTTCATGCTGCTTATAACGATAAACCCGTTCTGGATGATTTGACCAATGAATCGGGTGAAGTTCCGCCAACACACACCAAGGAAAACATTTATCATCTATATTTTGAATGTTCAGCACGGCTTTTTTATTTTTAATATCCACTGGAAGAGGAACGTAGCTGGAAGCGCGAAGAGGCGAGAATTGGTTCACGTAAACTATTAACGTGTGATGACTACCACATAACGACCACCCTGACCCTGTAGCCTCGAAATCGTCGTGTTTCTTAACCAGTTGATTGGTAACTTTATAATAGAAGTTGTCTAAATTTTCGACGTCAGCAAAATAAAGAGTCTGGTTTTTTTGTACGATGATAAAAAATACTCGTTGTGCCATCAACTTTCTCGTATTCAGAAAACAGAACAACGTATACTTTTATAGAGTTGTTTTCAAGTTTAACTTTTAAAATATTTAGTACAGATGTTTTCGTTTCATCCAAGAAATTAAGGATGTCACGGGCTGGTTCTGACTTAATTGAAAAATACTGGAGTTGGTCGTTGAATGCAGATCTAATTGGTTTGCGTTCATTAGATAATTTAATTTGCTAGGAAGTGGAAGCTTCCGTTTCTGAATTATCGATTTTCCTTTTCAATGTTCCTTGTCCGGTCGATGGTTTGCAAATGTTCAGGTGTTTACTTAAATTTGCAATGCTGATCATTTTTCCGCATCGAGCACAAGACTTAGAAGGTAACGAAGGATTTAAACTCGAAGCTGTTTCGTTCCATTTTGCCCTATGCTTGCTAATATTAGTTTTATTTATTAATTTTTCGCAAGTAACACATTCGATCAAACTGGTGGATTCCATTATGCTTTCTTCAAAATCACAGAAATCAAAAAGTCTAGTATATAGCGATACAATTTTCAGGTATGTTATTTATATAGAATTTCTTGGGTGTGAATACAAAAACGCACGATCAACACAAAATTCAATGAGATTCTATTTACTAGGAAAAGTACGTCCTCCACGCGATACTCGAGGCTTCCGTGCAACAAAAATACATATCGATCTGCATGGGTTCGGCTCTTTCGAACCTTCTACGCTTTGGATAGCAGGTATGAAGGCAATCCGCCCATCATCGAATTGGTGAATTCGATTTTGGCTCCTCTCAAGGACGAGAAGAACATGCTTCACATGTTCATCGCGTTGCTGGAGATTGTACTCGAATGTTTCGTTTTTTCGATCTTGTACGGGCTTCACCATCTTGTGCTCTCTGCCAGCATCAACTTCGATCGTCCCAGGGGTGGTGACCACCTCCTCCTGCACTTGCGAGGCGTTGAAAGGCGTCGCTCTCAGGCGCATCAACCATTTGGACGTGGGAGCCCTGCTCGAATTGTACGAAAAGAATATAGCTTACGTTTCGAATCACGAACACATAAAGCGACTAGTGCAGAAATTGACCGACACGTTCTTGATAGCCGACGAGAAGACGCGGACGGCCAGGTTGCAGCAGATCATGGCCGAAACCGTAACCAAAGAACTTTTTTTTCATTTCGATGGGTTGGGCCGGAATGTGTACCCTCTTTATAAAATTAAAGCAAATCTGCTCCTGATGTACGTGTTCAGGTTTCAAGATAAGAACGTGGAAAAATTATCCTTGGATAGAAGATACACCGTTTTCAAGAATTCTGCGACTTCGAACCTGAAATCGTTCAAACGGTTGTTCCTGCGTCAACTCTCCGAACAGTACAATAAAAAGGGTAGGGAAGACAGAGGAAACGACGAATCAATTTTAACTCTGCTGAGAGAACTCGTTACGACTTTTTCCGAGGCGTGCCTGAAAGAGGCCAAGATCGAAATTCCGAAAAAACCGGAGGATGTGAAAAATCGAGACAAGACCACGACTCTGTTGAATTTCGCGACCACGTTCATAAAATATATCCGGGATCAAACGTACGCACTCGTGAAGGACCACGATCGCGTACGTTTTTTCGATGAAAAGCCAGGAAGTACTCTTCCAGCTCTCCTATTTGTTCAGTGAACACGAAGATTTTTTCCCCCTTCACACAGCACAGTCGATTTCAAATACCGCTACAATACCATTTTTTTTGCATCATGAGACAAAAAAAAATCGTAGCAGGGGCTCCAAAACCATCGTAGGAGAGGTCCCGTTAGGTCGTTGCAGAAAGGGGGAGCACACATTGTAGAAGATCGCACATGAGAGTTTAAAAAAAAAAACATCGTATTTTTAGGTCGTGGCAGATTACGCTGAGAGCGGAAGCCTATATTAGCAGGTCGTAGTAGATTACACTGAGGGACCTTACAGTAAGAGGAGACAGACTTAAAGGAAAGTCATTTCAAAAGTAGGTCAAAGGACGAGGTAGCATAAGAGCTAAATTGGAGGAGGTAAAAAATAGCTTAAAAAGTGATACCAGAGCTTTTTCTGTCCACTTTTCTCTCATTGTAGGTTAGTTTAGTCCGTAAAACGTCGTAAATAAAAAAGTAGGTCAAAGGACCCAGCCAGAAAGTACCATTTCACCTACTCTCTAAAGTAGGTCAAATCACGTAGAGGCTCTCGTGTAGTTTGGCACGTAATAAAAAAAATGAATAGGTTAAGTTATATCACGTAAGATCGTGGCATTCGTACCAAGTATGAGAGGGAAAAATTGAAAATTGTACTAAAACATCGCTAAACGCTAAAACATGGACAAAAAATTGTCAAAATATGTCAAAAACTGATATTCAATTGATAAAAAAAGAGGATAAAAAAGGGCTCGTACCAAGTATGGCGTAGAAACAATAAATATACACTACTCCTCTGTTTCCATAGAACGCAAAAATCGCGATTCTTTGCAAGAGAAATGCGCCCAATTTTTTGGAATTGGTAGATCTTGCACCATGAGCTAAACAAATTTTAAGGGATTTATCTAACACCTCGAAAAGGAGCAAATTGGTAAAATAATTCAGTCATAACTTTTTTCTGGTTAAATATACGTCGAAAAAACCTTCACCATTGCATTTCTCGTGAAATTCTAGCCTGATTTGATATATCATATCACCCCCTTCCCGTTTAACATTCTGAAGTTGAATTCAAGATGGCGGACATCAAGATGGCCGCCGACCATGCAGGTGGCGTCAATTTGGTTCCCCCTTGGCCTGGCAACGATTGGTCATCACCACTTCCACGTTGCTCGCTGCAGTGGGCTTGTACCGAGGAAGTTAAGAGACTTTTTGAGCCACCCTGTAGACTGAATATAAGAACAAAATGAAAATGTATATATATAAAATGAAAAAAGGTTTCCATGTAAATTATTGAACATATGTTCGTTGCTTTTATCTTTAGTAGATCTTATAACTTTCACTAATCTGGAAAAATGAATAATACGTATAATACTAATAATATAATGAAATAAAGTAATAAAATTATAAAATTAACATGCATAATGTTGCTAGTTGTTACAGGGAGCATTTATGCGGTGGCGAGATGCTGTATATATTTATTTCGTAGCGATAGATTAAGTATAAGTATCAATGGGGATTTGCCACTAGGCTATCCTAGTCTATAGCCTATAAAACGCAAGTGGAATTGGAACGCACAAAAATGAGACTGAAGGGGCAGAAGTGCAAGGACCACCTACTATTACAACAGGGTATACACAAATGAATGTGTGCGGTTATAAATGCCAGTAAAAAATATATTTTTCAACTTACGTGGTTGCTGCAAACACTGTTACAGGCGGAAACTGCCCCAGTTTTTGATACGTGAGTTAAAATTACAATCCTTCAATGTTGGCTTCCCTGGTCACTTGACACACATCAACGCGGTAATCAAACTTGTTCCAGACACGGTGTAACATGTCCACTGTAATGTCCTGCACTGCATGCATTATCAGATCACGAAGTTGCTGGATGGATGTTGGCATTGGTTGTGCATAAACCCCATACAAAGAAATCACACGGGTAACGAAGGGGCCAAGGGAGAAATTGTTGTCCCCGTCTGCAGCACGTCAGAGCCATCTGCGAGGATGATCATTATTCAGAACCTTTCGCACATTCCTGTGAAAATGGGTAGGAACTCTGTACAACTGTAGAATAGAATAGAAGGGTCTTTATTTAAGCAGGCGTGTTTCGGCCTCAATGGCCGTTCTTACAACCAACCCTTGTCAGAGATGCAGTAAGTGAATACAAAGAAAGAAAAAAAGAAGAAACAAAATAAATGTAATCGTTACTATCGCTATGTAGTTTGGGTAACAACCAGTTTTCTAACGTGTCCAGAAAAGAGTTTCCCGTCATGATTGTATAACAAGAAATGTTATAATGAACATATTTGTATGTACTTATTTTGGTGTACTTCAATAATTCACGTTTACTTTTGGTGAATTTCATCAAAGCTGCCACACTATGTTTATCATTCTGTTGGTGGACTTTCTAGTTAAAATCTTGTACACGAAAAGACAACAGTGTAAGGAAAGGTTAAAGGAATGATTCATATAATCGGTTCACATACCATGCGGGATTACGGTTTCCGGGCCGATTCTGGACAGAAAAAATGTTGTGTTGATTATGTAAGTAATGTGATATTCTAATAAGTGGATTAAGTGAAAACTCTAACTTAACGAGTGAATTTGAAGCAGCGGAGTTCGAAACATTGAACTTATTACGACGAATCGAAGAGCGGACTCGTTTGTTGACGAACGGGTAAAAGATGGATGAGTACGTTCGTTCGTCCGGGAAAAGGAAGATGGAAAACCCATAAGGTTTGTTCGGACAAGAATATCAAGGAATATCCGAACATCTGGAAATCTGCCATGTAATCCATATTGCGTAAATGATCCATAAAGGTTCAGGAAACATAGAACGCAAAGAATATCGGTTCACCAAGTAAGGATACAGCCGATATTTGATAACTTTGTTGTGCAAGTGATCTACGGATCGTGGTTCGGGTATTGGCTGTAAGTACCAAACTTTATATATTAAGTGCACCCAGACGTCTGTAGGAATAACTGCATTAAAGATTTCTACTTCGCAAAATATGCTAGCATTCGTGTGCGTCGTTAATGGCCATTAATCAGTATGCATCGCACCGTTAGTTTGAGCGGGAAAGCAGCGCGTGGGGTAGCCATATTGGCGTAAAAATACAGCTCATCAGCAATTGCAAACTGTAAATCGTTAAATGTAAATATTCGTTGAATATTTTACTTAATGCACACAATTCATATTATTACTATGTTGTCAGAGTTTTGTTAGCTGAACAAGGGTAAAACATTGTGCTGCATATAGAAATAACTATGCCTGCTGTAAGCACGAAAAGTTAAAGTTTTGCAGTAGTGTTTCAATATTGAATACACGATCTATTAAGGACTAAATAATTAATGTAGGTATTGCGAGGTATAAACAAAGTTCTGTTATTGAATTTCTTTAATTATATCCACAAAAGTAATCGATAGAACTTGTCGAATTAATTGTGCTGGATTATTAGGTCATGAGATGACAGCCTAAAACAGCTGATTCATTGTATCGCATTTTCTTTTGTTATTTTAGTCACAGGGAGTAATAATTTTCTTCAAGTTGAATGAAACAATATGTAACCTGCTATAGGGCACAGTAGGTAAATTGAATGCCATAAATACTGAAAGTTAGTTTATTGGTTTATTTTCCTCTCTAGTAATAATAAAATATATTAATAACTCATTTCATTGTGTTGACATTTATCAAAACAAAGGCTCCTTCTGTGCATTATGAATATACATATATGAATTAATGTAAATGTTGCTTTTCAGGAAGAAGTTCATTTTGTGCTGGTCACTTAAGTATGAATAATGCCCAGTAATATTTTGACAGTTGGGTTATCAATTAGGTCAGGCTAAAGGGTTATGTTCACTGAAGTTCAGATCTTAATCTATGCACACAGCCTCCCTTGGGTAACTTTTCTTGAGACCCAGTTTTCTGTACATCAGCTGATATTAACACAAGCGAGTCGGGTCCAAGAGAGAGGGTAAAATTGTATGGTGAATCAAAATTTTATCAATTGGAATGGGAATTGTTGTTTACTATTCAGTTATTCAAGAACCGTAAATAATATGCGAATTATTCATTTTCACATATAGGGTGAACTGATGTAAATTGGCACTTCAGTCACAGAATATACAATTTCAGTTGGGTGTAACTTACTCGTTTCTCTACGAATTTCATGTAATTGAATGAAGTGAACATGTATGCAAATTTTTACTTTATTGCTTAGTATGCCTATTGATACGTAATCCTGTAGATTATCGGACACAGCAACCAGCGCTACCAGAGTAATGGGTTACATTGAAATTGTGGGCAGAATTAAACTAATTTCAGTGTTCATCTAAATGGGATTGTTCGTAATGTGGTAGTTTCCATTTAGTATACCTATTCATCAAGGCGACGAAACTCCCATAGTGTGTACTGGCACACGTTGAGTACGTCACATTAAGATTACGAGACGTCAGTGTTAAAAGTTTTATAGGCATTAAGCAAATTTTTATTTTAATTTTTGGGCAAAAAAAAAGGAACGGAAAACGAACCTGTGACGTTAGGATCGTTGTTCGCGTTCATCAAGCAAAGTGATGAAAGGAATGATCAACGGTTCCAAGCGTCAAAAGCAAGTATTGAGTTGCTGAAGTCAGAATTAAATGACAGTAACCAATTGCTGAAGTCAGAATTAGATGACAGTAACAAAGTGCTGAAGTCTGAACTTACTGCTCACACTAGTACGTTGGTGGGAAAACTTCAGTCAGACCTCAGTGATACCAGCAAATGTATCTTAGACTTACAACAAGATGTGGTCAAAACAAGTGAGGGTCTTCATGATCTCACTTTGACAGTATCTCAATACAGGTTAGAATGCATGAGTAGAGCTGAAGGGTTAGACAGGAAGTATGATGAATTGGTACGTAGGTTAGATTCGGAAGTACAGGGTGTGCAGAAATCGTTGGAACAAATTAAAACTGATAACGAAAGTCACATTTGATCTTTGGAAGGGCAAATTGTTGAAAAGGTTTTGGTTAAGATTGCAGGTAGAAGTCAGGACTCCAATCGAGTTTCTAAGGATTATCAATTAGGAAAGTCGATCAGTGATAGTGAAGTGGTAGTGGTAAAGAGGGAGTCTCAATCATCCTCTCAACCGGTTGTGCATGTTTCTTCTCAGCACCTAGGGTCGGAAACTTCGGTTGTGAATACTCTGCCGCCAGAAGTTATGGTAACACTAAAGTCTCTCGAAAATTATGTGGATAGGGTTAGCAAAGTTATGGCCAACTGGGAGCAGGGGAGTCCTCGTAAGGTATTTGAAATGCAGAATAGTGGAGAAAAACCGGTTAAGGGTAAAAGTGTCGATCCCTCGGTAACTGAAATCACTGGGGTGAGTCGTTTGGATAAGGCCACTTCCACAGACAATTCGGATGCAGGGAATGTCAAGTCAGGTATAATGCGGAAACCATTTGCGGGCTATTGTGTTTCTAGTGCAGAGTCATCGACTGATGCTGAGAAATCTTGGAGAGTTAATTCAGCGATAAGTAAGAAGGGTTACCTAAAAACCAGACACAGAAGATCTAAAATGTGTGGGTTTGGGGAAAAAGATGATGATCCGAAGGGAGTGAATGAAGGGAAGAAGGAACTATCTGATTTTAATGCTGTTCATGGTGTTGCTCCTGTGAAAGCTTATAGCATAAAGCCTCAGGATTTAGTAAAGTTCCCGAAATTCAATGGCTTGATCACGAATGTAACTCCAACCGAATTTCTGGAAAAGGTAGAGGAACTATTGGAGTTATATGGAATTGATCAAGCACATTACATTAAATATGTTCCTAAACTACTGACTGAAAGTGCGAAGCTCTGGTTTTCAGAGAGAAAAGCTCAGTTGGTTTCTTATGATGCATTTAAATTGGAATTCATAAGCCATTATGAAAGTTCTAGATGGCGTAGTACATGTCTTGCCAAAATCTTGAACTCTCCTTACCAGAAAACCTCTGAGGAAAGTGTATTACAGTATTTTTCTAAGAACTTCAAGTTGCTACGTTCAATACAACCTAAGGCGGAAGAGTCTCTTATAGTTGCTCAATTAGGCTCACTTTTGCCATATATATTGAGGGAGCACTTCGTAATGCAGGACATCTCGTCATTTGCAGATGTCACGCATGCTATAGAAAATTTTGAATCGTTAAGGGATTTACCCATGAAGCGAGATCTAGCTCCGCTTCGAAAGGGCAAAAGCTTTAAAGCTGGGGTAAACAAAGTCACGATCGCCGCGTCTCAGGGTTCTGAGGTGAAGGGTAAACCAGGGGCTCAGACTTTAAAGACTTCACCCACTAGCGTTAGAAAGAACACAAATTTCAGTCACCAATTCGAAACGTCGTTTTCAGTACAATAGAGATTCAGCCGAAGATTCCTTGTTGGGAAACGGAGACCATCTCACATCGTAGGAGGTGATGTGGGTTTAGGCATGAATAAACCTCCAGTTAATAGGGTTGCGTCTGCGTTACCTCAAAGTAGTAAGGAAGCAGAACAACAGACAAGTGCTGTTCAACCGTTGTTAGAAGGGAAACAATTAATCGGCGACAGTATGTTACTCAGAGTAGCTCAGAAGTTTGGTAATTATCAGTTCAATTTCGATGAACAAGGAAATCGCAGGATAGGATTAACAGTCAGTGGACAAACTACCGAGCAATTAAACGGCAGGTTAAAGTCGTACTCAAAATTGGCTGACTCAGTGATAGTTATGATAGGTACGAACGATATACTTAACTTTCATACGGAATAAACTATAAAGCGCAACTTGTCGGAGACGCTGGAATTGTTGAAAGGAAGGACAAAGGAGATCAATTGGTTGACCCTACCTCCCATAGCACGTATTATGCGTAACAAAAGTTCCAATGTCTGGCACAAATGGAAAGGGATTAATGATTTCGTAGCCTCGTTTCATAATGCAAGAAATGTCAAAGTACACGATATCTCGTCTTTGTTTTTTGATAGCTCGGGTGAAATTCGATATGACGTTTATGAAGAATATTTTTGAAATCCTTCGCGGGGAAAAGTTGATCGAGTACATTGGAACAGAGAAGGAATGTCTCAGGTTCTCAATTTCTTAAAGGAAAAGGGGAATTTTAAGAAAGATAGGACAAGGGGTTTCCGAACCTGGTTCTCAAATCATAGTTGAAGCTGAGATCCATGCGATGGACGAGCCATCCAGGGAATATCCAAGTTCGGAAAACCGGAGAGGAGCTCTTACCGTTGAGCAGGGGGTGAGGGCAAGATAAAACATCCTGCTATATTTTTTGTACATATTAATGATGTTGGTGAAGGGAGTGATATCGACGTTTCAATTAGTTTAGAAATACCAATTAATGCTGGTCCTCAGCGACATGCATCAGCTTTGATTAAGATAGCTATATTAGGCAAACCGTATGACGCCCTCTGTGATAGTGGCGCTGAGGTGAGCCTGCTTGAATTCGAAGCGTGGAAATCAATTTCATCCTTGATCTCTAGGCCAAGGTTGGAATCGGCTTCCAACATTAAATTAATAGATTATTCGGGTACAAAATCAAAATCTGTTGAAGGGATTGTTAAGTTAATGATCAATTTGGGGGGTTATGATTACTATGTACGGTTTGTAGTGGTTAAGAATTTAAATGTACCAGTTTTGTTGGTCTTAGATGTAATTTACGGGATACAAGGGGAACTTAATTTTGATGAGGATGCATTTTTCTATAGTACTCCTAACGGTAGAACCTTTTTAAAATTTACTCCTCTCAAAGATGTGGGCACCATTGAATCGGATATGGCGATAAGTAACGTTTCTTCGGAACTTGATCATGCCGCAGTTGAGCAATCAAATTTCGAACTTAAAATTGAAGAATCGCTAAGTTTGGAAGGCGATTCAAAGTTAAGATTCAAAGAAATGTTAAGCGTTTTTGAACAAATCTTTTCTGACACTCCGGGTTTGTGCAAAGAATATGTACATCGTATGGAACTAGATACTGATGCACCAATCGTCGCGAAGAATTATCCCATTCCTTACGCATACAGGGATAGAGTGAGGGAACAATTGAATCAAATGCTAGCATGGGGAATAATCGAACTGACTGATTCAGAACATAGATCGCCTTTGTTAGTAGTCCCAAAACCTCATGGAGGGATTCGTCTATGTGTCGATTTAAAAAGAGTAAATCAGCACGTGAAACCAATGCAACTTACACCTATGAAAGTTAACGAGCTCTTGACGTCATTTCTAGGCTGTAAGTTCTTTACTTCGCTCGACTTGGGGAATGTATATTGGCAGGTGCCTCTGCATGTTGATAGTCGCAAGTTCACAGCGTTTGCTTTTGAGGGTATACTATATCAGTTCAAAAGGGTGGTATTTGGTTCTGTGAACGGCACTGCGGTGTTTGTAGATGTTATGAATAGAGTGTTGGGTTCCTTCTTGGACTTTGTGGTGGTGTACGTGGATGACATCATCATAAAGTCTAAGGATTTTGAGTCGCATCTAAAGCATGAGAAATTGGTTTTGGAAAGGCTAGGGCGTGCAGGTTTCACGTTAAAGCTGGAGAAGTGTAGGTTCGCAGTAAAAGAATTCAAATTTTTGGGACACGTTATTTCCACACAGGGTTTTACAAAAGATCCGTCTTATGTAGAAAGCATTGTTAACTTGCGTAAGCCGGATAATTTGAAACAACTTCAAAAGATCTTGGGATGTTTCAATTGGTTGGCAAAATATATACCGAACTATGCTCTCATAGCACATCCCATGTATGCTCTGTTAAAGTTGAAGACGAAGTGGCAGTGGACCGCAGAGGCTGAGGAGGCTTTTAAACGCTTAAAGTCATTGGTGGTCCAAGAGGTCACTCTCAATTTTCCAGATTTCGAAGAAACGTTCTACATCGAGACGGATGCATCTCTGATTGGAATAGGGGGTTTTTGCTATCAGGTTATAGAGGGGATTATGAAACATTTAGGCTTCGTCAGCAGATTGCTAAGATCCTACGAGAAGTCATACACTTCTACTGAAATTGAGGTGTTGGCTATTTTATACACCATTGGGAAATTTTCTACATACCTTAAGGGTAGGCAATTTGTCGTCGTTCCCGACAACAAAGCTCTTACTTGGTTGGAATCTGCTCACTCTTGGAACGCCAGACTAACCATGTGGTTCATTCAGATACAGCAGTACTCGTTTGTTGTCCAGTACTGTAAAGGCACAGATAACGTACTGGCTGACACACTGAGCAGGAATTTTCCTGGTGTTCCAGACACGCACTATTTGATTAATGTCTCAACCGTCTTACGGTCGGTCAAGGAAATTTTCTCTCAGGAGGAGTTAATCTCCTTGCAGAATGATGATGCCGATTTGAAGCAAATCATTTACCATTGAAAGGGTATTAAAGGGGATGTAAACTCTCGTTCTAGGTCATGGAATGAAACGTACAGTTTAGATAATGGTGTATTGTACATAAAGAACTTTCATGTAGACTCACGGCACAGGATTTGCATTCCTATAAAGTTAATTGGAAAGGTATTAATAGGTTGTCATGATGACATGGGGCATTTTGGTGTGGCAAAAACCTTGTCGCAGATATACCAAGCTTTTCACTGGAAGGGTATGAAGTCTGATATCAAGTCCTACATCAAAAATTGCGAGTTGTGCCAGCGTACTAAACCTAACAAGCACCCGGCTAAATATATTGCTAGATCACATGTAATGGATAAGCCAGGGCAACTGTTGTTTATTAACCTGCAAGGCCCATTCACTTTAGGACCAAAACGAGAAAGGTTTCTTTTCACGGTCTTGGATGCGGCATCGCGGTACTTAGTGGCTTACCCCGTTACTAATAGCAATGCAAAAACCGTTGTGAATAAATTATCGCAAATTTACTTCGTACATTTGGGGGTTCAGAAACAAATAGTCTCTGATAATGGGCCTCAATTTAAGTCAAACATTTTTCAAGAAGCAATGAAAGCATGGGGGGTACAACTCATATACACTCCAGTGTATCATCCGTGTTCTAACCTTGTTGAGCGCTATCATTCGGAATTGAATCGCCTGATGAGAGTGCTGTGTAGTTCAAATCATGCAAAGTGGCCACAGCACGTTGCTGAAGCCTTATATCTCTTGAACGGTTCAATCACTACTCAAACGGGATACTCCTTCGGAACTCAGGTTAAATATGTCGAGGAGATTTACCGACATACCGCTTTTGGACGTGGGTAATAATGTGACCTGGGATGGCAAATTGGTTATGTCAAATTTAACCAGTTTCGGCAAAAGACAGGAAAGGTTGAGAAAACTTAATGCCAAAAAGGCAGCTAATCCTAACGTTGAGGAGGGGAATTTGATCAAAATCCTGGTGGCATGAAAGATAGGGTAATCAAGAAATATTGCTAGCTTTTTCTGGGGCCCTACATTTGTGTTAAAAATAACGGTGATTCAACACTTTCGTTGATTGATTGTGTCACTGGGGAAAGAGTGAACAATCAATCTATTGAACACTGCAAATTATGGAAGTGTTCAATGGATAAACTGAGGTATTGGGTGATAAAGGTGCAGGACTTGAATCTGGTTGGAATAGAGGAGTTGCTTCAGAAATTAATGAATTCCTGTGAGTCAGGAAAATTCTGTGGTCAGGGTTCAGAACGTCAATGAGGAAAATGATCATAGGCAGTTTAATTTTCTTTGTGAGTCAAGTGAGTAGTGCCTGCGGCGGGCAGATTTGTCAAGTTGGTACTATTTTGCGGCGGGCCAGAACAAAAGAATAATTCCTATTGTCTCTATATCACTTGTCGATTCTTAAATTGAGAATATGTATGTTGGTTGTTTGCTCAAAGCAATTATTGGTTTTAGTCTATGGTGGGACTGGTATTTTAGGGAATATATGGCAAGTTTGAGACAGTTACGCTCCAACGCATATAAGGTATTATGTTGGAAGTACTTTTCGGTAGAGTCAGGCTCAAACATTGATCTTATTTTGTGCCAAGATGACGGCAACAGGAATTTGTGTCGAGCATGATCTTTAATCTCGTACAAAGTAGTTGAACAGGTGATGTCAGGTGTCGATGAAAGGTTGACAAGATATCTTCTGCGGTTGTGGGCTAGTGTCAGCGGCGGACTGAATGGTCAAGTGGGCAAAACCTTGCGGCGAGACGGCACGCAAACTGTGGAGTTCAATCTTATGTCAATACCAGTTCAAGGGCACGTGTATGGGGTGACCAGTACGAATTCACCTTCTTTCCTTCTGTAAATACTATTGTAATCACCACACTTTAAAGATAGGGTGAATGTAAATAATATAAACGAATGGACATTATAGATATAAGGTGATTTGTGCAAATGTAAATATTCTGTGTTTTATACTTATATGTAATAGTGTGAGTAGTTATGTTGTGTGTAGGTTGTACAGGTAGTTGTATATTGTTAGGGTTCAGCCTCTTGTTGGGCGCCAATTATAACAAGAAATGTTATAATGAACATATTTGTATGTACTTATTTTGGTGTACTTCAATAATTCACGTTTACTTTTGGTGAATTTCATCAAAGCTGCCACACTATGTTTATCATTCTGTTGGTGGACTTTCTAGTTAAAATCTTGTACACGAAAAGACAACAGTGTAAGGAACGGTTAAAGGAATGATTCATATAATCGGTTCACATTCCATGCGGGATTACGGTTTCCGGGCCGATTCTGGACAGAAAAATGTTGTGTTGATTATGTGAGTAATGTGATATTCTAATAAGTGGATTTAAGTGAAAACTCTAACTTAACGAGTGAATTTGAAGCAGCGGAGTTCGAAACATTGAACTTATTACGACGAATCGAAGAGCGGACTCGTTTGTTGACGAACGGGTAAAAGATGGATGAGTACGTTCGTTCGTCCGGGAAAAGGAAGATGGAAAACCCATAAGGTTTGTTCGGACAAGAATATCAAGGAATATCCGAACATCTGGAAATCTGCCATGTAATCCATATTGCGTAAATGATCCATAAAGGTTCAGGAAACATAGAACGCAAAGAATATCGGTTCACCAAGTAAGGATACAGCCGATATTTGATAACTTTGTTGTGCAAGTGATCTACGGATCGTGGTTCGGGCATTGGCTGTAAGTACCAAACTTTATATATTAAGTGCACCCAGACGTCTGTAGGAATAACTGCATTAAAGATTTCTACTTCGCAAAATATGCTAGCATTCGTGTGCGTCGTTAATGGCCATTAATCAGTATGCATCGCACCGTTAGTTTGAGCGGGAAAGCAGCGCGTGGGGTAGCCATATTGGCGTAAAAATACAGCTCATCAGCAATTGCAAACTGTAAATCGTTAAATGTAAATATTCGTTGAATATTTTACTTAATGCACACAATTCATATTATTACTATGTTGTCAGAGTTTTGTTAGCTGAACAAGGGTAAAACATTGTGCTGCATATAGAAATAACTATGCCTGCTGTAAGCACGAAAAGTTAAAGTTTTGCAGTAGTGTTTCAATATTGAATACACGATCTATTAAGGACTAAATAATTAATGTAGGTATTGCGAGGTATAAACAAAGTTCTGTTATTGAATTTCTTTAATTATATCCACAAAAGTAATCGATAGAACTTGTCGAATTAATTGTGCTGGATTATTAGGTCATGAGATGACAGCCTAAAACAGCTGATTCATTGTATCGCATTTTCTTTTGTTATTTTAGTCACAGGGAGTAATAATTTTCTTCAAGTTGAATGAAACAATATGTAACCTGCTATAGGGCACAGTAGGTAAATTGAATGCCATACATACTGAAAGTTAGTTTATTGGTTTATTTTCCTCTCTAGTAATAATAAAATATATTAATATCTCATTTCATTGTGTTGACATTTATCAAAACAAAGGCTCCTTCTGTGCATTATGAATATACATATATGAATTAATGTAAATGTTGCTTTTCAGGAAGAAGTTCATTTTGTGCTGGTCACTTAAGTATGAATAATGCCCAGTAATATTTTGACAGTTGGGTTATCAATTAGGTCAGGCTAAAGGGTTATGTTCACTGAAGTTCAGATCTTAATCTATGCACACAGCCTCCCTTGGGTAACTTTTCTTGAGACCCAGTTTTCTGTACATCAGCTGATATTAACACAAGCGAGTCAGGTCCAAGAGAGAGGGTAAAATTGTATGGTGAATCAAAATTTTATCAATTGGAATGGGAATTGTTGTTTACTATTCAGTTTTTCATGAACCGTAAATAGTATGCGAGTTATTCTCAGTTTCACATATAGGGTGAACTGATGTAAATTGGCACTTCAATCACAGAAAATACAATTTCAGTTGGATTTAACTTACTCGTTTCTCTACGAATTTCATGTAATTGAATGAAGTGAACATGTATGCAAATTTTTACTTTATTGCTTAGTATGCCTATTGATACGTAATCCTGTAGATTATCGGACACAGCAACCAGCGCTACCAGAGTAATGGGTTACATTGAAATTGTGGGCAGAATTAAACTAATTTCAGTGTTCATCTAAATGGGATTGTTCGTAATGTGGTAGTTTCCATTTAGTATACCTATTCATCAAGGCAACGAAACTCCCATAGTGTGTACTGGCACACGTTGAGTACGTCACAGTTGCTTCATTAAAGAAGAATGGGTCGTACACTTTTTCACTTTTACAAGGATCCGCTCTTCACAAACTGTCGATACCGTATGTTCATGTTATTCTTGTGGCGCCAGCCTGAAATAAGTGGAGGGCTACAGATTTCGGAGTCAAATACTGACTACAAGGTATTTAATGAATACTTCACTCAGTATAATATTATCAGTAACATATTTTACAGTCAGAACCAAAGATAGATCACTGAGATGTTGCATTTTGTTTCATCATACACAAAAGCATTTTAAGGTACATTGTTTTCTTTTCCTAAGCCATTATTTAATGGAATAATATCACAGACTTACTATTCATATGAACAGTACTCAATGTCAACTCGCTGGATTGACGAATATATTGTAGCGTGACGTCGGGTGAGGTACAGGATCGAGTCACGCCGGGAAGTATCTCAGATAAATACGATAGGTTTTGTTTGACTTAGCTAACCACCTCTACCCTTAAGGGAGGTGATGAAGGATTGTTGGGAGCCTGTGGTGTTGAACGCTACTCACCCCTTGCTGTAGGTATGGCCCTCGGCTTCTGGCGTCGGCGATGGTGACAAGTGCCCACTGGAGAGATCGAAGATGACGATAAGAGACGGCAGGCAATTCGGCGACTTGATTGTAAATGGACTGCAGATTCTTCTTCTGGCTTAATCCGGACTGCTTACGGACTTCTCGCTTGTTGCCGCCTCGTAACGTAGCGATCTCTCAGCAGGCCGTCGTCGTCTTCTCGTCGATCAGTTTGGTGGTGATATTGGAGCGAAGTGAGAGATCGATTTACCGTCTCCAGTGGTTTTATACTTTGGATTTGAGTCACGACTTGGTGGACTTTGCACCTCCACTGTGCACCTGGGGTATCCCTGGATGCAGATGGAAATTTACAGTGGAGGTGCACTCACCGCTGGCGAGGGCCGTTGATTTGCTGACTGTGCAGAGCCGAGTGGAAAATTCTTGTTGCTCGGCTCTGCATCCGGTGGAATGTGGGGTGAATGAGCGTTCAACTTGCGAGCTTCGGAGCGATAGTTGAGGATAATTAACGTTTCTACCTTTATGCTCCCAATTCCTTCATCAATATAATACAGCTAACACTATTTCTAAATTGTGAGTACTTCTTTGCTAAAATGAGAAAATGAACCACAGCAAGAACCACGATAAAGACACGTCTGTTTTATGAACAGTTATAACCTTGTTTAATTCCAAATACTTTGCAAGTTCTTTAAGGGCAGAACAGATGGAGCACTGCACCTATGATTACCAATTCAATTACGAACATTGCATTTGATTTGCTGCAAACAGCCGTTGGTGGGAGAAAACATATTTCAATAACACAAAGCTTATAAATTACGTAAGAGGCAATATTGAATTTTTCAACTATTCCAAGTAGCTGCTGAAGACTCTTTATTTTAAGTTCCTTACGGTGCCATAACTCTAAACGCAGGGATAGACGAAAGATTGTAGCTTTTCGTGCTTCAGAAAAGCGACACTAACTTAATAATAAAGAGCAAAACTTATTAAAGTAGGCCTGAATAGAAAGTGTGTTAATGATACCATTTTCCATTACATGATGAAATATCTTAAGTCTTTTTGCTCAACAACTGGAATTCAGAACTTAGGGCTAAAAATGGGGAGGATGAGAGAAATATTGTCCACTTAGGTGGCGCGACTCTCAAGGAACAAACATATTTTCACTAAAAATTCACTTCCGCTAGGAAACAAATACATTGACATAAAATCCATTAATATAGTTGCAGCTCTTGCACTGGGCATTTTGATAAGTGAAAATAACTGCTGCTGAATATTATAATTTTATTTTAGAATATATTATGCATAAATGCTGATCAGAATTGGATGAATAGTTTCGTATGTGTTTCAAAGATTAATTCTCCTGCACAGAATCAAATTTGGTCACTATGAAGGCACTGGAGAAATTATTTTCTAACCTCATAAATGATAATCAAGTATCATGTAGGACTAGGGCTGCGAGAAATAAAATTGCACGAGCGTGCTGATATTTGCAGCATATTGAAATTATTAGTTAATGGATTTGTATTAAGGTCCACCATATGCACAGAAAAACAGAGAATAATCTGATCGAAAGCTACAGCTTCTATTGAAATGTTACCTCCACCGGGATCGAACCCGGAACCCCTTGATATTAAGGTAGCAGTTTTATCGACAGACTATCGGGGCTGGGAGCCCAATTTTGATCTCTCAAATTCTAATTCTAATGGAAGAACATCCCAATTTTCAGCTCTAGAATGAAGAACTAACAAACAGAAAAGAAACATGACGCTTCTTTAGATTTTGAACGTCGTCCTACTTATAAAAAAATCATTTGTCACATCTCTTAGATTTATTCTGAATTACAGTGATACGATTTATAGATTCTAATAATTGTACGCGTTTAGCTGTATCAACAATTAAGAACAACCTCACAGCCACTGAGGTTGATTTGCATAATTTTACTTTGCTTTTTGTGCCACTTTTAGCTAATTTGCGAAGATTGGGATGAGTGATGTTATTATGAAATTGTTGAATCGATACTCACCTAGCAACAGTTTCGTGGCAAGTTTGGCGACCGAATTACTTAGTCAAATGATCAGTGACCACTGTTAAAAGAAAAGGTAAAGTGCTCCCCATGAAGGCGTATAGGGGGTGTGGGGGTAACGCCCTACTATTATCCAGACATATTAAACATCGCAATAGAGTATCCTTGCAATCTAGCCGAACTACTAGAAAATGTACTACAAAAATCTAGGGAAGCTGCAGGGGGCTGAGACCAGCTTTGGGGGACTTCAACCCCCCTAGCCCCCCTGTAGCGCCGTCCCTGCTTGTGTGGCGGGTTCTTATTGAACCGTGCACGAAACTCACGCTGCACAGTAATAAAACGTGTCGACACCTCAAACCGGAGAACACAGCACGCCTTCTCGACCTGCGACGCCATCTTGCAAGCTAGGAGTACATACAAGCACACAAGCAAATTTTAACTCACAAATCAAGAACTGGGACAGTTTCCGCCTCTAGCAGTATTTGCTGCAAACAACGTAAGTTGAAAAAATAATTATTTTTTTTTTACATTTATAACCGCGCTATTCATTTGTGTATACCCAATCTGATAATAGGAAAATAAAACAATATGTCAAGTCCTTTAACTTACTTATTTCATGACGGATTTACAGAAGGAAGGGATTTCCAGCGTTAGTGTTTTAGGCGAATATTCTCATGTTAGATCTTAGTGTAATGTTTTATCAAACTTTAATGAATAATTTAAATCAAATGTGTGTGTATTTTAAAGTATAAATGGGATGAGGAGACAGGCGAGTAGAGAAGGTTACATAATTTAGAACTACATAATTTGTATTCATGTCCGGATATTATTAGAGTGATTATATCAAGAAGACAGGTGCTCAGGCCATGTGGTACAAATGGGAGAGGAAAGAAGAGTTTACAGGATTCTTGTTGGGAAGCCTGATGGTAAGAGGCCTGTAGGAAGGCCAAGACGAAGATGATGGAGTGACAACGTTGAGATGGACCTAGAGGAAATCGGTAAGGATGGTAAATGATTGATTGATTGATTTGGTGCTGTAAGTCCACTTTATGCACAGTAAGGCTAATAGGGACTGCACCTAGAGTTTAAAGTGGGATCCGAACCACTATGTGCCTCCACCGGGTATCGAACTCGGGACCTCTTTAGGTAAGGATGAAAAAGATTGGATTGATCTTGCCCAGGATAGGACACATTGAAGGCTTGTGTTGCTGCAGCCATAAGCATTTGGGTTTTAGAAGGCTAGAGAGTTAGTTGGTTAGTTAATAATATTAATGTCGATAGGACCCAAAACAAAGGATAGGCCTATATTGTATACCCCTCCCAAGTAGAATCGCTAGACAATGGATAATATCACACCTTACGCCATAATGAAACGAGACTTTATAATCACCCTGTATCCAAAGTAAATTCCAAATATATTGAGACAGCCATACATGGAGAGAAATTTGTCTCAGATGCACGGCTAAGCAGCACTCTTTTTCTCTCACCTTCTTAGCTTTCTCAAACAGAACCAGGTGAGCTCGTTGTACAAGAAGAAACAGAGATTTACACGGCTCTTCTGTAGAAACCCGCACGTTAAGAGATCGTTACATTCGTCTCTGCCTGCGCTGGATTGCCTTAATGGAAAACAATTATCCGGTGCTGACTGACTCCGGCCCTTGGTTAAGATCCAAATGGGAAAGGGCGAAAAAACAAAAGCCATTGGTGGTTGCTAACCCTTTAGGCTCCCGAACCCAACATCTTCGTTGTTTGGCCCTAATGGTCATTCCAGACCCTGACCCGTGCCACGTTTTCGCTACCGCATTTTACTTTTGTGGCAAACTATGCCAGAAAGAAACGACGTACTTTGGAACGAAATTGTAAATTTCTGTGGAGGTGGCTTTTGTTGGAGGAAATAAGACTGCATGGAAATTATCATCACTCAAGAGTTTTGCTTCATTACCGAAAGATGGCGTCCACTTCTAAACAATTAACTTTTAAACAAAAATCTTCCCAAAATGCTCATACACAATAGAAATATGCCTGAAATATGCCAGATATAACTATGTTATAAATCAATCAGAATACTTTAAAAATACAGCATTATTACAAACATGTTGGTATTCCAAACCACAGAATAATACTAACAAAAGTTCGATACGAATTAAGTAAATAAATTAAATAAAGAGCAATACATAATTATTTCGACTGCATTCAAAGTTCACTTAGACGTTAAATTTTTCATTATCTACCCACGAGAACAGTACGATTCTTGATGTTAGGTGTACAAAGTTCAACCCACCCTCTCTCTCTCTCTCTCTCTCTCTCTCTCTCTCTCTATATATATATATATATATATATATATATATATATATATATATACTCTGGAAAAATACTAATAAAGCGGTAGCCCTATTCACAAAATAGCTTTTATTTATTTTTATTCTTTTCATTTAAGGCTCTTTTCAAGATAGCTCTTAACAGATTAAAAAGAAACGTAAAATTCCGAAACAGATAAATCTCTTTGCTTCATTCCTCATATTTGTGTGTGTGCGTCTGTGTATGTATGTAGCTTGAACATTAATCCCAAAAGGAGAAAGAAATAGGAACACGAAAGGAGTGGCGTCGCCACAGAGTCGCCGCGGATGGGCTCTAGCTCCCCACCGCCCCAACGGCCATCACCCTGGTGAAAGAATCTTTACCCATCCCTGTGCCCACTTAAATTTCGCTTTCATACAAAAAGGAAGAAGAGAAGAAAAACGAAGAAAATAGGGGTGAAATGAGAAAAACAGAATTGTTAGAAAGAAAATACAGTGAATATGGAAAGAGAAAGTAGGTAAATAATGGGAGATAATAGAGACGGAAATAACAGGGAAAAGGAGACAAGAGAGAAAGAAAGAGACAGAGATGGGCTGGATGAAAGGGAAGGAAGAGAGAATGAGGTAACAGAAAGAAAATGGAATAGAAGAATGAAAAGGGAGGGAAAGCTAATAGAGGGATAAAGTGGAAAAAAAGGGAAAAGAGATATAAGAGAGCAAAACAATAAGATAAGGGAGAAATAGACAGAACCAAATAAAATATGTGTTGTAACGCTATGAGGGCAATTTGCGCTACTTTGGGTTATAACCTTAATTGATGGTAGACCACACTCGCTTCATATATAACATACATATATTGGTCTAACAATTATAAAGTTTATAACCTAACTTTAACTATCTGCCAATTATGTGGCTTGATCTTATACTCTAACAAAAGATTTTCCCAAGTGTCACCACTTAGGGAACTGAGACCTACCCTCTAAGACAGGAGCAGCGAACAGGAGAGCGGCCTCTCAGCGTCTCTGGTTATACCAGGTCTCAAGAACTCTCGAGACTTGTTTCCAGGTATTTATTGAAGTTACGACCTTGTTTCTATCCTCATCCCAGCTGGAAAGCTCATAACCTCGTGGCTATTTTCGCTGGCTGTCCATTCTGGGGAAGAGGTACGGCCTTGCTGACCATGACTAAGGTGGGGGTCAGTAGACCAGGGGAATTCCTAGAATATTCACGGCCAGGGTTCTGGCCTTGTTGACGCTAAGCCACCCAACTTCCTGCAGGTTACCTTATCGGAAACATTGCCCTTGTTAGTATAGGGAGGAGGGAAAGGCCTTTACTTCCTGGTCTGCTTTCTTATTTCCTCGTAGAGGTAATATTATGTAACTCGCAGAAACTGCTCGTTGCAGTGTGAAAGAGAATAGGAAAACCGAATGGAAGGTGAAAAGGGAAGAAGGAGAGAGAAATTAGCAGAAAGAAAGGAAAAGGGAATATGGAAAGGAAGGGCAATGTCTTCCAGAATTCCTGCTGGAGTCTGTCAGAGGGATGGGAACTGGAAGAGAAAGATCCGGTATGGTGTCTCTTGAGGATGCTGGAGGGAAAAATAATACATGTAGTGCTGGATGCAAATTCTCTTCCAATGCAACAAAGAGATGGAACAGCTAAAATCTCATATGTAGGTTCCTCGAAAGTAGCTACGTTAATATATTCTTCTTAAACGTATGCTCTCTACATCACATTTTCTAACATATCAACACTGATTGATTTAGTTTATGTTACTTAGCTTTTCTGACAAGTTTGGCTAATGAGGATGAGAAATTGATGAAGAGAACCTTTATGCCCAGGTCGGGATTCGAACACCGGACCTCTGGCGTCGTAGCGCGCTGTGCTAACCATTCCTCCACTTTATGCCCAGTAAGGCTAATCGGGACTGGACCTACAGTTTGAAGTGGGATCCGAACCACTATGTGCCTCCACCGGGAATAGACTGTCGTGCATTTCTCACCGCTCGTATCATGATAAGAAAACACACGCGTACAGAACATACATTGGTTTATGTTTAAAAATCACAAAATTAATGTATCTCAATCACTTTTATCTCAATCTTTCTTCACCTCTCTCTCTCTTTCCCTCTATACACATCGCGTTACGACGTCAGGGGTCCTGGGTTCGAAAATATACTGTACGTTCTTACAATACTGCAAAAAATGTACCAACATGTTGTGTAGTTACATAATTGTAATCTCTGCTGTGCTTATTGCGACTGTACCGCATTTTTATTCATGTACGTACATGCATTAGTACTCTACATTATAAGTAATGCGAAATGTAAATCTGTCTTTCCATTATTTACTGCAACGCTCTATACTGTATTTAAAGTCAACCCTGTAAAAAAAAAGTAAAGTGCTCTCCCCTGTGCTTAGAACCACGCCATGAAGGCGTATAGGGGTGTGGGGGTAACGCCGCAAACTTTCTTGATCCGGTCGTAAGTGGGGGTGCATCACGCCCCTGACATAAGAAGGAAAACTGTTAAGACGGAAAATTTTACTCGGAACCATCATGTTCCGGGATAGACAGGTTTTACTGTATTATAAAGGAAATAAGGCATTTGTCTAACTCTTAAAAAAGCTTAGTGAATTGGAGATGTGTCAATCTGAATCAAAATAGATTCCTTTAGAAGAGTTTTTAAATAAACAAAACTATGAATCCCATTTTTGGAGTCGTTTCTCAACGACGAATTGTAATTGACATTAAAATTAATGTACATTAAAATTCAAAATTTATATTTGCAGTGTTTAGAAATATATATCTCTTTCTCAAGCCTTTGAGCTGAATGCATTATCAGGGAAGTCATCCAAAAATTCCAAGTGTCTGGGCTTGTTTAGTGCTGATGTAGGTAAACTTGTTCCTATACGGAACACGTTTAGATAGTTTGGATAGGGTAATCAGAACTGGATCTACATTTTAAGGGCATGGGGAACAGTTTCTACCAGTCTCGGAGTCAGTGTTGCCAACTTAGCTATTTTTGGTCCATGTCTGGCTCTTTCGTGCACTCGTTTGACTGTGAAATGTAGCGCCTGCCCCGTGCCTCACTATGATACCGTCACTGGTTCCAGCCCGCATACAACAACGTTTGCATTGAGTATACATTTTCCACGTGAAGTGATATTGTTATATTGGCTGCGTCACCCCAGCATCCTCATACCTTCCCAGCTACTTTTTTATAGCGCCGTGCGGACGAAATAATATTGTTACCCGAGAATCCTTTATTATTGTCGATTTCGTACGACAATCGGTGGATTATTGAGATGGGTGATGCCGCCGAAAAACTTAGAATAAATTGTCATTACTTTAAAGTTGACGGTAGTAGCACCCCTTTGACACCTAAAATTATAATTGCCCTAGGAGGCACTTTATACAGCCCTCGCAAATCTAGCTCCTTGAAAGTCAGTTTTAACTCAATTTAATGTGAAATTTAACTCTTTTATGCGCATCAGGTTTGGCAAAACTGTCAGGAAGGCGGTAGGAGGCAAGGAAAAATGCATTGCACGTATGGGAGTATTATTTGATTTCTACTCTTGGAAATATCAAACTTCCGATGGCACAGAAAAATATATCAAAGGAAAGAGGGCAGTTTGATGAAGTTTTTGACCAGAGGAAAAGTCGAAACTTCCATTTGATTAGCTGCAACTTGATGTTGAAGTTGTTGAGTTTTTTCTCCATAAAGAATACGTACATGAGATTCTGAAATTTCTCACGCGTCATATTTTTCTAGTATCGTGTCTAGCTTAATAATCGACATAAAAAAACGCTTCGACTTGCAACATGGGGAGAAATTCACACTCTTGCATACGTTCAGTTTTTGTTTTAGTAGCATTGTCCATTCCGACAATAATGAAATAAATGCACACACATAGTGCGTAACTGTAACTCCTCACCTTAAAGTTGGCCTCCACCGCATATCGAAACCAGAACCCACTGATTACAAGGCGATGTCGTTACCATTACGCCATCGGAAAAACTTTCAATGAGGAATCAGGATGCTGAATATTGAGTTTGCTTTCATTTGAACGCGATATTAACAAGATATGCGAAGAAAATGAAGCATGTTCTACTATTACACAGTGTTGCCACAACCAGTGAGCAGAGTTCCTCTTTCCTAGGTTTCATACACTTTCCCTTCATCTCAGCATAGCAGAAGGCGATGATCTCAGAATAATTGAAATATCGATCACAATATTTATTATTATTATTTCCATTGCCTCATAAGAGATATAACTATTGATTTATTAAGTAAATAAAAATAAACACAAACAAAAAAATGACATTAATATAAGATTTTACACCTAGCGGAAATTATACAAAAATTTTCATGACGAAATTCAGCATTAGGTTAACACTAGCTGTGATGTTGCAATTATTTTAAGAAGTAAACAATTAAAAGTTATTCATCCTCTCCAAACTAAATTAGACATTTTGATTAAAGTCCATTTCGAGAGAATAAACTACACGGAGGAAAATTGTCTTTCACACTTGAAAAGTGGTTGAGTCTAATATGTATGAGTTAGACATTTTAAAATTTCTCTGCAATTTTGATAATATTTCTAAATTTTCTGTTCCTCTTTTCACCTAAAACTGTATCTAAATTTCCCTACTTCGAGAGAATTTTTCCTTGATATTGCAACATTGATTTATGATGATTCGAATCACGGCATTCGAAGATAAAAAACACTTCAATATCTTTTACGCATTCTCATGAATGTTTACAATGGATGCAATATAAGTAGATTAGAAATTACACACTTTATTTGATATCTTATTCATTCATTCATTCCTTTATTTTGAACCTAACAGCTTTTATGCCGTTTTTTGTCCATAACAATGCAGATATAAAATGTACACAATTATTTTACATTACAATTATCAGTCTTTCCCCCCTATACTACAGATATTAGATTTTTTTTTTTTTAAAAAAAAGAACACTTTGCCTTTTACAATTGCATGTTACACTTCCTTAAAAATGATGACAAACTATAACCAATCCGCACATCTGGATTAACAACTAAACTTAACAAATTTGTTGAAAAATGAACCTTTAGATTATTTAAAGTTTTATACAATTTTCTTTCTCTATTATATTTTGAGCATTCCAGTATTATATGTTGTGCATCTGCACTTTCCCAGCCACATTCACATTTCTCATTGTTCGTTATTCCAATTTTGGATAAATGTTGCCTAGTACACAAATGGCCCGTTTTCAGTCTATTAATTAATACAATTACATTTCCTGTAGCACTGATATGATGAAACAATGATTTGTGTGTTTTGAATTCAGCAATGGCATGTATGATACTCCAACTGTTGTAAGTTCATTTCGACACCAATCAAACCATTCATTCACAATTTTCTTCTTCACTCTAGGGAGAAGATCCGTATAGTATAATGATAAGTTCGTAATATTTGGAAGACACACTGCTTTCTTTGCACATTCATCTACATGAGAATTGCCTGTAATATTACTATGAGCTTTAACCCAAGAAAACTCAAAGGTTTTTCCAGATTTTTGTATTGTTTGAACTAATTGTATACAATTTATAATGTAAGGGGAAAATTTGTAAAGACTCTTCTAAGAAGATTTAAGCGCCTGTAATACACTTTGTTAGTCAGTAAGTATTAAGAACTTTCGTAAATTTAATTCCTGGACATATATTAAAGCTTGGTTAATTGCGTAAGATTCTGCTGCAAATATTGAACAGTCTTGTGGAAGCCGAAATAATAGGTCTGTTTTATGTTGTGGATCGTACACTGCACATCCAACTCCTGACTCACTTTTAGATCCATCTTTGTATATGAAATAAGAACTTGGCCATTGAGTAAAATATTCCGATATGTGAGAATAACGAGGAAAATGAATATTATCCAGAGACTGTTGAGGATAATCTAATGAAAAAACAGGCCGTGAACACATCTGTAGAACTTCCTGGTATTCTTGACAAAACGAATTATACAATTGTATCCACATAGCAGCTCTTCTGGTTGTTATTTTTCCTGTTTCAAGTAAGTGTATCACATTTTTAGTACATTTTTGAGAGGATGATCACAATATGATTTTACTTTGAAGAGCATATTTGCTGCTAACATCTTCTGTTTACATGAAATGGAACATTAACCCGATCATATATATGTTGGATAAGAAAGGACTTAAAGGACTTCCCAGAGGTAACCCTTTACAGGCTGAATACGGTCCTCTACTTTCACTGAGAAAGTGGAAATATACAGATCTTTTACTCAGTAACTTCCATAATATCAAAACATAGTTGTGAGGTATTTTTAGCTGTTGTATTGTTTGGATTAGTATATTAATATCTACATTATCATAAGCTGCGCTTACATATAAGAATTCAGCTAATACAATTCTGTGTTTCTTTTCTGTGAGTCGAAAATATAAGAGGATAAAGTGATTAATCCGTCCTGGCATCCTAATCCCTTTCTAAATCCTATTTGTTCGAACTGAAATATGTTTTGGTTTTCTTGTTTCTATTCTTCTTTGTATCAGTTTCTCAAATATCATTCCTATAACTGACGTCAAAGCTATAGGTCTATATGATTTAACTACTTGAGGGTCCTTGCCTGTTTTTAAATTGGAATAATCAACTGTTTGGACCAATCTTCTTTTCATAGCTTAACTAACATTGGAGTGAAATTTACAGACAAAGTTTTCATAGCTTAATTAACATCTTTGTCTGTAAATTTCACTTTCATGCAGACACTCCCACAATTCTTGTAACAAATAATGTGATTCTTGAAAAGTTAATTACAATTCAGTAATATTTTATCAAATTATTGTAACAGCCGGTCCTTTATTGCCTGACGTAAATCTGAATTTATATTATTTAAAATATTTAAACTATTTCTCTATCATCTATAGGCGCGAAAGAAACATTTACCACTGTGTAAAGTAATTGTTAATATTTATTTCGATGCTTTTAATGGAATCTATCCCTAAGTACTGTATTAATCTGCAGGACATACATACTGTACGTATTCATACACCAGTAGTGAAAATGTTTGTTCATAGTTGGTGTAAAGAATGCAACTGATTGATTTTCTATTACCTAACTGGTGGGAGAAATAGTGTCTAAAAGGAAATTATAATGAGGAGGTTTTCCCTAAGGCTCTTCTTTCTGCTAAGGCTAGAGCACTATTGCCAACTCAGATCTTTTAGGGCCAGATCGTGCAATCCTTGTGAACTGGAGCACTCACCCCCTGCCACACTATGATGCCATCACTGGCTCAACCCCACATACCCCAACTTTTGCCCTAAATATACAATTTGCACGTGGTATTGTTATATTGGCTGTGTCGCCCCCTCCTCTTACCTTCCAAACTACTTTTTTTGTAGCGTCGTAGCTAACGTGAAGATGATATAATATTGTTATCCGGAAAAAAGATCAATTTCGTACGACCATTGGCGTAATCTTGAATTGGGTGACGCCTTCAGATCTAGACGGTAAAAACTAAGAATAAATTGTCATCACTTTAAAGTTAACGGTAAGAACAGCGTCTCCCCTACCCCGTTTGACACCTAGCATTACCCTAGGACCCCTTTATTGAACCTTCGAAAATCTAGCTTCTTGAAAGTCAGTTTTATCTCCATTTAAGGTGAAATTTAGCTCTTTTATGCGCATCAGGTTTGGCAACACTACCAGGATAGCCGTAGGAGGCAATGAGAAATGCATTACGCTTATGGGAGTATTATTTTACTTGTTCTCTTGGGAATATCACTTCCGATGGTAATGAGAAAGATATGAACGTAAAGAGGACAGATTGAAGATGTAATTGACTTTTTTAGTTCCAGTCCGTTAATTAGAGGTATGTGAGCCAGAAATATATTTGTGATTATAAGTTTTGTTATATCAAGGATCGGATAGCTCGTTTAATAATTTGTTTATTAGCGAGTGTGCAAGAGATGGAATAAATTGTAAAGTGAATGTCATTTGTTTCTATTTGACAAAAGAAAATTAACACCTTAAAAGTAGGACAAAAATTACAGGACAGACAGTAAATAACTCAAATTTACAGAAGCTATCCACTGTTCTTTACGAAACATTAAGGCTGCAACACTGATCAAGTTAGCTTCACAACACCATTTCTGTGATTTTAAAGATGGCGCCTCCTACATAGACATGTACCAGCAAAGAACAGTGGTTTCTTGCCCTCTAGAACTCTAAAACTTATAGACCTTCTACGGCAAATGAAAATTCAATGTCTCTATGCATGCTTACCACGACAGCAAGGTTACAAATAGAGGAGAAAGTTCGACAATGGCCTCAGTCCGCACGCAGATGGGTGGAAAGACCTTTGCGGTGGCTCATAAGTGACTGCACATAGATTCCAAATATTCTTCTTCTTCTTGATGTATTCAGGCACTAACGCAGACTTGAAAACACGTGTGTATCAGCAATGGGTCTATCCTAAATTGTAGCAAACTTGTGCAACCATACATGCAGAAACCTTCTTCAGTTAATGAAGATTGATTGATTGATTGATTGATTGATTTAGTTTATTTTACGTCGCGTGTTGTGCCTCTTGGCTAATTTGCGAAGATGGGGATGAGTGATGAAATGATGAAATTGATGAATGGACATTCACAAACAACCATACCCGACAGGGATTCGAACCCGGAACCCTTGGCGTCGCAGCGCGATGTGCTAACCACTTTTTTCTTTATTTGAAACTATTACATATTATTGTGCATGTTATACATTTTAGGTCATTATAAAGTTAACATTACATTTAGGAAATTTGCATATAACATATCTCTTTTACAACGAGGGATCATTTGGTATTCCTAGTGCAGGTGATTGATAAATTGGGTGTGAAAATCTTGTTGCCTATATATGGATACAAAAAGGGCATATTGGCCTAAGAGCCATTGTACACTGTGGCGTTTTGTTCTTGGATAATATGCAAAGGAAGGATACAAAAGAATATCTACTGAAATGTTACGTTCTGATGTACGACAAATTGTACTCACAAGTTTTTTGATATATAACCATGATTTTTGGATTATATGACATTCACTAAGCTTATGCACTAAATTATCTTGTACATTACATGTAGCACATATTGGAGTATTTACTAATTTTATATCATAAAGTTTAGCTCCAGTAATGAATATTTGGTGTACAATTATATACCACGCTGATCTGACTCTTAACGTAAGGTGGCGGGCCTGTATATTATTCCATACTTCCCGCCAATTGACTCTTGGATTCCGATCTACAATTTTACACTGTTTTTGTGATAGTGAACACATTCTTCTATATATTTTTGATGTCTCTTGCTTTGGAAGGATAGGAGATTGTATTAAAGCGTAACTGATATCCACTATTGTATTCTTAAAA
This sequence comes from Lepisma saccharinum, assembly GCF_977018435.1. Taxonomy (NCBI): domain Eukaryota; kingdom Metazoa; phylum Arthropoda; class Insecta; order Zygentoma; family Lepismatidae; genus Lepisma; species Lepisma saccharinum. The sequence continues at coordinate 99,127,759 of NC_139234.1, forward strand.
TACCATAATCTGTCTGGAAGTCTTGTAACATCAATGCGGGCCTCCAATTGGATGTTGTCCAAGGCGTGTCTCAGAACTTTACTAGTGAGGCTGTTAGGGTGTTGAATCAGTGTCGTTACATCAGCTTGAATACGTAGAGCCTGGCTTTTATATTCCACGTTTACAAGGTTCATTCCCCCTTCTGCATAGGGTAAACAAAGCGTTGCGTGATTTACACGCAAGATTTGACCGTTCCAGACAAACCAGCTCACAGCACTCTTGAGCTTAAAAATATCCAGTTGCCGCAACGGGAGGATTTTTGCTACATACCACACCTTGGAGTGAGCGTACACCTGTACAAACGTCACTCTTGACTGTATACTAAGTATTCGAAATTTATTCATTTGTAGAACTGCTTTAACACCATTTATCACTATGTCATAGTTTAACTGGATCATTCGTTGAAGGGAGGGCGCGAAAATGATTCCAAGTATTTTTATCGATGGAACAACATGAAATTCTCCGCTCTGAGGGTAAGTTATATCCGGGTTTAAATACATAAGAGTTGATTTTTTCTGATTTACTGTGAGCCCTGAAAGGGGACCAAATTCCTGTAATACTTTAAACGTTGCAGCAACATCAGTCTGCGTATTTATTAATACATTAACATCATCAGCATAGGCCAACACCTTTGTGTTTATAGATTGTATGGTGATGCCTTGTACTTGCTTTTCTAATGCAGAAAGAAGAGGTCTCAATGAGATACAGAGAGCTATCATCGATAATGGGTCACCTTGTCTTACTCCCTTGTGAATAGGAAGTTCTCTTGTCATAAATCCAGTTATTTGTATTTTGGATGTTGCGTTACTATAAAGGCTTTTAAATGCTGACAAAAAATGTCCACGTATACCGTACTTTTGAAGCACATTAAATATGTAATCATGGTGTACCGAGTCAAATGCTCGTTCAAAATCTATTGTTAATATAGCATTATCATGGTTATTTCTATTGACTCTATAACAGGTAAGCACTTCACGAAGCGTTTGTAAGACATTTGTAATTTTCTTGTTCATACCAAAAACATATTGTGTATCTCCAACTAGTTTTTCTACATAGGGCATAAGTCTGCCTAGCATACAGCGAGAGAATATTTTATAATCAGTACATAAGAGGGTAATGGGTCTATATTGACCAACTTCAATGGGTTTCACACATTTTGGTATTAAAACTATAATCCCAGTAGTTGAGGATTTTCCCATTTTATACCTTCGGAACACTGCATTTATCCATTCAGTTAGTGTGTTTCCCATCAACGTCCAAAATGCTTGGTAGAGTTTGTTTGGTATCCCATCCAGACCAGGTGCAGAAAACGGCTGCCCCGACTTAACCGCACGGAATACTTCTTCGCTTGTGTAGTAGTTATTTAATTGCTCACTTTCCTCATCGTCAAGGACCTCGGACAAGGATTCCAAGGTATACGTCAAATCTACATTTTGTGTTATTGGTTGGGAAAATTGATTCTCAAAATAGTTGTAAAATCTGTTACGTATTTCCGGGGCTGTTTTTATTTTAATTCCAGAATTATCGTTTATTTCGCTAATATTGTATTTTTGCATTGTGTCTTTCTTGCAGTACATGGCTTATCGATGCAACCTCTTCTTTATCAAAGTGGGGGAGTCTGCTGCGAATTTTTACACCTTGTCGTCTTTCAGCTGTCATCCTCAGCAGTACAGCTTGTACACGTTTTACCTCTGTTTGCACTTGTTTCCCTTCAGTGGCTTCATGAATAAGTTCACGCAGCACACGGTAATAAAAATTATATTTATTATTCCAGTCACTAGAACGTTCCTTACAATAACTAAGACAAAACCGTTTTATGCCCGGTTTAAGAATTTCATCCCACCAGCGAATTATATCACTTTTTCTGGTACGGTGTGCTTCCCATACATTCCATTGGTCCTGAAAGGCTCGTTGGAAATTTGCATCTGTAAGGATAGAAGCATTTAATTTCCAGTAGCCATACCCTCTAGGTACTATTGGTATATCCACATTTATCGCCATGATTACGGCACTGTGGTCTGAAAAACAGGTGGGAGTTATACTAAGTGACTTGATTTGTTGGCGTAAATGTGGTGTTACATAAAATCGATCTAAACGGGAAGCACAATTATTACGAATGTACGTGTACCCTTTCTGTCCAAAATATTTGTCATTCCATACATCTGTAAAATTAATCCCATTTACTAATTTTTGCAAAGTAGTGGAGGTATTAAAGCCAGGTCTTTGGTCCTGCGGACACAATTGAAATCGCTCGCGCAAATTATATGTTCTCTTGTACCCTGCATTTCAGTAGCGACATCCGTCGCAAAAAACGCATCCCTCTGTTTCCTAAATTGTGTCCCTGAAGGTGCATATAAATTACATACCCAAACATTAGCTATTTTTGCTGAGATAATTCTACCATTGGGATGGCACATCACATTTGTAATCGGTACGGTGTTACGTACTAACAGGGCTGTTCCTGTCGCTTGAAAGGTCGCATTATTATAGACTAATATGTTTGGGGGGAGGTTAAATGCTGTTATTCCACATTCTTGAAGAAGTGCCATATCTAAAGATGATTGTAGGAAAAAATCTCCTAGCGCCTCCTGTTTAGTAAAAAGATCGCATTTTGTTAACATTGATCGTAGCTAAACGGAGAGTAGTCATCATATATACAATTAACAGAAATTTAAGAACTAGGGTTACCCAACACTTCGAATTATACATTTTGCCCAGTGGACACTAATATTCGTACACTGTTTTTCCACTCCCTTCCATGCCACGAAACGTAAACCTTGCATATGTGCACGGTACCTCGTGCAAACACGTGACCAAGCCACATATACCTTTACTCATTTTACACATGCTATTTCTGACTTTCATTTTTACTTGCACCCACACATTCACTAGACACACTAGGGGAAACACTGAATTTGGATCCGATCACAGGTTGAAAATCAACACTCGGGGCCAAATTTTTCACACTTTGGGATCTGGTTATACGCACTGGGGAGGGGGCTATTGCCTGCTGCTTCACGTTCTTCTTGTGGTGGGGGGTTAGGTGCCACATTTTGTTGTACTTTTTTCTTCTTCAACTGCTTCTGTTCCTGGAGTCTCTTCACATTTGATTTTCTTTTGGCATTGTCCTTAGTTCCTGCTGTGGTTTCACCAAGCGGAACGTTGCTGTGTTGATCTTCCAGTGTATGGGATGCTCCTGCTTCGTACATGTCAGTCTCCATTTGAAGATTACTCGTAGTGTCAGACTCGCGCATCGCTTGATCAGTTGTTTCCAGACTGTCAGTCACCAACACGTTATCCCGTACGTCACTGTGGAGGTTGTCTAAAGATGCCACATCTTCCGCCCACGATGTGCTGTGGATAGACGCAGGTAGAGGTGTTTCCTTGGTAGGGTCAAGTTGGTGTTCTGAAACGTCAGAATTTTTCGGCTCTATTTGCAGATTTTTATCGCGTTCATTGTTCACAGCTTTTACTTGCAACTGCATTGGAATTGGCAACACTGTAAATTGTGTGTCAGCCTTTATCTCCGTCTCATGCGCTGAACGTTGGCTAGGTGGTCTATGTACCTTTGCTGCATATGACTACTTAGGCTGGATTTCTACAGGAGTAGCACATGCTCCAATATTGTCTTGTATCACTCGCTCCCCCATAGCACCACGTCGTTGTGGACAAAACCGTGCTGTGTGTTGAGTGTCTTCACATATTTTACAGGTAGGTTTCTGTCCATAATATGTTACCCAATATTGCATACCCTGTATTGATACATAGGACGGGATTGGCTTATTCAGAACCATTCTCACCAACTTAATGCCTGTACGAGTTTTATAAATATGCTCATCCGAATATCGCTCGTCCACCGGAGGGGTCTTAATTTCACCATACTGCGCAAGCACTGTACGGATATGGCTATCGGTTATTTCCATTGGTATAACATGTAGTCGCACTAGTGTAGTTGCCCTATCAGCCCAGTCTAATCTAATTTCATATTCATCATCCTCATCACAATACACAAACTTCCCTTCAAATTTATTAATTAAATGTTCGCCTAATAGACGCGTCACTAACTTAATATATACACACTTACGGTATTGGTCCAGTTCAATACTTAATACCTGGTCTTCAGTCAATGCAATAGTATCCCGTATCCAACGATGAAGCATCAGCGATGTTGGGCACTTCTTCACACTTGAAAACCATAACTTTAGCGTATTTACGCAACGAATTTCCATTTTCCTTTCAATTTAACAACTTTACGTAACTTGAAAATTTACGCGTTTCGCGTCGTCTAGCACGCCAGAGTCCCGATGACTCACCGGTTCACGAGCAGAGGCACGGCGATGTTGCTCGCGCGGGCACTTCCGCTGAACTGTTCCACTCGGCCACAGGGTCGGGCAGTTAAAGAAGAAACAAATTAGAGGATTCGTCGCAGTCCGTTCAAAGACATTCTTCTGCCGATGAGTACGGTTGGTTGTTAAATTTGAAAGAAACATGGATATAGCAACACTGTTACAGGTCTTGGCAACATATCATGAAATTTATTTACCCCATTTTCTCTTTGTTTCAGGTCCTAGAGAAGGAATTTACGAATCGGGTTTAGTTAACCGGAAAACACATAAGAGGAAGTGAGAACACGCTCCATCGTGCTGAAGGAAAGAGCTCGTGTACAAACAAACGAAACAAAGGCCGAGCGTTCCTCGGTGAACATGTATCCGGAAATTGAACTTCTTCTTTCAACGGTTCTCTGGTTCCCATCGGGAGATCCCTTTCCTGTGATCTAATGCTACGAAAAGCAAGACCTTCAGATGTTTTTATCTCCAGATCTCCGATTCAATTGTGCAATGTATTTTTAGTAGTATTTGCTCATATAAAAAAACAGGGGTGACCAATGAAACGGAAGTTTTTAACATCGGTTATTTTCGGATAATTTCGTTTGGTTTCGGGTTCAAATGCGCTTTTTTATGGACTTCATAGTAAAGGATAGGCAATACGGGAAGTAATGTTCTATACTCATCTGTACATTCTAAAAAAAATGCGGTTTTGTCGCCTTAGAGGAAACCTGGTCAGAAGCCAATACTCTGCAATTCCAGTAGAGAGTATCATTTTTGTTCTACCACAAAATAAAGTTTAATGCCTGTTTTTCTCTCTCTTCCATAAGACGTTTCTCTCTTATGACCCTACTTAAACCATTAATGCCGATGACAGGAAAGCCGGCCAACATTTCAGACTGTTCTCATTCACCAAGAAATGCATTTTCGTTGACCAATGGGTCCATTAAACATTTATTTCTGCCCTTATTAACTAGTTACATGTAGATTCAAACTTTCCATTCCCCATCATTGATACCCTGCATAGTAGACATTAAAAAAACTGCCTTCCACTTTCTAAAACAAAATGCCTCCCACATAGGCACCCAAAACTCAACCTCACTTCCACGCTGTACACCCTGGACTGCATTTTGCAGACAAAAGAGCCTCTGGCGACTGGCACTATGGCCAGTAAATTTTTGTGTATGTTGTCCTGTGATTTGTCTTTATGTGTGCTGAGTGCCTCTTTACAGTTTCAGCTTTTAACCTAAGTCAGAATATTTTTAGATTTTAGTTATGCAACGTTACAGATATGTTATTTCTTATGGTAAGAGGCTGGAACTCGTATAACGTGACGGGTACAAAATAGCCTAAGTGCTGACGCACCCAAAATTTTAAATTCGAATTCAAAATTCAAATTGAAATTCTAAAACAAAATATTATTATTTTAATATTAATTTCATAAAGACATTTAATTATATCAGTTCTCAAAGAAACATGGTAATAATTGAGTCAAGCCATTTAACACTTGCAGTTGATATTGTAAATAAATCTTGCCACTAGTCACTTATGTGACGAATTGAGGCATGTTGTTTAACATAAGAATGCTTTCGAGGTATTTGGACTACAAAATATCATTTTTTCGTATAGTTATTGTCTATTCTTACGGCGGACGGTCTACAGGCTGGAAAGGGAAGTGGAGAGCGGTGAATACTCAGCAGAAAAACCAGACAACAGCGATGGCGCCGAGAGTTATGATGTCGCGGCAGGAGGTGCTGTGCGCACCTCGTTCTACAGGTTGTTGTGTTTCTCAACGACATATAGGCTACCGTATTTTCTTCAAATCCAATACATCATCGAACGTAAGGCGCCCCTTAAATATCGCTTCAGTTTTTTAGGCGCACAGATGTGCATAATACCGATACTTTAATAAAACAATACCGTAATATTTCATTTACAATATTGTTATTTACTGTTCACAACGCTACCATTGCCATTACAACTTGAACATGAACTGCACACTACACTATATTACACTACTAGCTCCTGTTCAGTCTTACGGCGGGCTACCTACATGCTGTCAAGTAAATTGGTGAGGGGAAGCGACCAATCCAGCTTTTAGAACGAGGTGCTCGCATCACATCCTCCCGCGATGTCGTAACTCTCGGCACCACCGCTGTTTTCTGGTTGGTCTCCAGCATATTCCGCGCTCCCCACTTCCCTTACCAGCATGTAGACCAGACAAGAGCTATAATATATATATACGATACACACATACATACATACATACACATATTTACGGCTTTAATGACCAAAAATAATATATCCTTATTTTCAAAATACTTTTAGTGTTACTGTTAAAGATCACGTTTATTGTAGATATGTGTTTATTTAATACCTTCATAATCAAATAAAAATAAGAGTAATTGCTTCATGATTATTATGTTCTTAAGCAGCAACTTCAATTAATTCTTGTCAACATTATATCCAATCATTTTAAAACAAATAGCCACGCACCCAGTGGAGGCACGTAGTGGTTTGGATCGTATTTTAAACTGTAGGTCCAGTCCCGATTAGCCTCTCTGTGCATAAGGTGGACTTTTCCGATTTGGTGCCCCGAGCAGTCGCCAGGGTCGTCCGGCGCTGGATATACCTGCTGTCAGATATGAAAAATTAATTCCCTAAATAACGTCAACAAATTAATATCTACACAATTACACCTTATTAATATTTCACACTCAAGCTGGAGTTTTCACGCACACACCCTCTCACACAAACCACACGTGTGTATGTATTCAGAACCAGTGATCCGAACGCTCCATTTTCAAAGTAGCTTCTCTACAGCTACAGCCGCATTTACCAAAAAGTAGCTCGCTACGCTACTCCTGTTTACTACTCGCTACTTTTGAGCTACTTCTGCATAAAATAACTTACAACAATCATATCGATATTCAAAAGAAGGCCCTAGTATGTACTGGAAAATAGAGTATGTTATTTATTATCATGATTCTCACGATCTTAAATTTTGATAGCGGTGTTTTTTCAGTTACTTTTTTTTACAATAGCGTTTGAGAATAACGTAGTTATGTAAGCGGCACATGAATTCAAATTTGATATATGAGTACTGCAGTTAGGGTGTTACCCCAATTAATGATTACAACTATACACAAATAAAATTTGGGAGGATTACTTATGTTTAAATGTCAACATGTCAGTATATTGAAAGAAATAAAGAACTCCATGTCTGTTAAAATAATGTTTAACGTGTACGGATTTTCTTTTCTTGTGTATCGTCTTGGAAATTGATTTACTTTCTAAAATAATGGCATTGGAATTGCTGTCATATTTTTGTTTGAAAGCAATCGAATGTGATTTTAGAATCACTTCAAGTTTTCTGATGACAACGTTACCCTGTGCCTTTCGTACACTGATTTTAGTACAATGATTTTATTGTATCTTAAACTTTTCTTTTCGATGTATGAGATTGAATCCTGTTATGAGGCTTTATTCAGACACACTAATGGGGAAAGATCCATATAGATTTATGATGTTTGTTTAATATCTAATCACAAAATAAAAGGGTAGAAATTAAATGACCAGACACTCCAATGGATTCGAGAAGGACACGAAACTCTACACCTTGACAAGACGAAGAACGGGATCATCCTTAACCGACATATATTTTATTTAAAGCATTTTTGCTGATGCACCAGGCAATATTACTAACAATGCAGCATGGAAGTTACAATATATCCTTTGTTGAAATGTTGCTCGAAAACGCAGAAAGCTTTAGATTGTGATCAAGAACGGTTCGATTTAAGGTTTTCGCCATTCTGAAAGTGGAATATAAGGAGTCAGTTATGCAGCGCCAGGTGACAGAACGCAGGCAGACCCCAGGTCTCTTGCGAGCTATGATCAGAGGCCGACTGCTAAGCCCTGCGATGCAGGAAGCGATGAGAACAACCCCTCGACCCCTCGTACGAAGAGCAGTGCGTAGGATGATATTCCTCGAGGTGTATGAATCTTCGTATAGCCTTCAGCTGTACAGGAATCCCCTATTTGGATATTGTAGAAGTTGCGGCGGAGTATTATCTCTCGCATGGTGGTGTAATTAACACCGAGATCCAGGAACTTACTATGTGGACAGAGGAAGAAGTATGCCACAGACTTCTTCAAATTTCAAGTGTTGAGTTTAAGCAACCGATGCAAATTGTTGATGTCGATAAGAAGTTCGTAGTTAGTCAGAAAACGTTTGGACGAAATGAAGAAGTGGTGAAACGTCTAAATCTCGCGGAGTTGGATAACAGATTTCACAGTTTGAGTTTATACACGTTTACACATTGGTGCATGGCAGAAATCGTGTTAGGATGCTGTACATATGAAGTTAGATATGTTGGAGTGCTGGTAATGGTATTTTCTGAGTGTTCTGAGCAATTTATTAGTATGAAAAGTGAAGTTAGCTGCAGAATGGAACGATTCTTCATTTTCTTGCTAGGCAGCCAGCTCCAAAGGACATAGTTGGTTCGCATTCGCAGAAAGTTGGCGAAAGGAAGATATGCAAACATCTGCAGAACGACTTAAAAGTTTCAACAGATAAACTCAGAAATATGAACTACAATGTAGGATCGTATTCAATATCGTTGTGGAGCAGAATCAGAAATCACGTTGGACAATGTATATATGCCTTGAAGTTTGCCTTCAGACAACGACAACAGATTGAGTTGAGTTACAATTCGAGAGAATGGCAGGCAAACAGTGACAATAAATATTTTGAAATAGTGGGAAAATGCAAGGCAAAAGATTTTGATAGAGACAAAAGTCAGGTAGCCGATGGACTAGAACGTACAGAAATATGGGATGGAATGACGAAAGAAAGACACTCTGAATGCAGAAGAGAAGAAGACATCCTCATTTCAAAGTACATGTACGAGTCTACACAAACGGACTTAACAAGACGAGAGAATTTTTTCTTGGAATATGATTACCTGAGCACTTACTTTCAAAGCGTGAGAGAGGAGCTTAACTTATATGGTACGGAGGAATTATGGACGAAGGAAAGGTGGGATCTGGTGCAGAAGTTGCACACTGAGCACCGAAGTAACGAGCCGAGACTAAAGAAGATAAGGGAAACGGCAGCGGCACTGATCCAGGAATCTGACAGCATCAGAGACACAGTAACAATTTTTTTAAACATAGTCGAAGGTCAGTATCGCATGATTGGGTCAAAGATCGAAGAAAGCACCGAAGATGTGAGGTGGTTAGATCTACCAGAAGACAAAGGTCTCAAGTGGAATTTCTCTAGACTCGAACATCAGAGCGATATTTCTGAACGAGCGCGAAGCTTTGTAGAGGTACGCAGAGGCTTGCGGCATCTTAACCAATACACCCCGGAAGGAGAAAAACGAGAGAAAGCAGAACAGGCTGAACATATTTCCGAAGATGATCTTTGGGACTTCTACGTCTGGACCATGCAGACCCCCAGACGTTTGGAGGACACCGTTGAGAAAGTTGAGGAAGTTCCGGAGACAACGCTCGGCGAGAACCTCCGAATAATGTACGATGCGCGAGATCAGTACCGCAACGTTATGAAGAACGTGGTGTCGAAATTCAAGAAGTCCGTGTCGGACAAAGTGCAAGAAAAGGAAAATCTATGTAGAACCGTTAATAAGCTTCTTGAGGAGGCTGAAGTAGATTATAAGTTATTACGCAGGCAAATGAACATCAGATACAGTCTAATGCTGATATCAAAGCATGAGCCTGAGGATAGGAAAAGGTCAAAGGTGAAGCCAAAATCTTCGGATCAAAATCAGACAATGAAGGAAGGCGATGCTGAAATGGATGCAATTTTTTGCAAAACGAAGACCCAAGTAGTATATGAGAATAATGAAACGAAGAATGGAGCTGCTAAGATGGATGATAGGTCTTCGGAAGTGAAGACAGCATCATTGGAGGGGAAGCATGGAACGAATAATGAAGATGGTGAAACGGGTGCAAATTCTTGCAAAATGAAAACCCAAGAATCAATGAGACTCATGAAACGAAGAATGGAGCTGCTAAGATGGATGATAGGTCTTCGGAAGTGAAGACAGCATCATTGGAGAAGAAGCATGGAACGAATAGTGAAGATGGTGAAACGGGTGCAAATTTTTGCAAAATGAAGACCCAAGAATCATATGAGACTCATGAAACGAAGAATAAAGAAGATGAAAAGGATGAGCAGCCTTGCATAAACGGAGAATCTTCCAAGGACATAGCAATTGGAGATGACGATGAACCAGTTGTAGACAGCAAACCAAGCATTATGAGGAGAATTCGAAGACTATTTTGCATGTGTTCATTCAAACGAGAAGCCCAAGTATCATATGAGAATAATGAAACGAAGAATGGAGCTGCTAAGATGGATGATAGGTCTTCGGAAGTGAAGACAGCATCATTGGATATTAAGCATGGAACGATTAATGAAGATGGTGAAACGGGTGCAAATTCTTGCAAAATGAAGACCCAAGAATCATATGAGACTCATGAAACGAAGAATGGAGCTGCTAAGATGGATGATAGGTTTTCGGAAGTGAAGACAGCATCATTGGAGAAGAAGCATGGAACGAATAATGAAGATGGTGAAACGGGTGCAAATTCTTGCAAAATGAAGACCCAAGAATCATATGAGACTCATGAAACGAAGAATGGAGCTGCTAAGATGGATGATAGGTCTTCGGAAGTGAAGACAGCATCATTGGAGAAGAAGCATGGAACGAATAATGAAGGTGGTGAAACGGGTGCAAATTCTTGCAAAATGAAGACCCAAGAATCATGAAACGAAGAATAAAGAAGCTGAAAAGGATGAGCAGCCTTGCATAAACGGAGAATCTTCCAAGGACATAGCAATTGGAGATGACGATGAACCAGTTGTAGACAGCAAACCAAGCATTATGAGGAGAATTCGAAGACTATTTTGCATGTGTTAATTGAAACGAGAAGCGTGTATCAATATAGTTAATGTGAAATAAATTACAGTAAAAGATCAGTATTAGAATGTTAATTCTACCAGTAATGAGTAAAACTTAGAAATTCAAAAGTATCTCTGTTAGCCGATACGATGTAAATACTTTAAAGTGTGTGGGTGGGTTTTTATTCTTCAGGCAATTTCAGTTATCTCGTGTTGATCTTTTACCCCTTTGCTTAATCGCCATAATGATGATAATTGATGTAGTGATGTAATAGGGGGCGCAAATTAGTTGTGCATTTGTATACCACGAGAGCACAGCATTCGCCTCTCACTTGTTATTTATACGAAAGTGAAACGCATTGCAACTTCGATTTATTTGTGTCACCAATGAGAACATTAAAAAGAAAACAGTCTCTCAGTTGTACCTCAATGAAAGGAAAAATACCTAAGTGAGAAAGACATAAACATTACTTTTAAAGTTGGTAGGGGTAAATATACTACGTCAATTATATTAATAACATTTGCAGATTATTTGAATCCCGTGGGAGCTTGACAAAACACTTTATTTTAAACAAACGTCGCCTCAAATTCCCCTCTCTAGATGTTTACATAAGATGGACAATGCCATGTCGAAGAAGTGAAGTGGACATTAGTTAAATATACATATATATTGCTTGGTTATTTTATACCATTATGCATTTTCAATTGTTTACTTTCTTCATTTATATAGTATAAATATCGTCACAATGATAGGAACATTTGTACTAAAATCATAACCAATACTCAGAGACTATAATGTTGCCAGTTTCTGTGAAAGGGGAACATGAATTGCAACAAGTAGGCTCACATTGTCCACGAAAGCAAATGCGCACACCTATGATAGTCATAGTAGAAAATATGATGAAGTACAGTTAATAAATACAACTTCTATATGGCTTTCTGCCGCCTTTATCTCTGTGATTATATTAGGAAGGTAGTTGTTTCTGAGAGCAACGAATAAGAAACATAATTCGAGTATTGCCCCTTTGTTTGCCATGATAAAAATCGCAAAATGTGGGCTGTACAACTTAACTATGAAGCTAACCTGAAGAAGCTCGAACCAGACCTACGTTTTCGTTGAACAAATTGAGATGTTTGTCTTTTTCCTCATAAACACGCAATCTTTGTTTCACTGGATGAAGCGAAGCAAACAGACTCTTGATCACAAACAATTGTCTGTCACTCTCCAGTCTAAATTAGTCTTGCTTTATCTTTACTTGCTTTGTGGAAAATGTTTCTTGAGGATCTTCTTTGGTCTTTAATGTTCCTCTATCTGCGCAATACATAGGCTATATGTTATCTGTGTGTTTTTTTTTTAAGTTTTAATTTATATTATCACCCTCTCTCCTTGAGGATATGTTTTCTTCCGCTTGGCATTTATCGACTTTCTTTCTTTCCCAGCCAGCCCAGCCAAGGTCAGGCCAACCAATTGCATTGTTGCCAATAAGCAACAATTTAAACCGACAAAATCAAACGCGTACGTACAACGTGCGAGGTGTCGACTGAGAAGCTTAGAAGAAGTGTGGCAACCCTGAGGGCCAGGGGTGTGGGGGAGGTAAGGGGAAGCTTCGACCTTGACTGAGCTGTTTTCGTGGAGAGAGCAATAGAAGTTTCTTGTATCAAAAAGTGTTTAGCCCTGCTACATAGTGGTTAAGAATAGGTTCGTTGTTTAATTAAACTTGCGGGCCTCCCCGATGGTGCAGTGGTTCGATACCGGTGGAGGCTCATGGTGTTTCGGATCCTACTGTAAACTGTAGGTCAAGTCACCGTTAGCTTTGCTGTGCATAGTGGACTTAAAACAACAAATCAATCAATCAATCAATTAAACGTGTCTCCAAAATAACTCATATACACTCACCGGTTATGAAAATGGGACACTTACATACTGAAATACAGGTTTCCCTGTAATGCGTTAGGTGTGCTCCCTAACTATCCGGCGGAAGAATAGCTCCCTAGTTGCTACTGAAGTTGACTCATCGCCTTAGAGTTAGCCAATACATATAGCGCATTGCAAGAAAGCCAGTAATTCAGGATATAGGTGTTCAATTATTGGACTGTACACCTAACAAAATTAATGACGAATTATACGTTAACATTATCATTCAGTCTGCTTTCCACAATGTGATTATCATGAATTGAAATAAATGTATCAATTAGCAGAGGACATTTGCTTTACATAAACATAATTTCACTGAAAACACAGGAAGTACAAAAAAAGAACGAAAATAGCGATAGACAATTTGACAACTATCTTTGCCGTTGAATGTTTAACCAAGACTATCTTGAGGTTCAGGCCGCAGCGCTCAGTCAAGACGTCATCAGCTGAAGGCGATCGTCTTAAGGCTGTACACCCCTTGTCTTATTTTTATCGTATTGAAGTAACGTATATTTATTTCTTTTATGAAGTTAAATTTTGACATTTACTCTTCCAGTGAATATAGTTAGAAGAAAAAGAGGAATATTGAATATACACACAAAAAATTACACAGAACTGTATTTCCTTTTCGGAATGACTGGACTCTCAAATGAAGTTAAATTTTGACATTTACTCTCCCGACGAATATAGTTAGAAGAATAAAGTAGAATATTGAATATTGACAAAAAAAATTTCATTCAGGAAGTCATTATGGGCAACACATAAATTCCGACAATAGCATAAAGAAACGGTGGAAAACCGTTAGAAACGTCCTGTATTTGTCAGCTACAGTAAAACTCGTTACAGTTTTTGTATGAATTTTTGTATGTAAAAATCAATTGATTAAATTAAAACCCCGCATGTTAGGTTGACCTTAAACTTGCCAAGTTACGTAATCAATCAAATTTTCTTCAACTTTATCCAACCAGATAATGCAGACATTCTGTGAAGCTATACGATCTCAATACAAAAACCTAATTTCTATAACCTTCCAACAAAAGCGCAATTGTTACAAAGGCAATGTTTCACTTGTGAATAAATGTATGTGAATAAAGACTAAACCTAAATCATTCGTCATTGTAATTTTGACCTTATTGACTTCATTGAACTAAAGATAATAAACAAATTGATTTCATTGTCGTTAGTAAGATCTGTGATAATAACATTTTCATTGAAAAAAGAAAACCAGATTAATATTCCAATCTTAGTTCATTTGGAAAATTAACATTTGGAATATTTCCTTACACTGTTATACACCCTGTTAATATAAACGTGAAGAATATTATGAAACACAATAAACATTATCACTGATTTAATGTATCAAAATTACGAACATGAAAGCTTCACAATAATAGAAAAAAAAACAGTTTACATAAAACAATCTCATAAAATTTACTACATTTTTAGTTCATATCGTAACGAACTGTTGCTCGTTGGGATCTTACCAGAATCCTAACCATTATGCTTGGGTGATGTAGCTTCGTCATTCATTCATCCTCACTGGTGAGCACTCTCCCTTTGGCAGATAACTTGATGGTAATAGGCGAGAGGTTACTTTTCACACTTGAAATGGTACAACACTAAGAATTGGGGTTTATATCTTCCAGTTTAGATCAACATGGTTAGAGAAGGATATTTACCTGTCTATTCGATGATGAAGAAATCCTCGGAGAAAACTCCTAGAAGCGCTCTATGCAGACTCGCTCAAGCTCCCCGATCTTTCTCGTTCCTCGTTCCCAAAACAAAATACTCCAAGTCGCCCGTTACACTCTAACTTATCCTTTCTTCCACCACCTGGTTATTGCTCCCTAATCCCCGTTGATCAGCAACTTACTTTCAATCAACCAGGAAGATAGATTTGATACTGACTTAGCATTCTTTGAATGATTCAGAGAGTAACGGCCGACGATGGAGGTTATTGCTTTTGGTTTGCTACATTTCTCTAATCAGGGGAACCTGTTACGATATTAAAATAACTCGGATGTGGCCACGGTGGCTCAGTCGGTAACGCGTCTGACTACCATGCGTTGCGGGTTCGATCCCCTGCCGGTTCAATTCCGGGAACTTTTCTAATGTTGGAAGCGGCCCCGGCGCCCACCCAGCGTCGAATCACATGGGTACCTGGGGGATACCTGTGGGCGGTCAGGGGCGTGGTGCTGATCACATCACCCCACTCACGACCGGATCAAGAAAGTGTGGGGCGTTACTCCCGCACCCACCATACGCCTTCATGGCATGGTGCTAAGCACAGGGGAATACTTTACCTTTTTTAACATAACCCGGTACAAAAATGCTTTTTGTGTGAATACGTTTGTATTGAAACATAAACAATATATTCTTGGATAACTTTAGACACGAATATTTCATCAAAGTTCTTGTTACACATCGTACCCTGGTATTTGAATGCAAACATGTCTTCCATTAGCCTCCGATTAGCCTAAAGAAACATAAAAGCTTGTTTAAATAAGAATGTAAGTGTACTCATGTATCAATTTGGCCCAGTTGTATAACCTTCTTTCAATGAGTATATTTTGAAACTGAAAATTTGTGTAAATTGTATGAATATGTTATCGAATGCTTGTATACAATTTACACTATAAAATTGTTTTGGTAGATGGGTCCATAATATTTTTAACATTGACTAAATTTTGAAACAAATTATTTTACAACCATAAGCAACAACATATCTTAACGTTAACCAAAGTTTGTAATTCAGGGTAAATTATTTGATATTTCTAAAATGTTGACAAAGAGAAAAATATGACCAAATCTAAGAGTATGTTTGATGCCTATTCTGGACACACGAAATCTTTACATCATGAACAAAACTGTTTCTATTATTTATCTTTTCATAGGGAATGAATCACATGGAATTGCATTAAACATTTCTCATTTTCGGCAACATCTTGAAGATATGTGAACGTTACTCTTACCTTTTCCATCATTATTACCTCTGTAATTGAAAACACAACACTTTACACCATGCGTCTTGTACATTTACGCATACTTACACTTCATATAAACTCGATTACAGTTCTGAAAATTGCATTGCAATTCCATATTCACTAAAAAGGTCCAACATTGATTCCAAAGAAGCAAATCAAACATGGCGGCTATCTCGCCACCAGTTGCTCACATTTAGTCACATGAGCGGAGCATGCCATTAGGCTTTCGCGGTAATGGTACAACCAAGGGGAGTTAACTTAAAATACCATGGCTTTTCAAAATTTCTTGGTAGAAAACTGATAAAATAAAAACATTTATTTAAACTAAATAATTCATTAATAATAATAATTACGAATCACCCAGTGTATACGCTCTTCTCTCAAGCATTGACTTTCACTAAAACAATACCCAGCCAATATTTAATGCTCACATTCACTCAGTGTGTATGCATGTGTTTAATTACAAAAATGTCTATGGTTATGTAAAATATACACATGGTTACATGAATTTTACAAATGTGGAAATTGTTTTCTATATTTAAAAACAAAACAAAAACTAACGTGATCAATTCATAAATTCTCGTTGTCCGACATTGAATGAAGTACTACTTATGATAACGTAAAAGATTTGATTGATTGATTTAATTTATTTTATTTCTATCTTCTGCCACTTGAAGCTAATCGCAAAGATGAGGAATGATGGTATGGTGAAAGTGATGAAGGCGTAAAGACAAACATATAGAAACGACCCAACAGAAGCCCCGCAGTGGATTATCCTGACTGAGTACAGACGCCAGAGACTCGTTAGTCTGCAAAGAGCAGTCCAGTGGGCACTGCGTATGCGAGAGATTGAAATTAGGTTGTCTTCACTGAGGATCATCCTTTACAAGGCAGTAACTCATTTGACAGAACATTGCACATTTCCTTGCACATTCGGACAGTAAAAGAAAGTTATAATGCTAAGTGGTGCTTCCCACATCATCTCCAATTTTCCCGAGTTCGAGAATGTGTGAGGCTGTACCTCCAAACTCATTATGTGTATTCATGACACGTCACACGTTTCAGGAGATCACTTTACCTTTTAAAATCATTTAATATGCATGTAAACACTATTTTACCAGCGTTATACAGTCATAAAAATCTAAGATTGAATCAGATTTCATTGTACTAAATATCGTAACGTTCCTGAAGGGAACGGGGATCGAACCTGGGTAGCGTAGCTCATTCATCACTCATCCTCAATAAGGCGTACTCGTTATTCATGTAGAGCTTAATGGTAACGTGCGAGAGGTGTAAATACACATGCGAATGGGAAAACACAATCCTTGAGTTTTATGCTCTCAAAGACTGGACCAGCATGATGAATAGGTATACCTGTTTCTGTCTGCTAGGTGAGAAGTTCTACGATGAGGAGTTGTACTTGAGACCGTACAATGGTACGTAGATAGAAACTGAATTCCTTGCTTCCTTTCCACAAACAACTAATGCTTTGATCATGATGTGTTCTTTGTCTCTTTGTACTTGTTCACAAAGCACAAATATTAAACAGAGACCATTTCATTTACTGTCCTTCATGGTACGTAATTGATATATCTCTCTCCTAAAAACCCACAATCAAATGTTTTAAGGTTAGTCCATAACCATAACAGACTACCCAATTGAACGAAACAAATTATCTCATCATAGATGTTTAACACATTAAACACTTAAAATTATACAATAAGTTGGTGCGTATCATAATGACGGGATGTTGATTACCAAGGTCAGATCTCGACTTTTCATAATCCCGAATAACTGAGAAATTACAAAGAATCTTATTTTAGAAAATCCTTATTCTTCATATTTTCTACACTAAGACTGTGAAATTTCATGAAATTTACAGTTTTTATTCTGGAGCGAGTGAAGAATATAGAGAATGTATGCAATTCCGTTAATTTTTGTTATACTAACTAAATTTGCTCCTTAAAATCACGAATCTGTTGTTAAAAAGCGGGGATCACGTGTGGAAGTAGGATCGCATTGTTTTAGGAACAAAATTTTAAACTAAGCTTGCCTAACCTAACCTTACCGGAAATGGTTCGTGGGGCTATCCGTGAATGGTTTGTGGGGCTACCCGTGCATGCATCGTGAGGCTACCCGTGCATACTGTACTGATAAGAAAGCCAAAAGTAGTTAATATACCAAATATTAACGAAATTCGAGATTATTTCTTACCCTAACCTTACCGAAAATGGTTCATGGGGATATGAGGTAAATGTTTTGCCAATGAGCACATATTGTAACAAAATATAAATTTTGTAGCACTAGCTTGCTCACTGCGCAAGACGCCATTTTTGTAGAAGAACGCTCGAACACCGTTGCCAAACTTCCCTCTAATCGAAGTCCGCATTCCACATGCTCTTCTACCTCGTTCAAGTAACGAAGCAACAATAATGCTCTGCAAGTAACGAAGGAACATTGTGGCAACCCTGTAGACAGAGCAACGAATGCCGAACGTCACTTGTTCATAACATAAAACATGGTTCTTGTGTTTCTGTATGAAGAATGATCGCGGTAATGAAGAACGTAATTTTGCAACATATATAGACGTAAGTGTACAATTTTTTCACGTGACCTACACATCTTAACTCCAGATATCTTAACACGACTGCATATTTAGTGAGTATAAGAAGTAGGCAAGAAATTGGAGACATTCTTTGTATTCTCTATTTTTACCTTAATTCCACCGAAAAACACTCACTCGAAGGGGAAATACTGTGCACAATTCGAGATTGTGACACTAATGTCGCTTGTGAAAACATTTTTTCGTTGTTGGATATGGCAGTTAATTGCTGTAACTCACAGCTTGTAAAACAGACAGAAGCAATATTATTTGCAGTATAATATCGCTACAAATTCACCATTCGAATTACGTAAACTTTCTTCAGATATCACAGGGGAGCAAGTACGCCTGCGGAAGTCCTTGACTCTGATAAAAGCTATTTTTAGGAATTGTAATATCGTAGATAGTAGATAATATTGGTTTGTTCTGCGTCTTTATAATAGAAAAGTTGATTAATATTTGGACCTATTTTGACTTAAATTGACTAAAATTATGCTGTATTTTTATATTTTCCCGGGATTTTAGCTAATCTACAAGTGCAACAAATTGACGGATCATTGTACAAAATTTATATATTTACCATAACCAATTTGGGCGAAAATTACACTATATACAAAATTGACGGATCATTGTACGAAATTTATATACTAAGATGATTAAACCCAAGTGTTAAGCTGGCATGGAATGTCCTGACCCCCTGTTGATTGGTTGAGAGTATGTATATAATATTAGTATAGGCCCCCTATGTTTTTTCACTGATTCACAGAATACTTGTAAGTGAAATTCGGGAATGTTCCTGGTGAGATGTTGGTGTTTGACGTTAAATATCATCGACATATTCCATCAACACACACACATATGTTGTGTGTATTGACATTGACCTATTCCATCGGGTGGAATATCCCGTCAGTAATATTGGTGTGAATTTTGAGAATCGAGTTGGCTCTGGATGGCTTTCTCCTACGATTATGTTGTCAGAGTGTGTGTGTGTGTGTGTGTGTGTGTGTGTGTGTGTATTTATATATATATATTAGCATACCCCAACCCCCAGTGGCCGCGGTGGCTCAGTCGGTAACGCGTCTGAATACCATGATAAGGTAGAAGGGTCTCGGGTTCGATCCCCGGCCGGTTCAAATCCGGAAACCTTTCTAACGGCACCCACCCAGCGTCGAATAACATTGGTACCTGGGGGGAAACCCTTGGGGGTAAAGGCTGTCAAGGGGGTGATGCTGATCATATCACATCACGCCCACTCGCGACTGGATCAAGAAAGTGTGGGGCGTTACGCCTTTATGGCGTGGTGCTAAGCACAGGGGAAAACTTTACCTTTATCATTACCCACCCCCCAGATTCAGGTACACTCGTAAGTAAAATTCGGGATGGCTTTCTCCCAGGATTATGTGACTTCTATTATTTGGTTGGATGTGTATATACGGGGTGGTCCATTTATAATGATACAGTAGTATGGACTATCGCATGGAGAATGCATCCACCGAAAAATTGCACAAAATAAAAATTTGATACTATTGAGGGGGTACGTCATGCTCAAAAATTTCGTCGCCGCCACCCACCTCTTATGGGGGTGGGGGTAAATATGAAATTTCAAATGGAACACCCCCATTCGTTTTACATATTTGGATTCAGTGTTGAAAAAGTAGAATTCTTTATTCGAAACATTTTGTAAAAAAATTGGAAACTTCGAACTTTTATAAATCTTTGGTAGTTTAAGTTTTATTTTGTTCCCTTTGTGTAATAATAGTTTTGGTTTCCGTTGAGAACATTGCAGAAACGGATTTTATTTTAAAAAATGTGTGCAAAGAATTCGGCAAAAGAAAATTGTTTACAATTTATGTCTTTGTGTAACAATAAATAATATTAATTTGTTCCAACTCTTTGGTTTCAAGGAACAATTTCATATGAACAACAAAATTAAGTATGTTACTAGAAATTAGTTATCATTTGAGGTACACAAATAAATGTTTAAAGGAGAGTAGTGTAATTGATTATATTACTGGGTCGATAAATGATGAACCCCCCTCAGGCAGATTTGGCTACACTTAAAACTAGCTCAAGATGTGCATATGAGCTTATTGCTCAAGTGTGGTACTCTGTCTAATCCAAGATTTTTGTAAAAATGCCCTCGGGAATTTCCCGTGAAATGATGAGACCCCTCAGATTGATTTGCCTACACTTACAAAATCTACATCTGTCAGATTGTTGTCCATAAGCTTGTTAAAAATATGGCCCTCTTGATATTGTTTTGGCTACACTTAAAATTAAGCCAAGATGCTCATAAGAGCCACCCACACCCACCAACGCCCGCCCACTCATATTTACTTCCGGTCCACTTCCGGTCACTTCCGGTACACTTCAACGTATGTTGAAACGTTTATATAGGAACAATGGGCATTGATTGCCACTTTTCAAATCACTATGACCTATGGGTTGCAAACATGCTTTTAGATTGCTGTATAATTGTAAATATTGTTTATTTTACAGCCTATTCTGTTAAGGCAGTCAAACCCTGTCAGAACAAACAGCAATCAAACCTGTAACATTACAGAGTGAGCATGTAGAGTGGCACAGAGTGCATTCAAACCTGTAGAATAAACAATACAGAATAAACAGCAGTCAAATATGTAGAGTGAATAGCAGTTAAACCCATGTCAGGATTAACAGCATTCAAACCCTGTCAGGATAAATATTTAAATATGTATGTATTTATAAATTAACACAAGTATTAATATGTATTTCCTGTTCAACAGGTACAGCAAGCAGCCCTGAGTATCTCAGCAGGTTCATAGAAGGCATAGACAGCAGACAAGGTAATATGAGATTATTGTTGAAACAACAGAACTTTGTACCTGTCAAATATTTTATATGCTAGGAACAATATTAGTTTATAGAAGGAGTGGCATATGTGTGTTTTATCTTTGCATGGATAATTCTGCTACAGGATTTTTTGAAAGAAGATGCATTTCAAAATACATAAAAGCCAAGTCACTTGTTGATGATTTCAAGCTTAGATTCTCTGGCCTATCTGAGTATGACCTGTTTGCTGTACAGAATGAAACTGAAATGCAGTGGGTGTTTATGAGTGACAAGATTTTCCAGTACCTGTGCCTGAAACTGCTTAGCAGGTTTGAAAAATTTGTATACAACAGGTGCAGGAGAATTGTTGGATTTTTTATCAATTTTTACACAGATGAATATTATTATTACTGCATGTTGAAATTGTTTGATAATTACTGGTTCAACAATTGCTATGAATTGTTTGCAGAGTATAGGATGTATACAATTTCAGATCAGAGTTCAAATTGGAGGCATTACAAATTTTCAAATAAAATTATTGACAAGAAATTAATAGATGAGAATATTGAATTTGTTACAACAGATAATGGACACTTGTACAGCAGGGAAGATTTCAAGCAAAACCTTGTCTCGTACTCCCAGTATACACACCTGAATGAGCTTATTATGTATTTCCTAAGGCAAAGATTTAGGGATTGCACCTATGATTGTATTGTTGAATCTCTAGATGAGAACAACCTGAATGATACATGCAGCTGTGGTAAACAATTATCCAGTCTGTCAGTGTAATTTTTTACATGTATTTCAACAGTGGTCAAGTGAGCATCAATCTAGTGCTGCAACAGCCCTGAGCATCTAAGCAGGCAAACAGGACAGAGACAACAAGCAAGGTAATTGAGATTATTTTTATTGAAACAGAGCTCTGTGCTAGAAACAATCTCAACCTAGGGAAGGCATGCAGGGGTGTTTATGTAAATTTCACATGTATCTTGTTTTCTATTAGAATTATATGGAATTACCTGATACAGGATTTTTTGAAAGAAGATGCATTTCAAAATACATAAAATCCAAGTCACTTGTTGATGATTTCAAGCTTAGATTCTCTGGCCTATCTGAGTATGACCTGTTTGCTGTACAGAATGAAACTGAAATGCAGTGGGTGCTTATCAGTGACAGGATTTTCCAGTACTTGTGTCTTAATATGCTTAGCAAGTTTGAAAGGCTTGCATACAACAGGTACAGGAGAATTGTTGGGTTTTTTGTTAATTTTTACACAGAAAAGTGTCATTACTATTCCATGTTGAGATTGTATGACAATTATTGGTTCAACAATTGCTATGAATTGCATGCAGAGTATAAGATGTACATGATTGCAGATCAGAGTTCAAATTGGAAGCACTACAAATATTTAAATAAAGTTAACAGGAAATTGATGGATAAGAGTGCTGAATTTGTCACCACAGATGATGGGAACTTGTACAGTGGTGAAGATTTTAATCCAGATCTTGTCAGATGCCCAGAGCATACACACACAAGTGAGATTGTTATGTATTTTCTGAGACAAAGATTTAGGGATTGTAATTATAAGTGTGTTGTTGAATCACTAGATGAGATCAACTACACATGCAACTGTGGGAAACAATTATACAGTCTGCCTGTGTGATAATACATACATTAAATTTTTAAAGCAAAATATGTATTTCAGATACAAGGATCTGGCAATAAGCAGTGAGCACCAATCTGCAACAGCCCCGAGTGACAGAAAACATCAAGCAAGGTAATTGAGATTATTTTTGTTGAAATAGAGCTCTGTAACTGTTAAATATTTGCTGCAAACAATCTCAAAGGATAGACAGGGGGGCACTTAACAGCAAACACAGTTTCAGTCTTGTATTTTCTGCTTCACATTGGCAACAGTGTCCTCTGGATTAACCTCCATACCTACATCTGTTAGATTGTTAATGTCTGTATGTCTGTCAGAATTATGTTGTGATGCTATTATTAGGTATAGGCTTCCAAAAATTGATTGCAAGATTTTATATGCCCATGCAGGTGTCTTGCCTGTTTCTGCATACAGACCAAAGACTGGCAAGGGCAATGCAGGGCAGAGATATACAGCTGTTTTATTTTTTATTGTTGATATCTTACATGCCTAAGAGATCAGAGGTCTATGTCTATGACATCTACAATCTAACAACAGGATTGTTTTTAAGATCCTACATGAGAACCCTTTATGTATTAAGTGAGGCTGGGTTCAAGAATACAATTAAAGGCCGAGTAGTGCACCTGACTGATGATTTTTGGGCAGGGATAGAGTCAGAGAAGTCACTTTTATTCCCACACATAAATCAAATATAGGGATTTGTGTTCTATCACAACTCGTTCCACCCTGTTGTTGAGGGTCACATGTTCAATCAGAACATATTCAAATACAAAACCCAGGGCTGTGTGATAGCACTAATTTTAATTCTGGGCTGCTTATATTTCTGGGGGTGACTCGGCATGGCCCACTGAACAACATACTCAAATTTTGAAAAAAATCAATAATTTTGTTTCTCTGATATCTCTAAAACTATTGATGCTAGAGACATGGGGCTTGGTGATTTCTCATAGACATGCCAAAATGCAACTTTTTGATCTCTATAATTTTTCAAAAAATCTAGTTTTCTCTAGATCCTGAATAACTTGCCTGGACATTTGCAGCTTAAATATTGCATCTATCAAAAAAATTATAGAGACCTAAAACATAGAAAATCATGCACAGAATCCACCTGAAAAAAATCCAGGCCTCGAGCAGTTGTAGTTTTTGAGAAATCACAAAATCAAGAAATTATCGATTTTTTCACAAAACTTCTAAACAGCATACAGAGTTGAAATACACAACTCCCATGCCTTTATCTTGAAAAATAGGCAAGTTATTCAGGATCTAGAGAACAACTAGATTTTTTTGAAAAATTATAGAGATCAAAAAGTTGCATTTTGGCATGTCTATGAGAAATCATCAAGCCCCATGTGTCTAGCATCAATAGTTTTAGAGATATCAGAGAAACAAAATTATTGATTTTTTTCAAAATATGAGTATGTTGTTCAGTGGGCCATGCCGAGTCACCCCCAGAAATATAAGCTGCCCAGAATCAAAATTAGTGCTATCACACAGCCCTGGGTTTTGTATTTGAATGTGTTCTGATTGAACATGTGACCCTCAACAACTATGTGGGACGAGTTGTGATAGAACACAAATCCCTCTATTTGATTTATGTGTGGGAATAAAAGTGACTTCTCTGACTCTATCCCTGCCCAAAAATCATCAGTCAGGTGCACTACTCGGCCTTTAATTGTATTCTTGAACCCAGCCTCACTTAATACATCAAGGGTTCTCATGTAGGGTCTTAAAAACAATCCTGTTGTTAGATTGTAGATGTCATAGACATAGACCTCTGATCTCTTAGGCATGTAAGATATCAACAATAAAAAATAAAACAGCTGTATATCTCTGCCCTGAAATGCCCTTGCCAGTCTTTGGTCTGTATGCAGAAACAGGCAAGACACCTGCATGGGCATATAAAATCTTGCAATCAATTTTTTGAAGCCTATACCTAATAATAGCATCACAACATAATTCTGACAGACATACAGACATTAACAATCTAACAGATGTAGGTATGGAGGTTAATCCAGAGGACACTGTTGCCACTGTGAAGCAGAAAATACAAGACTGAAACTGTGTTAGCTGTTAAGTGCCCAGTGAAACTCTGGCAAAAACATCATACTCTGACAGGGTTGAGAATCTAATTTTGAAATCCTCAATATTTTGTAATACCTCTTGACATTTTTACACAGTGTGCCCTAGGAATATGTGAATATTGCTCCTGTCTAGAAAATTACACACAAGAGGTCTTATAACAGGATCACAAGTTTTAATTTTTTGACTAAGCAGATACAGCAGAACCTCATTCATATTAATAATTCTCCTGTTGTAGAAATTTTGCCTGGCAACAAAATCCAACCCAGAATACACCATTCCTGTATTTGTAGTTACAAACTCAAATGTATCAAACCAACTCATAACAACATCACAATTGAAATGTTTCCACTTTGAAGTCTGGTCAAAAAGCATATAAAAATTGTACAGTGCTGTGAAATTTGTGGTTGTGAACCAGTAATTGATCCTAAAGAAATTATAGAAACTGACAAAAAATGCAACAATTCTCCTGTGTATAAGATATGCATTTTTTTCATAATCATCAAGGCACCCCAGGTTCATGTATCTAAACTCATGCTCACTGTCAAGCATCCACCTGAACTCAGTTTCATTTCTTACATCAAACATATCATATTCCGACAAGTCAGAGAACACAATCCTGAAATCCCTCAATAGTGACTCTGATTTTATGTATCTTGAAAGATTCCTCCTGTCAAAAAACATTATTGTATAGTGTGAACAGTACTAGGTAACAAATCTAAAGAAACAGGTGCATGACTAGAATTGTTCTGTGTGTTAGGCACATATAACTATCCCTCCAAGACAACAACACACTCAAAGATACAATGCTGTAATTTTTTGAGGGCATGATGGCACTCTTCTTAAGCACATCATTCCCCTGCTGCTGATACTCCCTGTTCATTTCCAAACCCTTGTGCCCTAAATACATGATGTCTGTTTGGCTTCAAAAATCTTTGTTCCAACCCTATGTATGTATTATTGGCAGGTTAGATAATTGTTTTCCACAGTTACATACATCACTCCAATTATTCTCCTCTAGTGACAGGGCAAGACACTCATGGTCACAATTCCTAAATTTCTGCATCAGGAAATACATAACAAGCTCATTGAGGTATGTGTGCTTTGAGTACTCAACCCTATCAGGATAAAAATCCACCCCACTAAACACATTTCCCTCATCTGTGGTGATAAATTAAATACTGCTATGTTCTAATTGCATATTAATCATTTTACTTAAAAATTTAAAATGCCTCCAATTTAAACTCTGAGATGCAATTATGTGCAGCCTGTACTCAAAACAGAATTCATAGCAATTGTTGAACCAGTGACTATTCTACAAACTCAACATGCAATAGAAATGATACTGGTCTGTATAAAAATTAACAAAAAATCCAACAATCCTCCTACATCTATTGTATACAAACCTCTCAAACCTGCTAAGGAGCTTGAGGCACAGGTATTGAAAAATCCTGTCACTTATAAGCACCCGGTGCATTTCAGTTTCATTCTGCACAGCAAACAGGTTATATTCAGACAGGCTAGAGAACCTAAGCTTGAAATCATCAACAAGTGATTTGGATTTTATGTATTTTGAAATACATCTTCTCTAAAAAAATCGTGTATCAGGTAATTCCATATAATTTAAACACCCCTGTCTATTCTTTGAGATTGTTTGCAGCAAATATTTAACAGTTACAGAGCTCTATTTCAACAAAAATAATCTCAATTACTTTGCTTGATGTTTTCTGTCACTCGGGGCTGTTGCAGATTGGTGCTCACTGCTTATTGCCAGATCCTTGTATCTGAAATACATATTTTGCTTTAAAAATTTAATGTATGTATTATCACACAGGCAGACTGTATAATTGTTGCCCACAGTTGCATGTGTAGTTGATCTCATCTAGTGATTCATCAACACACTTATAATTACAATCCCTAAATTTTTGTCTCAGAAAATACATAACAATCTCACTTGTGTGTGTATGCTCTGGGCACCTGACAAGATCTGGATTAAATTCTTCACCACTGTACAAGTTCCCATCATCTGTGGTGACAAATTCAACACTCTTATCCATCAATTTCCTGTTAATTTTATTTAAATATTTGTAGTGCTTCCAATTTGAACTCTGATCTGCAATCATGTACATCTTATACTCTGCATGCAATTCATAGCAATTGTTGAACCAATAATTGTCATACAATCTCAACATGGAATAGTAATGGCACTTTTCTGTGTAAAAATTAACAAAAAACCCAACAATTCTCCTGTACCTGTTGTATGCAAGCCTTTCAAACTTGCTAAGCATATTAAGACACAAGTACTGGAAAATCCTGTCACTGATAAGCACCCACTGCATTTCAGTTTCATTCTGTACAGCAAACAGGTCATACTCAGATAGGCCAGAGAATCTAAGCTTGAAATCATCAACAAGTGACTTGGATTTTATGTATTTTGAAATGCATCTTCTTTCAAAAAATTCTGTATCAGGTAATTCCATATAATTCTAATAGAAAACAAGATACATGTGCAATTTACATAAACACCCCTGCTTGCCTGCACTAGGTTGAGATTGTTTCTAGCACAGAGCTCTGTTTCAATAAAAATAATCTCAATTACCTTGCTTGTTTTCTCTGTCCTGTTTGCCTGCTTAGATGCTCAGGGCTGTTGCAGCACTAGATTGATGCTCACTTGACCACTGTTGAAATACATGTAAAAAATTACACTGACAGACTGGATAATTGTTTACCACAGCTGCATGTATCATTCAGGTTGTTCTCATCTAGAGATTCAACAATACAATCATAGGTGCAATCCCTAAATCTTTGCCTTAGGAAATACATAATAAGCTCATTCAGGTGTGTATACTGGGAGTACGAGACAAGGTTTTGCTTAAAATCTTCCCTGCTGTACAAGTGTCCATTATCTGTTGTAACAAATTCAATATTCTCATCTATTAATTTCTTGTCAATAATTTTATTTGAAAATTTGTAATGCCTCCAATTTGAACTCTGATCTGAAATTGTATACATCCTATACTCTGCAAAAAATTCATGGCAATTGTTGAACCAGTAATTATCAAACAATTTCAACATGCAGTAATAATAATATTCATCTGTGTAAAAATTGATAAAAAATCCAACAATTCTCCTGCACCTGTTGTATACAAATTTTTCAAACCTGCTAAGCAGTTTCAGGCACAGGTACTGGAAAATCTTGTCACTCATAAACACCCACTGCATTTCAGTTTCATTCTGTACAGCAAACAGGTCATACTCAGATAGGCCAGAGAATCTAAGCTTGAAATCATCAACAAGTGACTTGGATTTTATGTATTTTGAAATGCAGCTTCTTTCAAAAAATTCTGTAGCAGAATTATCCATGCAAAGATAAAACACACATATGCCACTCCTTCTATAAGCTAATATTGTTCCTAGCATATAAAATATTTGACAGGTACAAAGTTCTGTTGTTTCAACAATAACCTCATATTACCTTGTCTGCTGCCTATGCCTTCTAAGGGCTTGCTGAGATACTCAGGGCTGCTAGCTGTACCTGTTGAACAGGAAATACATATTAATACTTGTGTTAATTTATAAATACATACATATTTAAATATTTATCCTGACAGGGTTGAATGCTGTTAATCCTGACGTGGGTTTAACTGCTATTCACTCTACATATTTGACTGCTGTTTATTCTGTATTGTTTATTCTACAGGTTTGAATGCACCCTGTGCCACTCTACATGCTCACTCTGTAATGTTACAGGTTTGATTGCTGTTTGTTCTGACAGGATTTGACTGCCTTAACAGAATAGGCTGTAAAATAAACAATATTTACAATTATACAGCAATCTAAAAGCATGTTTGCAACCCATAGGTCATTGTGATTTGAAAAGTGGCAATCAATGCCCATTGTTCCTATATAAACGTTTCAACATACGTTGAAGTGTACCGGAAGTGACCGGAAGTGGACCGGAAGTAAATATGTGTGGGTGGGTGTGGGTGGCTCTTATGAGCATCTTGGCTTAGTTTTAGGTGTTGCCAAAAAAATGTCAAGAGGGCCATATTTTTAACAAGCTTATGGACAACAATCTGACAGATGTGGCTTTTGTAAGTGTAGGCAAATCAATCTGAGGGGGGTCATCATTTCACGGGAAATTCCCGAGGGCATTTTTACAAAAATCTTGGATTAGACAGAGTACCACACTTGAGCAATAAGCTCATATGCACATCTTGATTTAGTTTTAAGTGTAGCCAAATCTGCCTGACGGGGGCTCATCATTTATCGACCCAGTAATATCATCAATTACACTACTAAGGAGCAAAGGTTCAAAATGATGACCGTTCTCTTCAATGCATTTCAAAACACGGTGTCTGAAGCTCCACACTGTTCGTCCCAAAATGTCAGGAGTGATAGCATCAATAATTCTGGCTTTGTTGGAACAATTGTTTGAAGACAGTGTTTTGTAGACACTTAAAGAGAAGTGGTACCACGATGTTCCAACATCGCCAGAAAACATGCGGCAACGAATTATTGATGCTTGTGCCTCTATGAGCCCCCCTCAGGCAGTTTGGCTACACTTAAAACTTGCTCCAGATGTGCATATGAGGTTATTGCTCAATTGTGGTACTCTGTCTAATCCAAGAAATTTGTAAAAATGCCCTCGGGAATTTCCCGGGAAAGTATGACCCCCCTCAGATTGATTTGCCTACACTTACAAAAGCTACATCTGTGAGATCTTGATGAAACACACATATAAAATTGCTGTTGTCTCGGATCAGCTGCTTCGGTATTTTAGAAAAAGTCTGTGCCAGGTAGAAACAATCTATGTTTTTGTGTCGGCCCTGTGTAAATAAATTTCTAACCTTGTTTTGATTATCCAGTATAATGTCATCAAGTACAACAACAGAGTTATCAAGACATTCATGGAGTGGCTTAACATCTGACTCAAAAGTGGCTATATCCAGTCCATCATATAGCTTCATCAGCTGCTGATATTTTAATCTCTTATAGAAGACATACAAGTGTCTGTTTTTCCCGTCTAACCAGTTTGTGCCAATAAAAAATTATCAATCATTAGTGTAGTTTTACCACAAGCCGATGGCCCAACAATAAGACATCTAATATTATCAGGCAGCAACTTGCCATTTCTCTTATTTTGCTGAGTTCTTCTTCATAGAACCGGCCTTTGAGAATTTCTAATCGGTGATCTTTTATTATATATGTGTATCGGGTCCCAGGTTTAACTTGAACCACTGTAAATAATTCAGTGCTCCAGTTTCTTGTAAAGCCTCTTTTGAATAAGTGCTTATATTTGCTGATTCTTACTTGATCACCCACCTTGTATTTGGCTTTTCTTGTTGTTGGCTGGTATCTAGGATAATAAACAGCACTGATCAATTTTTGCTCATCAGATGAAGTTACCTCAGAGGGTTTCATGTTGATTGTGGAATGGACCGAGTTGTTATATTTATGTAGAAATTCTGGTAGGATACTGAGCCATTTATAATTACCTTGGAGGGTGAATTGTTTATACATATGATTTTTTAGGGTTTTGTTGAATCTTTCAACAATTGAGGCCTTGAGATCACTGTAACTCGAGTAATGTTGTATTGACTGCCTTTTAATAAATTGTTGGAACACAGAATTATAGAATTCTTTGCCATTATCTGTTTGCAAATAGCGCGGTGATCTTCCACTCTGATTTATGATTGTCCTGAAGGCTTCTGTAACACATTTTCCAGTCTTGGATTTGAGTGGCATAGCCCAGACAAATTTTGAAAATGTATCTATGACAGTTATTAGATACTTGTAGCCCTTGTTGATCTTGTCTAAGTTTTTCAGCTGTCCACTTGCCATTTCCACCAAGTCACACTGCCATAAATCATCTATGCCTTTTGTGACTACTGGCAGTCTCTTATAATTATATCTGGCTTGTCTGTGTAATTCACCAACAATAATTTGTCTAGACATAGTATGTAAACAAGAATATTGCAACTATGGGGTGTTCAGCAGCTGATACTACAGGATTTTCTAAATACAGTTTGTCTCCTATTTGTATATGAAATTCCAGAGAGCCATCATCTTCAGCATAAGATGTTTCTAATGTATTGGGGTCTGTAAAATCCTCTAACTCAACACTGGTGATTTTGGTTTGTTGTCAGCATTTGTTATTGATAAGGTAGGGTAGTGGTGTGCCTGTGGTTGAAGCCAATATTTGATCTTGTTTGGTCTAAGTGTGCCCCCAACAAAAAACAGGTAATAAAATTGTGCAGGAGACAGCATATATATTTTGCCACCTGGTGTAAACGGTGAATCATATTATTTGTTGGGGATACTGTACAATTCAAGAATTATTGTATGTTTAGGATTCTCGGTTATGCCAGTTATTTTTTTTCTGCTGTAAGCATTCTACTTGTTACAGATTCAAGGTGTTCATTGATAGTCCTAACAACATCATCATGGCCTGGCTTGATCTTTATGTCCACAACAAGTTTCTTGTATTGTTGTACAATCTCTTGAAGCTGGGTGGCAAAAACAGATAAAGCATTTGCTTGATTGGATTCCATGGTCCCTAGCTGTTGTTTGATATTAGCTACAATTTGCTGTAAATTTTCAACAAATGCCAATTTTGAATTTTGAGCTGTAAGATCATGGACTTGTCTTCTGATATCCTCAAACAGGGCATGCATTTCATTAATATGTTGATTAGTTGGTAGAGTGGCTACTGTCTGAGTAAGTTGTTTGATCTCTATCTGGATATTCTTGATATCTTCTGATTTCAATATGCGATTCACTGCTCTTTAATATTTTTCAGTTCCTGTGATGTAGGCAAATTTGATACAGTATTTTGCAAAGATTCAAGTGCCAATTTCACATCATTTAATTCAGAAGCATCAGCCACACCACGCATAGCATCTTGGAGCAGGGTTATGTCTGCCTGAGTGGGTGTTGATTGTTGTTAAATTTCAAGCTTTGTTTGGATATCATCGATCAAGAGATGAAAATGAGATAGCTCAGATTCTTCAGTGTTGAGGTTTTCAAGTTTTGTGATCTGTTGCTGGACACTGACAAGGGTATCTACAATACCAGGCAGGCGAGATTCTAGAGATTCTTGTACATTTGTCAAATCACTTTGCACTGCTGCTATTGTACCCTCAAGATGGGTTATGGTACTTTGAATTTTTCCAAAATCTTCATATGTTTCAAGTTGCAGCTTAATGTTGGCAACACTCCGAGTTATTGCACTCAAAGAATCAGAAGATGGCAAGTTGTTCATCAAATTTTCAAGTGTCTCAATTTTTTCTTTAACCTCGGCTATGGCATTGCTTAGAGTGCCCAGATTAGGAATCTCCAGTGATTGAATCTGTTCTTTTAGAGTGGAAATCACTAGATCAAAATCTTCTTGTGATTTTATGCTTTTGACAATTGTTTGGAGCTGTGCCTGGACATTATTAATCTGCTCTTCCAATTGTTGTTTCAATTGTTTAGAGTTGTTAGCCTGAGTCTTAAATTTGGCTTGAAGAGCTGCTACAGCCTCTTCTAAACTTTGAAAATTATCCAATGTGGCCAAGTCAGTATATTTTTGAAGCAGCAATTTGAGTTCTGAATCAATTTTAAGAAGAGGGTCCATGCATTGTGATTGTAAATTTGTAATTTCTAGTTGAAGACTGGCATTGAGTGTGGTTTGTAAAGCTTGTAAATCACTTCTTAATTTTTTGACTCTGACATCAAGCATCAGAATCTCATCACTGTGATCTTCATGCCTTGTATGGCCAAATACATCGTTAGGCATTTTTGTTTTAGTGGTTATTTATTATTGAATATCTAATTCTTAATTCTATAAAAAAAGGTATAAGCTTGTCATAGTATCCTGGGACCTCAATATATAAACAATCACCAGCAGAAACAGTATTTACAGTGCTATAAATCATGTTTGAGTGCTTTATCCTGTAAATATTTCTCCCTATTGAAATCTTGACATTACCCTCGGGGGTTGTAATAAATTGTAATTGACCACCTACAGGTAATTGATATTGATTTAAATTATTGTTAAATATGTACAATGTTTTACCTGTTTCAACATCAACATCTGTAAGTATGCTGTTCAGATGAATAATTAACAAAGCACTTAGTTTAGATATTATATCAGGAGAGGGTACTGTTGTTGGCAGGTCCATAATAGCCTGTTTTTTGAACCCAAATAAGTTCATAGGCATGTTTATTTATTTCAAATCATGCTCTGTAATTGGGCATTGATTACCACTTCTCAAATAAAAATGACCCCATGGTAGAGTATGTATGCCACATGACAAAATACATCTCTTATCATCATGTGGGTCCAGAGCCACTTTTCTTACAATATTTGTAGTCAATAAGTGATCCACACTCTTAATTCTGCATTCTGATGTTCTGATTGTGCTACATGATTTGAGACAATTTTTGTAATCTTCAAATTCAAGCTCTTTGTCAACAGTTACTCTGCCTTTTTTGCAACAACAAAGCTGTACATCTTGGCCCTTAACCCAGCAAATGCCACAATAACATCACCAAGTGTCTCATCTTTTAACTTGCCAGGCACCCTTTTGTTGTGGGGCTGAATTTTTGAATGTTCACTGGTATAAAAATATTCAAGCAGTGCAGGCTGGGATATATCTTGATAAACATCTTCTGTCTGAATATCAAGGATAAAACTATCTGTGTCCATGTACATCAGTTTTACACAATCACCATAAAATGGCTTCAATACATTATAATACCATTTTAACATGTGTAATTTGGCCAATTCCAATATCACAGCCCCTACATAAATAGGCTTATCAAATTTAATCTTTGTTTTTTTCATGTTGAAAAGTGCCATATGGTCATCATAAATTTTTCTGTAATTGAAGTTGGGCTTTGTTATCAATTTTTTGCACCAACTGGGGTCAGTAATTAATTTAACATCAGTATGTTTTCTGACATTTTCTATGGTTTTGCCATACACTGAATTGACCATCAGTTTAAACAAGGTCTTATCAAATTGGCTCATTGCAGATGTTCGAAGCTCTGTGTTTGTATCAATATATGGCTTCAACCATCTTGAGTGCCTGACCCTTAAGACTTTGCCAATTTTGGTCACTTGAACACCATGGCGCATTAGGAACTGGAGGTTTTTGTAATATATATATAATCCTGTTTTGGCTCCAGAGTCATCATGAGCTTCTTCTGTTAAGAGCCAGGTGAACACTTAACCTCAGGAACTGGGGGCAGATCAGAAAATTTGTTGTGTAAATCATCAGGAATTGTCAGATCAACTTCTAAGAACAGGCCATAGTCACTGTCATCAAAATCCAGAAGATCTTCAATATTGAAATCTTCAACCCACTCAAGCCCTGCATATGGCAGTTTATCCATCATGGCATAACGATAGAGGCTATTGACATCTACATACAGTATATAATTTGATGGCAGAGCTGGATCATAATTGAGAATATATTTGTTATTTGCTCTGGCATATCTCTGAGAACATTGCACCATGCCTCCTCTTATACATTGCTCCATAAACAGATACATATCTTGATCCTGGATCAGATCCAATTTGCATTTTAGTGTTTAGAAACATTGCGGACCATGCTAGGCCTGGTGCACTGTAAAAATACATTGGATCCAGCTTATAATTTTGCATGGAAGATTTTTTAATGCCTGAAGTATATCAGCTAAGGGAGTGACATCAAGTTTTAAATATGCCTTGTGATAATCACCAAATGTCTGGCATTTTAAATTGTTCAACATCAATTGGGCATGGTGATAATCATCATCAGTGATTCGAGATGCTCTGATTTTGCTGTAGAACTCTTGTTGTGGTTGCAGAGAACACTGATCAAATTTAGAAAAATCTGTAACATAATCATATGGATATACACCGTTCCGCCTAATTAATTTCAGGTCCAGATTTGGAAACAAAGCACATGTGATTTTGAATTGATCATCAGATAATTGATTCGCCAGTGTAGCCAGGCTAGCAGACAGAATTCTGTAGGAATCAAGAAATCTTAAGTGAATGGGAACACCATTAACTTTAATTATTTTGCTAATAGCAATATATTTCTCATAATTTTCAGCTAAAATATTTAAATTCTGCTTGTCAAACCCCTCGTACCTGATCAAATGATGAAAATCATAATTGGATGCACCATGACAAAATATGGGGACAAATTGTTGTCTCTGGATCTTAATATTACAGCTATTACACAGGGCCATTAAGAATTTACCATCTGTATGAGAATGGTGTTTCACGTTGATATTTGTATCTGAAAATTCAGAATCACATATTGGGCATTTTTCTGCATTGTTGAAATCTTCAATCTGTTCTTCTGTTAAAGGCAACATAGGTTTTGATTTTAATAAGATATTAGATGCTATGTCATGGCACTCATTTTCTATTCTATGTGAAAAATTCTTTGATGGCATCCGCTCCCTTGTATAATTATTCTTTACTAACAACACCATCCTGTACAATCACATAATAAAAACTAGAAGGTTCATGTAGCTGGTATGATGTAATTGAAGATTCCTCAGGATCTGGGCTGCACAATGCAAGGGGTTTGAGGTTTGATTCAAAATCACAGACTATATATGCTGGGTGTTCCAACAAGGCTTCAAATTTTTTGAATTTGGCATTTTCACTTGGATTAGGCATCACCATATGAACAGGTTTGTGGTTGCAACAGTATTTTAAATGTTCAATTAACTTGTTTTTAGCAATTTATGTATTCTGTTCAAAAACACCATTCACCAATTTTCTAACATCAAATACAGTTAAACATCTTCTACACAACTTGAATATTGTCTTAGATTTGTCTAGTTGTGTTCTAATTAAAGCTTCAAGATTATGTATCAGAGTGTAATGGTGTGTGCCATCCTCTTCAATTAAGAGCAGATCAATCGGAACAGCAGAATCATCATCAAGTGTACTAATTCTGATAGGTGCTATCAAGCAATTGCCACGGCCAGTAGAACAAATAAATACATTAATAGATAATTGTTTACCATTGATATCCCTGGCCTTTTTTCAAATTTATCAATATTCTGAACAGACAATGGATATTCTAAGCCCTCCATTGCATCATCAAAATCATGTTCATGTTGTTCATAATAAGTTATTCTCACAGGATGCCTTAAAACTGGATACAAAGCAGCTAAAATACACCACAAAAAGCATTTCTCATCATTATGTTTTATGTTAACCACGGCTGTTTTGTTTTTGATATTGGCAGGTAATGGCAGATATGAAGATTCTTATAATGGGCTGAATTCAGAAATATTAATATATAAGTTGTGTGGAGTTCCGCATAGGCTCCATCCTGAGTCTCTTGCAGCAAATTCAGAGTGTTTAATATTCAATTGATCTATCAAACTGCTTATTATTTTGTCTGAATTTGCATTTGAATATATAGGTACAGTTTCTGTTAAGTAGGGCTGTGTAAATTTTGTGCCATTTGGCTTCTTATATTGTGTAAACAATTTGAGGGAGAGCTTATAAGAGCCATTTTGTGCATTTAGAATTGCCTGCACATTTGAATTTATACTGTTTAAAAAATTCTTAATGTCACATTTTGGCTCTGATACAAAACGGTGATCCCTAAGTTGGCCATTAAAACTGCTATGGATAGGTGGTGCATAGCGCGGCTGCTTTGCCGGTCTAGCATTAACAGGTGCTTCATGCTTCCTTTTCAGACCAGATGTAGATGGTTGTGGGGGCAATGTTGATGACTGTGCAGAACAAGTATCTTTATGTTTATATGTGAAGTATTCCATGCTATATTTTCTATGGCATTTAGGGAATATTTTTGTGGGAGTTCTGCATTTGTCTGGATTACAATTCCTTTGGTGCTTAGCCCAATTGGGGCTGGATATATTCTTATTGCATTGATTACAATATTTTTGATTTGGCATTTTTGTTGTTGGTTTATTATATAAAATTTCTTGGGATTCATATCAAAATTCTATGCTTAATAATAAATATCAGTTGGGTTCAGCAGTGTGCTTTGTATACTCAGTGTGTGTGTGTGTGTGTATGTGTGTTAATATTTTTGGCTTTGGTATTTATATAAAATTTCTTGGGGTTCAAATCAAAACTCTATACTTAATAAACCTATGACAGGTTGTAAAGCTGATAGCCTACATGCACAAAGGCAAAATAAGTACAGAATCACTGCCCTAGCACAAATGCATGTCTACACAGGCATGTCCTAGAAAAACAATAACCTAATACCATGTGTCATGTATTACAAACTGGGGCAAATATAAACCTGACTCCAAATATGAGTGGATTACAACAAACAAGCAAGATGTGTCAAATATCAGACCTGTATGAGGAGCAATGCAACAACACATCTGTACTCCTCAGCCACTCTCACAATACTGGCTGATATGCAATGCAAAATCTCTTTATATAGCCTAAGCACGGACCGCATTGAAAACATCTGGGTGTGGGTGGGTGGGTGTGGGTGGGTGTGGGTGTGTGTGTGTGTGTGTGTGTGTATGTGTGAGTACGCAGATATATTCTTGTGGGAACCGGCGTATGTTTAAACACCTTTCTTAATGGGACCAAAAAAATTGTTGGGACTTTTTGCCGGTCCCAACAGCGAGAAGGCCATTGCGAGACTCCTGAGACCCCTGGTGGCCGCGGTGGCTCAGTCGGTAACGCGTCTGACTACCGGGCTCAAGGTCCCGGGTTCGATCCCCGGCCGGTTCAAATTCGGGAACTTTTCTAACGGTGGAAGCGGCCCCGGCGCCTACCCAGCGTCGAATAACATGGGTACCTGGGGGAAACCCTGGGGGGTAAAGGCGGTCAGGGGCGTGATGCTGATCACATCACCCCCACTCACGACCGGATCAAGAAAGTGTGGGGCGTTACCCCCACACCCCCTATACGCCTTCATGGCGTGGTGCTATGCACAGGGGAACACTTTACTTTTTACTTTACTGAGACCCCTTTCGACATGTACGCGAAGTATTTCGAAGGTACCAAAAAGTCGCTATTTGTTCGATTTGTGTGTTAACGTGTGTGTTAAACTCTGCCAGCTCTGGAAGCTTCACGTCTGTGCAAAAGTGTGGTGTTTAATCGCATCTCTTGGGACCAGGAAGTGTGGGTGTGTAAAATCTTGGATCTATTTCGCATGTATTGGTACCGAATATCCCAGGGGGTTGAGGAGCGAGGAAAGGTTCGTTCCGCGGACGACGGGCTTCCCCGCTCGTCTGGCCGTTCTGTTGCTCCCGAGTCGTCAATGCTGCTAACTTAAAACTTTGGAGCCAGATCTGTTTTTCTATTATCTTTTAATACTACAATTGTAATTGTAATGGATGTGCTTTATTTTACTTCGCTTTTTGTGCCACTTTTGGCTAATTTGCAAAGATTGGGAATGAGTGATGCTATTTGAAATTGATGAATCGACTCTCACAAACATCTATGCCCAAACAGGGATTCTAACCCGAGACCCTGGCGTCGTACCGCGATGTGCTAACCACTCCACCACGAGGGTCGTCTTTAATCCTACAATCAAAAAAAAAAATGCTGCAATATAATTTCTTCCTCCAAATGTGACCCTTTCTTATGTGCCTATAACAAATTTTCAGTTGGGTTTTACTATAATACTGGTAAATGCTGCAGTTACAGCCATTCTTCCATAGCCAAGAAACAAAGATCAGAGTTATCAGTAAAAACTCGTTACTTGTCTCCTTTCGGGCATGATGAAGAAAAATGAATTCCTCGGGGAAAATGAATTATTATTTTTATTAACATAAATAAATAAGAATGGAGATTTCTGACCAAAGCGACAAGCGATCAGGCAAAAGGGAGGGGTGTTCACATCGAAGTGACAAGTGACACAAGCAAGCACTTTTCTCAAATGTAAATGCAAACCGACCAAGGCGACACAATGCATGACATTCATGACTTACAGAAGCGGAAAGCGACACGTGTCGCTTAGAAACAAGGATGCAACATTTTGAAACGAAGAAGCAGAACAAGTTGCACGTCTCTCCTGTTGCTTCCGTTTCTCAATATCTTGAATTGGATGGTGTAGGTCTGGTGTTCATGCTTTTGCAGTGAATGCTTTCTTGTGGACTGAAGTGTCATGTCTTTCTTGTCGCTTGTCAATTCTGTGTAAATCTTCAGCGTTACTTTCCGGCGTCGTGTGCTAATTGTTTTCTGTCGCTTCGGTTTGAATCTCTCTGTAAGCATGCCCACCAGACCGAGGCAACACGATAACGGTCCAGTGCGAGAAACATGCAAGCCATACGTGTTGATTGTCGTGTCGCATTTATTCTAAAGTTTTATTAATTTCAGAATTTTGGTTTCCAACAGCTAGTTGTCGCATCGGTACGAAAGTTCAACAGGGAGGTTTCAGACCGAATTGAGGCGCAACTAAGGGTTTCACACTGAAGTAACAAGCAACAAGCAACACGAATCTCTTATGAATATAAGAAAGCATTGACGGCAGCTGCTCTGCCAGCAGACACCACCAGATCAGAACGACGCGACGGGAGACGTGCACCTTGTCATGTTGCTTCGAAAGTTTCGAAATGTTGCATTTATTATCTAATATCTGTTTCCAAGTGATACGTGTCGCTTCTCGCTTCGGTCTGGAAGCTCCCTAAACTCGTACGGAATTCCAACACATGATCCCTAGTCACAGAACACGGAGACAATTGTTTATACTTCTCAAAGTTAACAGCTTGATCGCAATCCTTAACCCCATTTTAATTACAATGCAGTTCTTTTTTAACAACCGTGTTTGGCAACACTGATTGTTCAAGCAAAATTTCCACTCCCGCTCTGCGGCGACAGCGATACAGTTGGACGTGTTTTGCGACGTTGCCACACGTATTTGGAACTTACACTTCCCGCTCGCTCTGCCTTACTCATCGGGTGACTTCAAAAGTGACGAAACATTCCACCCGACAACATCGTAGAGGGAGGCTCTTTCCTTGCAGTACACGCTGAATGCGACTTGCTCCTGTGTTGTCACAGTAGAGGGGTTGCTATTCCGGCTTAGCGCGCTACCGCGAGCGTGAATGTTTTCTGCTAGGGTGTCGTAAAAAAAGAGGGTTCCTCAGTTGCGGGTCGCTTGATAAGATGTAAAAGCATGCAGGTTTTTAACCTCACGGAGGCGATTATGGCTATTGGGAAACAATGTTAATAACAAGCAGTTCCTTTTCACTGCATTCCTGTACCTTTTCAAGTTAACTGTGGATGGCAAACAAGTAAATTCATGCTGAACCCAGCAAAAAAGGCATCCATGTCTTTGGTTCTTTAACGCTATTTGTCAACACTTCTAAATGCAGCAATAAACTTGGTTGGTTGATTGATTTGGTGTTTTACGTCCACTTTATGCACAGTAAGGCTAAAGAGGAATCCAAACCACCATGTGCCTCCAACAAGTATCGAACCCGGGAAACCCTGATTACAAGACACAGCAATGAAGGTAAATGATTGGTAGTAATTGCTGCTACAACCTTTTCAAGCATGTCCATTGGCTGTTAGTTTTTTGGTGGTCATAAATAATGTGTGGGTGTTAGGTTAGGCAAGTTGGGTTTGGTTCTCTTAGAAGAGGAAGAGGACGAAAATGATTTTAGCATCAATACCGATCTAAACGATTATTAGATGAGAGTCTTATCTTGAGACTAACACAATAGAACACCCGAAGAATCGTAAAGTCAAACAATTTTATAGGCTTGTGGGTGTGCTGGAGGGGATGGAGGTAGAGTCTCGTGGGCATATTTTCATGCAAGTAGCTGACTAACTTAATTAATTATACCATGAACATAAGTGTAACAGGATCGAGAGAGAGAAAGCAAGATTGGACGGAAAGGATTGAGTAAGTCAGAGGGACTTACTTACATGTACATAACCGGTCTCCACCACAGTATAAAGCTTTAGGAAGCCAGAGGCCCCAGTTCGAACCATAGTAAGTCATATAGCAATGTTTGTCTCATTTTCCACTTCATTAGTTTATCATCATCGTAGCGATCAACCCAAGAGGTAGAAATTCGCCTTTAAAAAAAGAACACATACATACACACATATGGATTTATTATTATTTCGCTTTTCTGCTACT
Organism: Lepisma saccharinum; assembly: GCF_977018435.1. Taxonomy (NCBI): domain Eukaryota; kingdom Metazoa; phylum Arthropoda; class Insecta; order Zygentoma; family Lepismatidae; genus Lepisma; species Lepisma saccharinum. The sequence continues at coordinate 99,169,190 of NC_139234.1, forward strand.
TCTGGCTAATAACGAAGATGAGGATGAATGGTGATAAGATGAGGCGGATGAATTGACAATCATAAACATGCAAGGACAACACAATATGAGCCCCACCAAGGATTATACTGGCCAAGAGTCCAGCAGCCAGATCCTTGCTAGTCGCTAGTATGCAAAGTGAAGTACAGGTTGTTCTACGCGAAAGTGAATACAAATTGAAATTGTGCTGTCCTCAGGATAATATATATATATATATATATATATATATATATATATATATATATATATATATATATATATATATATATATATATATTGTGTGTAAGCATGTGCAGCCTCCACCATATAAAGTGATTAATAAATCACATTGCTAAACCAAGACAGAAGCCAGGCCTGTTATTTATGTATTTGTCATTTGACGTCGCTTTCCTACCACTTTTGGCAAATCGCGTTGATGAGTGATGATCACATGAAATTGATTAAAGGGCCCACTAGTGATCGAACTCGGGAACTTTAATGACGGGATCCAAAATCAAACACTTAACGCGCTTGACCACATTGGTCATCGAGCTGGCACGAGTTTCTATGTATTTCATCCACAAAGGGAGAAGGAAGTTAATCTTTTATTGAGGGATTACGTTTTCCCACGACATTAGATTGTATCCTTTTACAATTTCTAAAAAGTATATTTCAATTTTTCAAAATTAAAATATATCTGAGTTACGGTTTTCTAAACACAAATCAGTTTAGGTAGAATATTTCTGCAGTTTTCCCATAGTTTGTGGACAGTGAATTACGTGGGAAATGTTGATTTGAATAGAGTTGCCACACTCATCAAGCCTACGCTCCCATCAAATTTTGTATTTCATCATTCTTTTTTAATGTTGCGGTTACCATAAAGACGTAGAAAGCGACGTCAAATAACAACAGCTGCATCCTACATATGCTAGACATATATAAATTATTATGAACACGCCATTATAAATAACAAACATCTGTGAAAATTTGAAAATATGAAGGATATTAAGTGTTGGTGGCGTAGTGAAATATTTCATACGTAAAATTGCATTTATTGATCCATACGCAACTTCAGACTTCAATAAAGATAGTCGTGATTACTTTTTGCTTGATTTGTATAACGCAATTTATTGTTATTACGTGCTGTAAACTTCTTCATATTATTGCCTAGGTCTTATTCCTTGCTTTTTGCCTAATATCCTACTGCAAATGGTTGATAGAACTAAGATATGTACAATTAAAACTGAACATATTTCCCGTAAATTTGCCTCGCGTACACGCTTGACAGACCTCTTGGTCACGTCAGAGCTCGCAGCGGCTCCTGGCCAATGGGAGACCGCAGTGTCTCGGAATGCTCTTCCTATAATACTCTATAATCCTTGGTCACAGTTCCAGCTAGCAAGGCCGCGCAAAAAACTCGTTCTGTTTCGCCCAAATCGATACTTCTGTTTAAATGTGTGCATTCAAAGTAAAAATGTAAGGAAACAAAGTACAAATACTTACGCAGGGATATTAGCATTGATACTCGTACATGCAGTAGTAATACCCCCCGTCCATCCCACCTAAACCGGAAATGAGATAAGATAAGAGCGGAAATGATAAGATAAGGGGTAGGCGTTTTCTGAGTTAATTAGTGTGTTTCGAGCCGTCTCTGACCGGAAGTGATAAGATAAGAGGTGGGCGTTAACTGTGTTTCTTGGAACGCGGGAGATAAAGGGGAACAGGAGGAAACTTGTTCGTGGAAGGAAAAGTTTTAAATGTGTCTCGTCTTTTGTTTTGTAATGGGCGGTACCGTAACGTCACCTGTGTTTGAACGGAACATGTTCGGACAGGTTTAAGGAGTGATGACGTAATAGGGGAGGTGTGGGTATATATATATATATATATATATATATATATATATATATAGGTGTTATAAAAAGAACAGCAACGTGTGTCACGATGGCAGAGTATCGTATATCATCACCGGAGAAGAAGGCTTTGAATTTCTACGAGCTGAGTTACCAAGAATTTTGGGAAGTAGTAAATTCCTGTGGCGATGTAGGTGCCGACCCCAAGGCTGTACATCGGGTGCTGGGTTACTTCCCGTTCATGTACGTATCCATACGTGAAGCTCCCTGGTGTGGATGTTACCTGTTCAATCGATCGGGACAAGGAGTTCACCATTCCTGTGAGACGCTGAAACAGATAGTGGAACGAAAAAAGTTTGCAGATGCAAGATCAGCATTCCCTGATCACAAATGTATGTGTGAGCTCGACCAGAGGAAGAATGAGAAGGAGATCGGCGAAGCTTTAAAACGAAGAGTACAAGAGTGGCTTAACCTGCTTTCGAACAAAGCCCTTTTGTGGTGCACCTCCTGCAACCGTTCTCTACTGCGTAAACTGGAAGGACATCCCTGTTTCCCAGTGGTTCCCCCGAAGAGTTTGGACCTCTCCAGAGCGTTGTTTGATGATGATTTGGCAGATATTTTGGGTGTACCTTTATCGCCACTACTTGTGACACCTTCACCTACGGTATCAGACTGTTTTCCTTTGGTCGACATATGAGAGTGTTTACACACCCCGGGTGTCAAAGTTCGAGATATTCAACCAGCAATAATTACCTATCGGTTGATTCCCGATACAGAACTTTCAGCAGATGGCCAGTAGGATTACGTCAGACCCCTGAAGAGTTAGTATCTGCAGGACTTTACTATTCGGGACATGGCGATAGAGTGTTGTGTTCATATTGTCACTATGGAATCAGTGATTGGACATCGCAAGATTGCCCCGTGTTAGGACACCTCCAGTTGATACCGCAGTGTACATTTATACAGAGTGTTGCAGCATTACATGATGATTGGAAACATTGTAAGTATTGCAATGACTCAAAATTGTCAGTAGAAAGTGTTCCTGAAGAAACAGAAGCTGCTGTGTTCATATGTAAAATCTGTTTTCAGAACCCCTGTGATGTAGTGCTTCTTCCGTGCAGACATTTTGTGAGTTCCATACCTTGTTCAGCACGACTTGATAAGTGTGCTGTGTGTCGTACAGGTATTACAGATAGGTTGACTGTTTTTACCTATTGAGCAATGGATGTATGTTTCTTGGACGTTCAAGGTTTTCGAGGAAGAGACGGTGAATTTGTGTGGAAAGAAGTAGGTGTATTGAAACACCCTTTTGAGTGTACATTTGACTGTTTAGTGGAACCTCCGTACGGTTTACATTTTCTAGGTGAAAAGTACCGGCGTGTGAATTATTGGCTTCGTACAAACAAACATGGACTAGACTGGGGAAACGGATGGGTTCCGTATGAGAAATTGAGTGATCTTTTATATTCTGTACTTGTACAAGGAACTGTATATGTTAAAGGTACAGAAAAAGTTAAGTATTTAGAACAATGTATTGGGGAAAAAGGAATGGGAAGAATGGTAATGCAGAATATTGAAGAAGCCGGATGCCCAAAATTGGACAGTATAAAACTTTCTCTAATAAAACCAAATTCTAGAAATGTAAAATGTAAGGAACATGACAGTTATGTAAATATTACAAAAACCTGTGCAGTTCAAAATGTCTGGAAAATGTATGAATTTTATTGTAGTGAGATAAATAAAACATGTTGAAAATTTAAAATATTTTATTTACAATTCATAGTATACAGTAAGTAGAGTACAATACAATATTTCACACTGTACAAGAATAATATTTAATCAGTAATATTGATACATGGTAAGTAACAGTTCATTTACAATGACAAAGCATGACCCTCCTTGTTGTTAAGATATACCTCGGGTATAAGTTCGTTGTACCAGAGAAGATGAAAAGAGTTTATCAGGTTTTCTGGTACTTCTTTTTTGCCTGAAAGCATATCCATCTCGATACATTGTACAAAACTTTCCATGTGAGGTTGTAGTTTATGATAACGTTCTCTCATCACTTTTTGTAAAGGTTTTAAGACTTGACAGAGGAATAAGTGCAATTCATCAGGGGTGAAAATAAAAGCATCTGACGAAAGTTTATACATGGAAATAAAACGTTTCCCGAAGAAGTTTACACCAGTAACGATGGTATTACCAACCATTGAATAGTTAAATCGTTTACCACTTTCCACATATTCCAAAAGTTTAGATTTTACGAGACACAAATCTCGAATTGCTTCCAGGTCCAGGTATACAGGTTCACTTCCTTGCTGCGAAAACATCCATACAAGTTTGTGAGGGGATGGTTTCTCGAACCCTATAGCTACGTACTTGGTTTTGTCACGATTCAGAAAGTATATGTTAGCAAGATACAGGTCCAGGCAGGTATCTATTTTATGTAGTTGTGGACATGGGGTTTCGTTTCGAGGGAAGTCAATTCCTCCACGTATCTTCGAGTAATCTTCGGTCCTTTCCATATCCACTCTTCTATGGAACGGCTCCTTTCCGGTACCGCAGGTATCGATACCGATAGGAGACTGGCGTTTACGAGTTTTAGGCTTAGTATCCTGACGACTCATACGTTCCACAAGTTTCTCATGTTTGTCCATTGTGGGAGACGTGGAGGGCTCCACGATGTTTTCACCACAACTGTCGAGAAAACACTGACGCGAATACACAGTCACACACACATTTATATAGGTGTTACATGCAGCCTCGGACTGTCTGAATAGAACGGCACCCTTGGACTCCTCTCGAACGCTTGGAATGTGGGAAACGTTTGAAAATTTGATGGAAGCGTCGTCGAATATATTCGTCTCTATCGATACCTGCTGGAAATATCTGGATGAAGTCGTTCGTTCATCAACACGATTGATCCCCTCTCGGGCACTTGTAATGGGGTAAACATTTGAAGATCTGACGAAAACGGTGTAGGATATATCCATCTTTACTGACACCGGGCGGAAATGCTTGAATGAAATCCTTGGTCGTAACATGGCATGCTTTGTAATAAGCATACACGCAACAGTAATGTCCGCACGTCGTGACCAACACCCCCTGTAAGGGAATGTTGTTGTAAGTCCAGACCGAGGAATGACGGTTCAGGAAAGTTACGAATTCTGGATAGATAGGATGAAATCCGTATGAATCGAAATATTCAGCCATATTGTTTTTGCCAAAATAGAATGCCACCCAGTGTGTACCCTGGAAGTTGGAAGTATCAGTGTTTGCGATTATCAAGGCGGGGGTAGGAAACGTCCGAGGTAAAAGATCTCTCGAGTAAACACCGTAGAAAATGTTCTTGGTGGAGCAGTTTCGAGATAGAATCTCCCTGATCTGTGACGTGTTCATGTTGCCTATGTTTTCGAAAACGGAAAATGAGTGTACAGCGTTCTGTTATTTCTATATTCTCAAGATGATTTTCTTCTAATATTTGGGGGACGGTTGCGTGTCAACAGGTTTGGCAGACAGTACTTCCAAAGAATCACTATTATAAATATCATCACAGGTTATCAGTTCGATGAGTTTTCCCATCTCACGTTACATATGTTTTCATATGTTTATAATAATATTTCTGTCTTTGGTAATTTCTATGCTCCCAGGGCTGTTGTCAAGTAGTTCGGGAAACGATTGTATGTTCACAGGTTTTGAAGTTGTCACTTTCGAAGAAACACTACTATACTTAATAGTACGGGTTGTCACTTTGGTAGGTTTTTCCATCACAGGTAGTATAATGCCTACATCAGAACTGTCTCGATAACACTGCGAGCCAGAAACACGAGCACACATATTTATAGACAAGTCGGTCTCACTGATGGAGGATAACACTTCTGTCTTTTATTATATATACTGCACATTCGAATTCAGCATACAGAAGGCATGTTATATTTTCCGACAGCTGGGGAGAAAATTGCGTCTCGGCTCCGATGATACCTTGTTCCTGGAGACTGGTGTGCGTGTCGTTTCCTGAAGAGTCAGGCGTTATGTCGAAAATCAGGAAAAAGGATCCGTTCTCGAACATTTTCCTTGTGATCTGGTGTCCGTAATTGGCGTGGTGAATGCCTGTACCGGAAAATAGAGTGTGATAGGCACGTGTTATCAACCCGCCGTTCCCTCCTGTGGTGACCCGCAAGAGTTCGTAAGGTACGAGTTCTCCATTTTTCACAAGATGGAAAGAAGATAGATTGAAACTTCTAAAGTCGAACGGATTTTTCTTACTGTCTCCGAGAAAGCTGGCGGTGGATACCATAGCAAAAAGAACAACATTCGGAAAAGGACCTTGAAAAGCATTATCGATCGAAATCTGCTGCGTTCCGGCAACGTAAGAATAAGCTTTGATGACGCTTCTGGTGAACGGATAATGGGCAGGAGCGTAAGACAGTGCTCTGTCTATGGCCAAACTGGTGGTAGGAGTAGGAATGACGTGATTTATTTCGAGAACAGCCTTTAAAATTTTCATTCTGGTGGTTGGTGAAGTCTGATCTCCCCAGATGTAAAAAGCATCACGTGACCTGGCTAGATCGATACGTACTTCAACGCCGTTGATCAGGTATTTAGGCTGGTGGAAAAAATCAATGTGCAGTTTTCCCATAAGTTTGACTACGGCAGACACTTCCGTAGGATTTCCGGTTATCGGAACGTGCTGGAAAAAGTCTTTTCTGGCGGTAAAACCTTTGTTGTCGGCGGTGATTTGATCTTGATGTCCTGGTGTGTCCAAGTACCACAAGGCATTTGTGAGATGCGTGTTCGCAGCATCGCTGCCGTAATTGATTTCTGCTTCGAAGATTGATTTATATGCGTAATTGTTATCGGCAACTGTTACAGCGATACCGTTGAGAGCCACTGTAACTTGTGAAAAAAGTGAATGGAGAGGATAATTTACGACCCCGCAGTTTTTTGTGAGGGCGTTGGAAGGTTCGGAAGCACTCATGGGAGACCCATCTTGATTGACCATCTGCGTTAGCAGACGAAGATAGGCAGATGGAAGATCTAGAAAATCTGTTCCTGCCGGCGGAACGGCAAACTGGAGTATGTTCTGATTATCGATGGAAGCGATAGGCTTGTAGGCGACCGTGTAAGTTTTTTCGACATTTTGCTGAATAGGTTTTTTACTGAAAAGATCGAACTGCGAGATCATGCAAATGTTATTCTCCATCATTATCCAAAAATATCGTTTCCTGCCGCCTTCTGTTTAATTTTCCTTTTGCGTGTTGTCCTAGATTTTGTGGATGTTTTTCTCCGCTTTTTGGATGCGCTTTTTTTACGGATCGTAGATGTTCTAATACGGGTGGCTGAACGTTTTAACATCGACTGAGCAATTTTTGTTGCAGGTTTTGTTCTTATACCGGAACCTACCAGAGAGTCGATTTTGCGTTGTGTTTTACTTTGAAGATTTTGACCCGCTTCACGTACACGTTGACGAACGATAGTTCTCGGAGTTTGCTGGCTTGTTGCAATGTCTGTGATAATGTTAGCGCCTGTTTTCAAAGCTTCTTTTCCGATCGCTTTTGCACCACTCCAGAGTAGAGGTTTCACCATTCTAAAAAGTCCTGCAAAGAGAGACCCCAATCCTCTCCCTTTTTGAATTCTAGTTGAACGATAGATGGGTCCAATTCCCCCACGGATCTGATTACTGTAATATTCGGTCTGCGAATTCATGGTGATTCATCAGCTTTTCGACATAGACTGAGCAAAATGATTCCTTACTGTTTTTTAAAAGGAATTTGCTTTCCTACGAAAATGTAAAACAGCTATTGTAGGTACGGAGCCGTTTCTCAAAGGCAGGAAATATCATTGTCTATCATACATTGAAATTTCTATTGTTTCGAAAAAACCTTTATCCAGAGAAACGTAATGAATCGGATTAAATGTATGATGGGCTACGGGTACTGTGCAAGATGATTCTGTTTCCGAATACTGTTTTCGGGCAAGACGTAAAAGACGTAGCATTTCTCCTCCGACCAATTGCTGTTTCACGAGATCGGAATAAATGAATATGTAGGGGTTTTTATCCACGACGTTATTGGACACTGCGTGCGTAGAATAAATAGATTTCAATACGTCATATCGAAATTTAGCGTAGTCATCAGTTTCGTCTATGGGTGTAACAGTATTTGTTGGAACACCTTCCGATTCAGGATCGGGAACCCCTATCACGGACAGATGTTTGTTCACAGCCTCTTTAAAGAAAAATCTGAGATGAGTAAGAACAACGGCGTTAGCAGGGTTTGTTTTCAGGAACTGAATGAACTCCTCTATTGTATATGTTGCTGCAGGAAAATAAAATGGCTGCTCGTTAATATAGAGTGTATTATCCGTAGAAACAGAAGATCCCGACGCGTCCCATTGCGCTTCCAACAGAAAATGCCAGAATTGCTTAAGAACGTTTCTCCGTATTTCCAGGTCGTTGGGGAGGGATTCTTCGATGGTAGAGATCAGGTCCTCAGCATTTGCATACGTCCGAACAGGAAAGGTTACCGTTCCGTAATCTGTTTCCAAAACATTGTCGTATAGAGTTGAATAATGCAGTTCTGCTAATCCGACTTCCCACAATTCTGGAGACAGATCGATCCGTTTTGCAAGTTTTACGTTGAAATGGGTCAGCGTGTTGTTCGGAAAATAATTCTCCGATGCAGATGACGGAAGGTAAACATAGAAATTATCGTCCATTCTCGCCGAACACAAAGAATTCACTGGATCGTGGTGACGATATATTTTGATATAAATATGTTTTGGAAATTATTTTTCTGATAACTGTTTTACGGAAGATGCCTTGATCCACGAATCGAAACTAGGTGGATATCCGAGCCAGCGAACCAGGTATTCCAAATTTTTACCTTTTCCCCGGCTGTTCAAAATCTTATCAATTTTATACTCTTCGTCAGGATCCGAATAAACTTTTTGCAGTTCATGTTTGTAAAATGTGCCTTTTACAGGTTCTTCGTTTAAATCGTCTAATATGTATACAGGTACAGGTGATCGTTGAACAAGGGAGTGGATTTTGAAAAGTTCTCGTGACCACGATTGTTCGTATCCCTTCTCAAAATGTCCTTTGACGACAGAGATTGGTACGAAATCACCAACATTCAGATCTGAAGACGTTTGTGAAATATGTTTGTCAGGTTTGTTGAGACGTTTCCACACGATGTAAACGTTAGACTCGTTCACATCTCGAGGTGCCATTCCTATGGAACTGTGGATAGTTGTATTGTAACCTTCGAGAAGTTGCGGTAAAATGTCTACGTAACGTCTTGTTTGTTTCGATGTGAAATATTTCCACATTCGTTCTTTCAATGTTCTGTTGAAACGTTCCACTACACTTGCTTTCACAGGATAATTTGAAGCGATCGAAAAATTTTCATTTTCATTTTTTAAAAACTTCTGGAATGTAGAATTTGTGAACTCTGTTCCTTGGTCGGTCTGTAGTGTGACAGGTTTTCGTCTGCTTTGTCCGAAAATATTTTTGAAAGCTTCGGTTACCGAATTGCTTGTTTTATTTCTTAGCGGTAATGCAAAGGCATATTTTGAGAATACATCGATCACTGTCAGAAGATATCTGTATCCATCGTTATGTTTTTGTATCGATGTCATGTCGTTGAGATCAGCTTCCCAAAGCATGTCTATGTTCCACACATTGTAATGATTTCGGGGGAACCTTTTCCTTGCAGGTTTGTGGAGAGTGTACGTTTCCTGGTGCATCAACCATTTTTTCACCGTATTGCGGGATATATTTTTATCCTGTACAGCGTTCCATAAACGATCTACAGATGAGAATGAAGCACGGTGTCGGGGATCATAATATATTTTGGTGAGGATTTTATCGTGTTTTAACTTAGGGACTCCCATGACTGATCTCTCTGTCTACGGCTTTTTCTCAGAGGAACCAACTTGTATGCGTCAGGTGTTCTCAGAAACGGTGTAGTTTTTCTGGAAACACGGACAGCCACTTTCTTCTTCTTTTTCTGTTTCTGTCGATAAGACGGTCCAGGGCTTTCCGTTGACGACGCTGAGAAGTTCAACGTCTTCGGATCAGGAAGTGTTTTTTCCTGACGTTCGTCTATCAAATGTTGAGCCGTAGATTGGTACTCGTCGATGATATTTTGTAACTGATGACGTGTATTACGGGGTAACGTCTCTGCTAGGTTCGGAGGAAAATACGTCGATCCTGGCGAAATAGTAGATGAACCGTCGTTATCTTGAACAATAGGAATTTGTAATGGTTCTTTGGATTGTCGACTCAGCCATAAATACTCGTCCAGTTCCTTTCTGTAAAGACGCCATTTCTGATCGTCTGATATATTTTTCATTTTCAGAATATCATTCATTTTTTTATCCAGAACGGATAATTTCTGAGTTACAGTCGAATCGGAACCACGAATACGTGCTAGCTGTTCCGGTGAAAGGACGATCATCTTTTTGTAGGAAGATGTCATTTCTCAATGAGGAATGAGAGTACCGAGAAGACCCGATAACAAAGAACCTAGAAGTAAGGGTAGAAATCCACCTTTTTGCACAAGTAGTTTTCTTCGTTTTTCGATGTTCACTTTCGGTTTCACGAGATTGCGTAAGACCGATTTGTAAGGTGTCAGACGACGTTTTGTGGACGGTTTAATTTTCACGTTTCCTTTTAAAACGTTCAGGCAGCATTCGCTGATGAAACGAATTGTCTTTTTCGGAGCACTTTTCAATAATGATTTACGGATTTCGGTCGGCGAATTTTTCAACACGTGCAAGAAAGGTGAATGTTTCTTGAAAGAAGACGAATGTCTATTCCTGTTAGAACGTGATTTGGTACGTGTCTTCCTCGTTCTCCTCATCTCGATGTTTTAGACATTCGTGAGGAAGATATGCTGTCGAATAATCCTTGTTAAAAATATCTGTTTGATAACGTAGAGGATCAGGTGTTGACTGGGAAAGATCAATATACAAATAACTGAAAGGGTGTTTTGTTGCATCTATATATACTTTTTCGAGTTCTTTCATACGGTGAGGATGAAGTTGTCGTGCGAACACGGTGAATTGGTTCATATCTCGTGGATTTTTGAATATGACAAAATGTTTTACGTTTAAAGAGATATCTCTACAATTTTTTCCCTGGTGGAAAAGATTCTGTGTTATGAAGACTACCGAAATATTCTTGTGGTGACTACCTTTTGTGAAAAGATCGGCAACTTTTTCTCCTTGAGCAACCATCATAAGATCATCTAAAATTACAAGGGTGGGGGTTTTACCGTTCCACGATTGCCAATCAACAATTCCTTTATGGTATTCTACATTACCACTATTTTTGGGGGTACTGTTTTCCTGATCGTAACACCATACTATTTTTTTAACAGGTCCTTCTACAAGATGACCAATAGAGTCGACAAGGTTTGTCACGAAAGTAGTTTTACCACTCCCTGATGCTCCACAGACCATCATTGTAAAAGGATGAACAAGTTTAGGAAACACCATGTTTTAGAATTTTCACGATAGGGAATTGGAGGAAATCAAAAGAAAAATGATAGTTTTTGATTCTGTTACCATAATATATATCTATATAAAAATTGAAACATATCTACACAACTCTACTTTTTATATAAAATGTGTAATAGATATTTATAGAACTACTTTTATAAAGATTGTAAAACATAATTACAAACCACGTTCATGCAAGAACAGATATTTATTACATACAAAACCAGAAATTATAATTGAAAGTAGTGTAAAAGTACCTATAATCAGTGCCGGAAAGGAAGAACCCCCCTCTGGCAGATTTGCCCACACTTAAAACTTGCCCAACATGCCCATATGAGCTTTTTGCTCAAGTGTGGAACCCCGTCTAATCCAAGATTTTTGTAAAAATGCCCTCGGGAAGTTCCTGAGAAATGATGAGCCCCCTCAGATTGATTTGCCTACACTTATAAAAGGCACTTCTGTGAGATTGTTGTCCATAATCCTGTCAAAAATATGCCCCTCTTCATATTTTTTTTGACCACACCTGAAACTACGCCAAACGTATTAACACACTTACACACACACTTACACACACACATACACACACACTTACACACACATACACACCTTGACCTTGACATTGACCTTGACATTGACCTTGACCATGACCTTGACCTTGACCTTGACCTTGACCATGACATTGACCTTGACCATGATCTTGACCTTGACCTTGACCACACCCACCCAACATACACCCACACACACCCACACCCACCCACATACACACCTACACCCACCCACATACACACCTACACCCAACCACACCCACCCACATACACACCCACACCCACCCACACCCACCCACACCCACCCACATATATTTACTTCCGGTCCACTTGTGGCCTATTTCTGGTTTATTTATATTGCATCATGTTTTGCAACAAATTATTACCCAATATTATGCATTAGACATGTGTTGTTTTCTGATTGGTTGCTTATGACATAATGTGATGATGTGTTATATTCTGATTGGCTTATTGTTTCAGATGTTTTCAATGCGGTCCTTGCTTAGGGTATATAAAGAGATTTTGTATTGCATATCAGCCAGTATTGAAAAAGTTGTTGAAGAGTACAGATGTGTTGTTGCAGTGCTGCTCATATTTTTTAAACACAAAAATATTGCAGATTTGTATAAATTGAATTACAAATCTATTTGATTTAATATATAGAATTTTTGACAACCTGTCATAGGTTTATAAAGTATAAAGTTTTGATTTGGACCCCAGGAAATTTTATATAAATACCAAAGCCAAAAATATTAACACACATACACACATACACACACACAAAATATAAAAATCACACTGCTGAACCCAACTGATATTTTTTATTAAGCATAGAATTTTGATTTGGAACCCAGGAAATTGTATATAATAAACAACAACAAAAATGCAAAATCAAAAATATTGTAATCAATGCAAAAAGAATATAACCAGCCCCAATTGGGCCAGGCATCAAAGGAATTGTAATCCAGACAAATGCAGAACTCCCACAAAAATTTGCCCTAAATGCCATAGAGAATATAGCATGCAATACTTCACATATACACATAAAAATACTTGCTCTGCACAGTTATCAACATTGCCCCCACAACCATCTGCATCTGGTCTAAAAAGGAAGCATGAAACACCTGTTAATGCTTCACCGGCAAAGCAGCCACGCTATGAACCCATCCATAGCAGTTTTAATGGCCAATTAAGAGATTATCGGTTTGAATCAGAGCAAAAATGTGGAATTAAGAATTTTTTGAACAGTGTAAATCCTAATGTGCAGGCAATTCTAAATGCACAAAATGGGTCTTATAAGCTCTCCCTCAAATTGTTTGCACAATATAAGAAGCCAAATGGCACAAAATTTACACAGCCCCACATAACAGAAACTGTACCGGTATATTCAAATGCAAATTCAGACAAAATAATAAGCAGTTTGATAGATCAATTGAATATTAAACACTCTGAATTTTCGGCAAAAGAGTCTGGATGGAGCCTATGCGGATCTCCACACAAGTTATATGTTAATATTTCTGAATTCAACCCATTACAAGGTTCCACTTATGTGCCATTACCTGCCAATATCAAAAACAAAACAGCCGTGGTTAATATAAAAAATAATGACCAAAAAAGCTTTTTGTGGTGTATTTTAGCTGCTTTGTATCCAGTTTCAAGGAATCCTGAGAGAATAACTTATTATAAACAACATGAAAATGATTTTGATGAGGCAATGGAGGGTTTAGAATATCCAATGTCTGTCTGGAATATTGATAAGTTTGAAAAAAAGGCCAGGCACATCAATGGCAAACAATTATCTATTAATGTATTTACTTGTTCTAGTGGCCGTGACAATTGCTTGATAGATCCTCTCAGAATCAGTACACTTGTTGATGAATCTGCTGTTCCGATTGATCTGCTCTTAATTGAAGGGGATGGCACAAATCATTACACTCTGATACATAATCTTGAAGCTTTAGTGAGAACACAACTAGACAAATCCAATACAATATTCAAGTTGTGTAGAAGATGTTTAAGTGTATTTGATGGTAAAAAAATAATAAATGGTGTTTGTAAAAAGAATGCAGAAATTGCTAAAAACAAGTTAATTGAGCATCTGAAATACTGTGGAAACCATAAACCTGTTCATATGGAGATGCCAATGCCAAGTGAAAAAGCAAAATTCAAAAACTTTGAAGCCTTGTTGGAACACCCAGCATATATTGTCTGTGATTTTGAATCAAACCTCAAACCTCTTGCATTCTGCAATCCAGATCCTGAAGAATCTTCAATTACACCATACCAGCTACATGAACCTTCCAGTTTTTATTATGTGATTGTACAGAATGGTGTTGTTACTAAAAAAGATTCATACTTGGGAGCAGATGCCATCAAAGAATTTGCACAAAGAATAGAAAATGAGTGCCTTAACATAGCATGTAATGTTTTATTAAAATCAAAACCCATGTTGCCTTTAACAGAGAAACAGATTGAGGATTTCAACAATGCAGAAAAATGCCCGGTATGTGATTCTGAATTTTCAGATACAAATATCAAGGTTCCTCACCATTCTCATACAGATGGTAAATTCTTATTGGCCCTGTGTAATAGGTGCAATATTCAGATCCAGAGACCAAAATTTATCCCCATATTTTGCCACGGTGCATCCAATTATGATTTTCATCATTAGATCAGGTACGAGGGGTTTAACAAGCAGAATTTAAATATTTTAGCAGAAAATGATGAGAAATATATTGCCATTAACAAAATAATTAAAGTTAATGGTGTTTCTATTCACATAAGATTTCTTGATTCTTACAGAATTTTATCGGCTAGCCTGGCTACACTGGCCACTCAATTATCTGATGATCAATTCAAAATCACATGTGCTTTGTTTCCAAATCAGGACCTGAAATTAATTAGGCGGAAGGGTGTATATCCATATGATTATGTTACAGATTTTTCTTAATTTGATGAGTGTGCTCTGCCACCAAAACAACAGTTTTGCAGCAAAATCAGAGGATCTGGAATCACGAATGAAGATTATCACCATGCCCAATTGATGTGGAACAATTTAAAATGCCAGACATTTGGTGATTATCACATGGCTTATTTAAAACTTGATGTGACCCTCTTAGCTGATATACTTCAAGCATTCAGAAAATCTTCCATGCAAAATTATGAACTAGATCCAATATATTTTTACAGTGCCCCGGGCCTAGCATGGTCTGCAATGTTTTTAAACACTAAAATGCAATTGGATCTGATCCAAGATCAGGACATGTATCTGTTTATGGAGCAATGCATAAGAGGAGGCATGGTGCAATGTTCTCAGAGATATGCCAGAGCAAATAACAAATATATTCCTGATTATGATCCAGCACTGCCATCAAATTATATACTGTATGTAGATGCAAACAGCCTCTATGGTTATGCCATGATGAAAAAACTGCCATATGCAGGGCTTGAATGGGTTGAAGATTTCAATATTGAGGATCTTAAGAATTTTGATGACAGTGACTATGGCCTATTCTTAAAGGTTGATCTGACAATTCCTGATGATTTACACAACACATTTTCTGATCTGCCCCCAATTCCTGAGGTTAAGTGCTCACCTGGCCCTTAACAGAAGAAGCTCATGATGACACTGGAGCCAAAACAGGGTTACGTTATATATTACAAAAACCTCCAGTTCCTGATGTATCATGGTGTTCAAGTGACCAAAGTTGGAAAAGTTTTGAGGTTCAGGCACTCAAAATGGTTGAAACCATATATTGACACAAACACAGAGCTTCGAACATCTGCAATGAGCCAATTTGATAAGGCCTTGTTTAAATTGATGGTCAATTCAGTGTATGGCAAAACAATTGAAAATGTCCGAAAACATACCGATGTTAAAATAATTACTGACCCCAGCCGGAGCAAAAAATTGATTGCAAAGCCTAATTTCAATTATAGAAGAATTTATGATGAAAATATGGCACTTTTCAACATGAAAAAAACAAATATTAAATTTGATAAGCCTATTTATGTAGGGGCTGTGATATTGGAATTGGCCAAATTACACATGTTAAAATGGTATTATGATGTGTTGAAACCTTTTTATGGTGATTGTGTAAAATTGATGTACATGGATACGGATAGTTTTGTTCTTGATATTCAAACAGAAGATGTTTATCAAGATATAGCACAGCCTGCATTGTTTAAATATTTTGATACCAGTGAACATACAGAGATTCAACACCACAACAAAAAGGTGCCTGGCAAGTTAAAAGATGAGACACTTGGTGATGTTATTGTGTCATTTGCTGAGTTAAGAGCCAAGATGTACAGTTTTGAAACATGTAGTGGTGTTGTTGCCAAAAAGGCCAAGGGCATTGGCAGAGTAACTGTAGACCAAGAGCTTGAATTTAAAGATTATGAAAATTGTCTCAAATCATGTAGCACAATCAGAACATCTGAAAATAGAATTCAAAGTGTGGATCACTTATTGACTAGCAATATTGCAAGAAAAGTGGCTCTGGACCCACATGATGATAAAAGATGCATTTTATCATGTGGCATACATACTCTACCATGGGGGCATTGTGATTTGAAAAATGGCAATCAATGCCCAATTACAGAGCATGATTTGAAATAAATAAACATGCCTATGAACTTATTTGGGTTTAAAAAACAAGGTATTATGGACCTGCCGACACCACAACCCTCTTCTGATATAATATCTAAACTGAGTGGTTTCTTAATTATTCATCTGAACAGCATACTTACAGATGTTGATGATGAAACAGGCAAAATATTGTACATATTTAACAATAATTTAAATTATTATCAATTACCTGTAGGTGGGCAATTGCAATTTATTACAACCCCTGAGGGCAATGTCAAGATTTCAATCGGGAGAAATATTTATAGAATTAAGCACTCAAACATGATTTCTGGCACTGTTTATACTGTTTCTGCTGGTGACTGCTTATATATTGAGGTCCCGGGATCATATGACAAGCTTATACCCTTTTTTATAGAATTAAGAATCAGATATTCAATAATAAATAACCACTAAAACAAAAATGCCTAATGATATATTTGGCCATACAAGACATGAAGATCACAGTGATGAGATTCTGATGCTTGACGTCAGAGTCAAGAAATTAAGAAGTGATTTACAAGCTTTACAAACTACACTCAATGCCAGTCTTCAATTAGAAATTACAAATTTGCAATCACAATGCATGGACCCTCTTCTTAAAATTGATTCTAAACTCAAATTGTTGCTTTAAAATATACTGATTTGGCCACATTGGATAATTTTCAAAGTTTAGAAGAAGCTGTAGCAGCTCTTCAAGCCAAATTTAAGACCCATGCCACCAATTCTGAGCAATTGAAACAACAATTGGAAGAGCAAATAAATAATGTCCAGGCACAGCTCCAAACAATTGTCAAAAGCATAAAATCACAAGAAGATTTTCATCTAGTGATTTCCACTCTAAAAGAACAAATTCTATCACTCTAAATACCTAATCTGGACCCCTTGAACAATGCCATAGCCGAGGTTAAAGAAAAAATTGAGACACTTGAAAATTTTATGAACAATTTGCCATCTTCTGATGCTTTGAGTGCAATAACTAGGAGTGTAGCAAATATTAAGCTGCAACTTGAAACATATGAAGATTTTGGAAAAATTCAAAGTACCATGACCCATCTTGAAGGTACAATAGCAGCAGTGCAAAGTGATTTGGCAAATGTACAAGAAACTCTAGAATCTCGCCTGACCGGTATTGTAGATACTCTTGTTAGTGTCCAGCACCAAATCACAAAGCTTGAAAACCTCAACACTGAATCTGAACTATCTCATTTTCTTCACTTGATTGATGATATTCAAACAAAGCTTGAAATTTTACAACAATCCACACCCACTGAGGCAGATATAGCCCTGCTCCAAAATGCTATGCAAAATGTGGCTGATGCTTCAGAATTAAACAATGTAAAATTGGCACTTGAATCTTTGCAAAATACAGTATCAAATCTTCCTACAGCACAGGAACTTAAAAATATTAAGAGGGCAGTGAATAGGATATTGAAATCAGAAGATATCAAGAATATCCAGACAGAGATCAAACATCTCACTCAGACAGTGGCCACTCTACCAACCAATCAACATATTAATGAACTGCATGCCCTGTTTGAGGATATCAGAAGACAGGTCCATGATCTTACTGCTCAAAATTCAAAATTGGCAGTTGTTGAAAATTTGCAACAAATTGTAGCTAATATCAAGCAACAGCTAGGGACCATGGAATCCAATCAAGCAAATGCTCTATCTGTTTTTGCCACCCAGCTTCAAGAAATTGTGCAACAATACAAGAAACTTGCTGTGGACATAAGAATCAAGCCTGGGCACGATGAGATTGTTAGGACCATCAATGAGCACCTTGAATCTGAAACAAGCATATTGCTCACAGCAGAAAAGGAAATAACAGGCATAATCGAGAATCCAAAACATTCAGTAATTCTTGAATTGTACAGCATCCCCAACAAAGAATATGATTCTCCATTTACACCAGGTGGCAAAATATATATGCTGTCCCCTGCACAATTTTATTACCAATTTTTTGTTGGGGGCACATTGAGACCAATCAAGATCAAATATTGGCTTCAACCACAGGCACACCACTACCCCACCTTATCAATAACAAATGCTGACAACAAAGTGAAAATCACCAGTGTAGAGTTAGAGGATTTTACAGATCCCAATACTTTAGAAACATCTTATGTTGAAGATGATGGCTCTCTGGAATTTAAAATACAAATAGGGGACAAATTATATTTAGAAAATCCTGCAGTATCAGCTGCTGAACACCCTATAGTTGCAATATTCTTGTTTTCATATTATGTCTAGACAAATTATTGTTGATGAATTACACAGACAGGCCAGACATTATTTTAAGAGACTCCCAGTAGTCACACAAACTTAGACAAAATCAACAAGCGCTACAAGTATCTACTCACTGTAATAGATACATTTTCAAAATTTGCTTGGGCTGTGCCACTCAAATCCAAGACTGGAACATGTGTTACAGAAGTCATCAGAACAATTATCAATCAGAGTGGAAGATCACCGCGCTATTTGCAAACAGATAATGGCAAAGAATTTTATAATTCAGTGTTTCAACAATTTATTAAAAGCCAGGCAATACAACATTATTCAAGTTACAGTGATCTCAAGGCCTCAATTGTAGAGTTTCAACAAAACCCTAAAAAAATCATATGTATAAACAATTTACCCTCCAAGGTAATTATAAATGGATTAATATTCTTCCAGAACTTCTACATAAATATAACAACTCGGTCCATTCCACAATCAACATGAAACCCTCTGAAGTAACTTCATCTGATGAGCAAAAATTGGTCAGCACTGCTTATTATCCTAAATACCAGCCAACAACAAAAAAGGCCAAATACAGGGTGGGTGATCAAGTAAGAATCAGCAAATATAGGCACTTATTCAAAAGAGGCTTTACAAAAAACTGGAGCACCGAATTATTTCCAGTGGTTCAAGTTAAACCCGGGACCCTTAACACATATATAATAAAAGATCACCGAGGAGAAATTCTCAAAGGCAGATTCTATGAAGAAGAGCTCAGCAAAACTAAACAGCCTGACACATATCTCATAGAAAAAATCATCCGCAGAAAAGGCAACAAGATACTTGTCAAATGGCTAGGGCTTCCAGAACACAGCTGGATCGATGCAAACAAAATAATAATATGAGCACCTGGGATGTTATAAAAAGGCTGCCAGAACCTGAACAACAGAATAAGAGAAATGGCAACTTGCTGCCTGATAATATTAGGTGTCTTATTGTTGGGCCATCTGCTTGTGGTAAAACTACACTAATGGTTGATAATTTTTTATTGGCACCCAACTGGTTAGACTGGAAAAACAGGCACTTGTATGTTTTTTCTAAGAGCTTGGAGCAATTAAAATATCAGCAGCTGATGAAGCTATATGATGGATTGGATATTGCCACTTTTGAACCAGATGTTAAGCCACTTCATGAATGTATCGATAATTCTGATGTTGTGTTTGATGACATTATATTGGATAATCAAAACAAGGTTAGAAATTTTTTTACACAGGGCCGACACAAAAACATTGATTGCTTCTACCTGGCACAGACTTTTTCTAAAATTCCGAAGCAGCTGATCCGAGACAACAGCAATTTTATATGTGTGTTTCATCAAGATCATACCAACCTCAAACACATACATGATGAATATGTAGGTGGGGACTTGAGCTACAATGATTTTTCCAAGTTTCGCAGTAGGTGCTGGAACCAGGACAGTTATGGGTTTGTCACAATTGATATGACAAGAACACCCAATAGTGGCAAATACAGAAATAAAATCAACAATTTTCTAGACATTGAAACATAAATAAATAACCATTAAAAGGCCAATCATTGATGATCTTAAATTAAGAGATTATCTTGTAAAAAGATTTAAGGGATGGAAATCAGAGAACCGGGGAATTTATGAAAAACACAAACAAACAGAACAGCCTATTATTGATGCTATTAGTGAATTAGGAAAAAATATCAAAACTGTTACAGAGCAAAATCAAAATTTGATCACAGAGCTTGTACCTGTAGCTGCAAGGAACATATTAGATTATCCATTCACCCCACTTTCCAGTATTCACACACCTAGTCCTATTGCTCCTCGAAGAATTGAAGCTACTCAGGATCCTATTGAATTGGGTCTTCTTGCTCAAAAATATTTAACCACACCTAAAGACAACAAAGATGAGGTTTTTGGCTTATATGCTGACACAGAGCGTGATGGTAGCATCATACATAGAATTGGCAATTTCAGAGTAACATTTATGGGAGATGATATAATTGTATATTCAGAATCTCATCTTGGAGAAAAAGGTGCTTTTGTTAAATATGCTGGAACACCTGGATTGTGGGAACTGATGACTAGGAAAAGGCCTGGCAGCTATACAGATCAAGATTATGAATATTACAAAGAAATATTAATAAAATCAGATGCTCTATACCAGAACAATGATCCCACACAAAAAAGAGTCAAGTCTAGCAGTGGGGCAAAATACAATAATTTAATCAAGCCCATATGGTCACAAATCAAGACTGGCAGTGGAATCAAACAATACAACACCCTGCCTAAAGAATTTGTGTGGGTTGATGATGTCAGGAAACTTGTAGATAGGTTATTGGTGATAGCTGGGGAGGAAAATGCTGGGAACCACAATTTTTACAATGAAAAGGTTGGAATTATGGACATGATAAGCACCAAATTATCTAATTTTATAGTGAATGACACTAAGGGGATTGGATATCTCATAAAAATTATTAATACTCTACCACCTAAATTTTGGTATATTTCTGAGGGTCGGGGCCTGGTTAATGACATTATAAACAAGCTGCCATTTGAACTACATATTCCAGGCTATCAGTATTGTGGCCCAGGCACAAAATTGGATCATAGATTAAACAGAGGTGATCCTGGTGTTAATCCCCTAGATGCTGCTTGTAGAGACCATGACATAGCATACAACACACATTCTGATCTTGACAAGAGACATGTTGCAGACAAGAAATTAGAAGAGGCTGCATTTGGTAGATTTGTAAGCAAAGATGCTTCTTTGAGTGAAAAAATAGCAGCATTGTGAACTACTATAGCTATGAGCACCAAACAAAAACTGGGGTGGGGGTTGTGAATATGTATATAATAAACCTACAATGAAGGCCAAGGGTGTTGTGTATCAAATACCTTATGCAGGTCTCAAATCTCTTGGGCCTATTGATAGCCTTTTGACCAAAAAGCAGCGCAAGAAAAAAAAAATCTTGTATTGCAATGGGACATGGTATGAAATTGTTGCTTAGTACCCCCCAATTAAAAAAATTACAGCAATCAAGAAAAAAATCACATGTGGGGGGATTTATATTTACCATCCCTGCCATCTTAGCTGCTCTCGGGGTTGTTGGGAGCTTGGCTGGGGGATCAGCTGCCATAGCAAAAACAGTAATAGATGCCAAGAAGAATAAGGCAGAATAAGACGAAATAAAGCGCCATAACCTGGCCATGGAGAAACAAGGCAAAGGTGTTAAGAAGGCCATGAATAAGTTTAAAAAAACAAGAGCCGCTTACAAACCAAGATATTGAAGCTTTAATCAAGCCACTGGGCATCAAAAATTTTAGAGGTGTGTACATGTCTGATTCTTTACCAGAACAACCACTCAACAAAGAGTGTGGCATTGTTAATTTGGATAAGTACAAAAATCAGGGCACTCACTGGATCTGTTATCTTAAATATTTAAAAAAATGAGGCATTGTGTTTGATTCATTTGGAGGTGTTCCACCTGAAAATTTAATAAAATATCTAAATTCAGCTAATCTTTATTACAATAATGCCCGTGTTCAAAACTTCAAAGATGTTAATTGCGGACATTTGTGTTTATCTGTTCTTAAATATATGTCTCAAATAAATAAACCATCAATTGAAGATTTTCAAAAAGCCTTGTGGTATTTAAAACATCATGGGGGTATTCCATCTCACCAGCCAAAATTCAATATTGAAACTCAAATTACATGATGACATAGTGTATCCCAAAACAATAGCTCTCAGAGCATTTTATGGCATGTACTTGATCCCTAATATTACACACCACAACAACAAAATTGCAGTTGGGGATCAAAACATTGTCATCACTCCAGGGCAATATAATCTATCCACTCTAAATGCTCAATTACCCAGAGGTGTAGTCTTAAGTCAAAATTCTGTCACTCACAGAGTAGAGATTCTTTCTGCTACAGAAACAGTGGATCTGGGTACTATAGGAGAGCTGTTAGGCTTTGAGAACAACACAAAACTTGAACCAGGCATCAAACACACTGCCATTAATATACCTAAATTCTTAGCCATAGAGACTCTGAATATTCACTGTAATGTGGCTGAGGGTATGATCACTAAATCAAATGGTATAGGCACTCACAAACAAACTCGCATCATTGCAACATTCAAACCTAATTCTGAATTTATGGAGCCAATCATCTACAATCCATCCCCAACATTATATTTTCCTGTGTGCCATAATAGAATAGATTATATTGAATTGATGGTCACTAATGAAAAAGAAGAATTAGTTGATTTTGCTGGAGCCACAACAACTGCTATCATAGAAATTAATATTTAAATAAAAATACATACAAAAAAATGGAAAATATTGAGAGTTATGAGCTACAATCATTCGCTCCAAACAGGAGGACATTTGCAAATTTAAATCAACCCAACACAGAGATTGAGGTTGATCTTGATGTAGGGGATGGCTTTATACAACCCCACAGAGCAGATCTATACATCAAATTTGATGGAACAGATTATCCGGCAAATTCAAATATAAGATTGGTGGACAATTTTGTGCCGCATCTGTTCTCTGAAATTGAGATCAGAAAGCATGGCGTTGTTATAAACAGAGTGGATTATCCCGGCATTACCTCCACAGCTTTGGCCACACTAAAATTATCCAAAACCGAGGCTTCTTACTACAAAATAGGTGGATTTGAGGCTGGTGATAAAATATTATCCAAGAGCCACACAGTGCTGTTCCCTATGCGCCTGTTGCCAGGATTCTTTTCAGATTACAAAGATATTATGTGGAAGGGTGGTTTAAGAATCACATTTAGAAGAGCTGCCAATGATAATAATGCTTTGATGAGGTACAGCACATTAAACTCTACAGGGGAAGCTCTGCCCAATACCTTACCTGATGAAGGCAAATGCATTATTCAGACAATGGAGCTAAGAATCCCAGTTGTTGAATATGAGGCCAGTCATGCTCTTAAATACAAAGCAGATATAATAAAAAATCCACAAATTCCTCTACAATTTTATACATATCAATGTGTACAGAAGCCCGCAACTGGTACTTATTATGAGTTTGATGCTACAAATTCATTCTCCAGTATACAATATGACATGCCGGATTTTGTGGTGGTTCTGTTTCAGACTGGAAGACACAATAATCAGGGAAAAAATTCAAGTAAATTTGATAACTGCAACATCAAGAACATATATCTTAAAAATGGCAGAAATGAGGTATTTCCTAGAGAAAATTATAATTTAGACATGTCCAAGGATGATTTCCTTAAATTATATGAAGCATTTACAGCATACAAAAGGGTCACTACTGGCAATACTGACATGTATTACACACCAGATGAATTCAAAGCACAGAGACCCATGTTCGTAATCAACACTTCAAAAAGGAAACAAGTTGTGGTTAATGACAGGACAAACATTAAAATTATCTGTGAATTCCATGAGGCATTACCTGATGACACCATATGTAGTGTTATTCTCATAGGGGAAAAATCATAAGTTTATGATGTAAGAAATGAGAGAGTCACAGAACAATCCTAGAAGAGCTCTGCACAATACATTGTTTTAATAATAGATAAACAAATTGAACCTGGTATCCAATTGAACTTAAACCGGAGGTAAATATGTGTGTGTAAGTGTGTGTGTATGTGTGTGTGTAAGTGTGTGTGTAAGTGTGTTAATACGTTTGGCGTAGTTTCAGGTGTGGTCAAAAAAATATGAAGAGGGGCATATTTTTGACAGGATTATGGACAACAATCTCACAGAAGTGCCTTTTATAAGTGTAGGCAAATCAATCTGAGGGGGTTCATCATTTCTCAGGAACTTCCCGAGGGCATTTTTACAAAAATCTTGGATTAGACGGGGTTCCACACTTGAGCAAAAAGCTCATATGGGCATGTTGAGCAAGTTTTAAGTGTAGGCAAATCTGCCAGAGGGGGGTTCATCCTTTCCGGCCCTGGTTATAGGTACTTTTACACTACTATTGAAACATAAAAATATTCACCATTGGCAATATTAGAAAATTATCTGTCTGTACATTTAGTAATACGCAAATGGGTAGAAGATAACACAGTAGTTTCTGACTCTGTTACCATAATATATACATAAATTGACAATATATCTACATAACATTAATTTTTTACAAAATGTGAAACATATTTACATACTACATTTCTACAAGAACACATATTTATTACATACAAAACCACAAAATGTTATATTTTAAACATAAAATTGTTGACCAATGTCAATTTAGAAAATTATCTGTCTATACACATAGTATTTATTATATACAAAAAATATTATGTATATATACAGAACAAAAAATGTTATATTTCACACAACATTGTTCACCATTGTGGATATTACAAAATTATCTGCCTGTACATTTAATAATACCCGAATGGGTAGGAGAGGAAGTCTTCAGAAAACCTACGTTTTAATAACACTGCTTGAAAAATATTTTGTTCGTTTGTGGTGATTACTCTGAGTTCTTTGGTTCTTCTTATACGAAAAATATTTTTCACCACAACTTCTAATTCTTCACCTTTAATCATACGACACATGGAGTCGAAATTTACTACCTGTGAGGCTCCTACATTCAATGTGATTCCTTTAATTTTACATATATATTCGGGTGCACATTCTGGTTTACATACCTTAAGACTGTAACATTTTGGTCCTGTTGAAACAAATTTCCTACAAACTGCTTCGTTACCAAAAGATTCTAACTCATCTGTCAGTTCGCCGAGTGCATCACCTATTTCAGGATGGTAGATCATATCAGGGACATCTACATATATGACTGAATCAGTATCACAATAACATACTCTGTCCCCTAATTTCTCCAACAGTTCATACAATTTTAGTCGAGCATGACATGTAGTAAAGGCTGCTATAGGAACATTAATTTTCGTGTTCTGTTTGAGAACTTCCTGGATATATTTTTCCAATGCACTATAACAGTCTCCTGATTCAGATATAGTACACTGTTAATTGTTATGTTAGGATCAGTCATTTTGTCTAGAAAATCCTTTGTTTCTGTAATGATACTTGTTTGGGGCAGATTTTCCCGTTGACAGAAATTTCCCCACAAAGAATTTAGACATAGTTTTGCAAGGGTACGTTTTCCAGGGTTTATCGCTATTTTGGATTCATCTAGAAGAATTCCTTCTTTGCTGAAATAGTTTTGTATGTAACGTTCTTTATATTCTTCAGTGAGGCACCATGCAGGCCACCCACTTGCTTCTTGTTTAATCTTAAGGAAAGTATTTACATATCCTGTAAATAATCCTTTTGTCTTAGATGATGGATCATACTGAACAGTTTCATACTGTCACACTTCCAAAACAGCTAGAACGTTATAACCTAAACTGCATGCTTTTCTAACTTCGGCTATAACCCAAGTTCCATCTAGTGCACGTTCGTCTGGAGAATGTTCACACCTTTTTTCACACTGTGTTTGAAGAGCACATTTTCTACACAAAACGAACATTAATTTCTGGTTAATTTTTGCCGGTAGAACGGGATGTAGAAGATGTCTTGGAGGTAATATTCTACATTTGATGAGACCTTCCATTTTCAGAATTTCATCTACGACAGGAATATCTTCACCAAGAAATATTTTAGGGTGTCCAACAGGATAACAGCAGTATTTGTTTACATAAGGGTATAGACTGGTGAAATCCCTATAACAGATGGTTTCATCCTCCTTTGTTTGGTAATAGATTCTGACAGTCTCTACTCTACCACCGTAAAGAGCATCTCAAGGGTTTAAGGGTGTGCATTCTACAATAGGATGAGATGAAAGATGCACATTTATAACAGGATTTTCTTTGAGGAATATGTTGAAATCACATTCCCACATTACTTCAACATTATACCCTTCAGTCCTGAGTGCTGCTAACTTACGACATGTCATCTCATATCGAAATCCTGCAGTATTCAATAAATCTTGTTCATTATCTTCTTTCCCACTCTGTTCATCACCATCTACATCTGTGTATTGGGGGTGTGTATTTCTTCTGACAGGCATACATCGTTGACAATCATGCCAAAAACATCCTAATGCTTCATATACTGTGTTAGTCTCTTCATGATACCCATCTACTTTGTATCGCCCACCTAATACATATTTCTCACGAGTTCGTCCCCCATGAATAAGAATGATATTTTTCTCCTTCTCAATGTGTGTCAACCATTTTAGAGCAAATTTCGACATTGTATCAGCATGGTGGTATCCTCCTTTTGGAATTATTCCAATCGTGTCGGCAGACATGAATTTGGACCTGTATATCAGAGAACAGACAGAGGCTATGGTGATACATTCTCTAAAGATGTCTATCTTACAGATTTCTATGAAATCCGATCACAATTTCAAACACCTCTGCCTCGAAACAGTAACATCCTTGATACAATATGCTAAAAGTTCTTTTCTGTTATCAAATATTCTGTTAGTATTTTTCTCTTCGTTGTACCACAATAGAAATGTTTTCTGTTCATCTACATTTTTCATGCGATCATAGCCAAATGCTGACGGTGGTGGTATTTCTCCGACATAATTTTTGTTTTTTTCTGTATTCCACAAGTGGGGATAATGTCCCTTCTGGGTAGGTAATCCAAAAATTTTAGAAAACTCTGACAATGCCGAATGAACAAAATTCAGGCTGTCGATAAAATACAAGTTTTCATATCTCATACTCATAATTTTCGTCCCATTGAGAATAACACTCGGATTCATTTTGGTCTCCAACATCCTTCGTAAAATAAACGTGCAATCGTACCCTCGTGCATTATGTGCACAGATGATGATGTGCGGAAATTTATTCTGTAGTTGCAAATAGGATAGGAATGTGTCAACAGGATCCTCCCAAAATATATGTTGTCTAATTCCGCAAACCTTACTCGATGTAGATAGATCTTCCGAAAGATAACATTTATGACATGCTGTTTGTAACACGATTAAATTAGGTACATGGATGAATGAGTTTTCTTTATCAGTATTAGGAATATCTGTATAACACTCAAAATCGTAAAATATGAAAAGAAATTTAGAACCACCTTTCGGTTTTGGAACACCCATATAACATAACTGTCTTGAAATACCCATCCCTATATAACGCCAGTAATTCGTCAGCGGATAACAGGGAGTCCATGATCGTACGTCGGTGGTATCACGAAGACTGACTCATGGAGGGCCATCGTGCTTTTGTATGTAGACAGGGCAGCACTTCCGTTATATTCTTATCGGTTTTAAGCGTTCCACCCCTAATAATTCTTCTGGTAGATTTATAACCTTCCTCGAAATAGCTGACGTTTTTAACGTTATCTGTTAACACAGGATACAATTCTTCGAAATGTTTATCTGCCTCCAACAGATAAATAGGAAACTGTTCACTTACCGGAAACTTTATGATAGCTTTCTAAGAACATGTTTATCATAGACATCCTGTTTCCTGTTAACCACATGTGGTTGTAGTATGACATCAACTTAGGGGTCAAGCGGTCACGTGGTCAAGCGTGGTCAAGTGGTCAAGCGGTCAAGCGTTGTCAAGCGGTCAAGCGTGGTCAAGCGGTCAAGCGTGGTCAAGTGGTCAAGCGGTCAAGTGGTCAAGCAGTCAAGCGTGGTCAAGTGGTCAAGCGTGGTCAAGCGGTCAAGCGTGGTCAAGCGGTCAAGCGTGGTCAAGCGGTCAAGCGTGGTCAAGCGGCCAAGCGTCGTCAAACGGTCAAGCGGTCAAGCGGTCAAGTGGTCAAGCGGTCAATGTGATAAAGTGGTCAGGTGTTGGTAAAGTAATAGGTAACCACGGGGTCTTAATACTTGTCGGGCTTACCGGTGTGTTACCGTATCAGTTTAATACTACAATCTGTTTTACCATATGTACCAATTAAGCTGATTCTGTAAATTAAATGATTACCTTTCTATTTGAGTTATTTGGTAATCAGTTTATCGATGGTTGAAGGCCGGTTTACCATATGTATTAAGATGGTTCTCGAAACAAGGTGATTACGCCTTCTACGAATTTAATATGACAATCAGTTTACCAGATGGCTGACAGGGTGGAACAATCATCAAATTTGATATGACCGGATGTAGCAACCCACTTTTTATCTTGCACGTTCATATAATATCGTAATCGAATCCTGCAGTTTTCTTGATACTAATAGTAATAATCTATTTGAAGCAGCACAAGTTTCACTTAAATCATTCTACACTTTGCATTCATAGACTCGACAACAGAATGGTTGACAGGGAGAATGTAAGTACCATACATTGATTTTATGTTGTTTAAATCAAATTTATTTACGTTATGATGAAAGAAGTTCATACAGAAAATATACATACATACTAATTTTTGGTCACAACATTCTATGGTCATGTATTGGTGTACGTTGATATACCAGCACTCTTTAAAGTGATACAGATACTATACAGTAAATAGCTTATTACATTAGTCATGAAAGTAGTTTTCAAATACATACACAAAAATATTTATTGAATAATAAACATTTACAATTGTACAGTAATAGTTTTACACTGTTACATGTTTATTATAACAATTTACATACTAGTACATATTTATTATATAGATAATAAATATACAGATTAGTCTGAAATAGAGAAAATTAAACACTAGGATTAGTGTATTAGTAGGATTAGTTAGGCGTTTAATTTTCTTTTTTTGAAAACTTCCATCATTCTTTTTTCTATTTCTTCTTCTTCTCCTTCACCCCCGTTTTTTCTTCTCCTTTCTGTTGTCTTACACCTTTAAACACTTCCATCAAATCGAAACATACTCGAAGTGATAAATAGGAAGGTATATACTGCCCTTTTTTATGGTTTCGATAAAACCCTCGAATACTGGGGATTTTCCTTTTTTCTCGACTATGTACGAGAAGATTTTCACTAAATTATCAATTTCAATTTCACGATTTTTACAAACTTCCTCAAGGTTTCTCAACAGTTCCTCCGATAAACCATTCTCTTCACAGAAGTCCACATAATGTGTTATTCGTTTTTGTACTTGCTTCGTCTCGTTTTTATTCCACAGATTTCTTCTTTCACACTTTTCATTTCCATTGTCCAGGTCAGCATACAAAAGGTTAAAACTTAATGGTAACACCGCCATCTGAAAATAAAAGAAAAACTTATTTATGTACACAGTAAACAGTATTACATAGTTTAAACTTTATATATAGATATATATATATATATATATATATATATATATTTATTTTAGGAATATCGTTTTACCGTACGCCGCGAGATGGAGGATACGGTAAACGAGATGAGGAGGGTTATGCTCCAGCATCTTCAGACCGACGAAGACGTTGCATGGCGTCAGCACCAATTTGATGTTCGGCATCGCCAACAAACTATTGATGCAGCTAACGAGGCTTTCGATCAGGCTGAACTTGGTCGAGCGCAAACGCTCGAAAGTAGAAGGTTAGCTGCAGATCAGCTCGAACAGCAATGGGCTAGGTATATATTATCATATTTTCTGTTTTATAATTTGTAACTGTTACTATTTTCTATATATCATGTCTTGTAATATATCGATATATAATATAATTATATTACATTTTTTTTATTTATTTTTAGAGTTCACCGTGTAACACTTAATGAGGGGGTGAGGATACTGAATACTATACCCAGGAACCTGTTCAGTGGCGAGCTTTTGGTGGCCGCAGGCATCGCCGCCGGCAGGGCCCCTCACCCCGAAGACCGTCCAAACGTTGGGCATAACCCTCCTCAGCCTCCCCCTGGTGGTGCTCCTCAACCAATTGCCCCCGTTGGGCGTAACCTCCCTCATTTCCCCCCTGGTGGTGCTCCTCAACCAATTGCCCCAAACCCTCCTTCACTCCCTTCTTCTGCTTCTACGATAGACCTTGTAGAAGAAGAGGGAGAGGTGGAGGAGGAGATGGGGTCTTAGGTAGAAGAGTCCCGTGAAACAAATTGTATATAAACAAAAAATAAAAAGCAAGATGAAACACTTATTGTTTTACGTCTAGTACTTAAGTTTTCCTTGGGATGAAGAAGTAGTGACGAAGACGAAAAACTGTAAGTAGTATAAACAAAAAATATATACTCGAAATAGATAATAGATTTCACACCTTCGATCGGTTTTGTTTTCAGGTTGTGAAGTATCAACTATTAAAAACTAGATGGACTACTTATATTGTTTTTACCTTTAGTATTTAAGTTTTTCTGAGGCTGGAGGACTAGCAACGAAAACAACAAACTGTATGTAGTATAAATAAAACTATATATCTGAATAGCTTATATTTTACGCACCTTAGATCGATTCAGTCTTCAACTTCTGAAGTGTCAGTTTCCTCTATAATATCAGGAAACTGTCTCGTTGGCGGGGTTGTACTCCTACTGAACTGCTCCTCTATTTTGAATATGCTGGAAAGAAATAGATAGTTTATTTTTTGCTCATTCCCTGTAGGGTTATTAGCATAGTCTAACAGTTCTACAGGGTCCAGAGCAATACCTTTCACACCTAACACAGTGCCTACCGACTCTTCTAAACCTGTGCCACCCCTAAACCATTTCATAATCTCATTCAACGTTAACACAGACTTTCGATATTGTTTTCGGAAAGTCTGCATCAACGTTGACACATCACAATAATCCACCATCATGTATTCCTTGTGGCACCCTACTCGGTAGACACGTGGAAGTTCCTCACTTACCAGATCTTCTAGGTTCTCGTATTCAACTACCTCCATCCCCGAAATGCTTACATGTGGACTATCACCTCGCATCATTAAATATTTCGATACAATACACCTGGGAGGGGCATGTAAGCAATCTACATTTACATGTTCGGGGTCCAGTTCCTTTTCAGTATCTTCACATATGCACTTTGTTGAGGAACTCCCAGTAACCACTGTGAAAGGTCCTGCCCTGTACCCGTGAACAACTATTTCATTTACAACCTCTTCTGACCATACCACGTATGGTAGGTGGGAATATACGGGTGCTCTCTCGTAGATATAATGTGTTGGGCAAAGACCATTACTACGGTTTCTACAATAGTATACACTTATTGGAAAACCTTCACTTTCCACTTCTACAAATGCCTCACTATTTAAATTCTTACTGTAAAAGGTTACTAAAAGCGACTCGCGACATCTAACTGGAGCATCAAAAATTATTAATTTAGAAAAATCCTGATTTACTTTAGATTTTGACTTACTCAACAATTCTGGTTTTCTCAATCCTGAAACCGTAGCAGGGTATGGTAAACACATAATTCTACCGGGAGAGCACTCCGTATACCCATAAAGAGGATTAGACGTTATATTTTTAACACTATCGCGTTTCCTTCTTCTCAAAGATGTACCGGAATTGTCGATACTCTTGCGCCTACAGCCGTTTATTTTTTCATATTCACGTTGTGCTGCATTCCTCTCCTCCCACGATCTCCGAAACTCTTCCTCACTAATCCAGGTCTTCACATACGGTTTTTCTTTTGGGCTCACACCTGCATGCATCGACAATTTCGGTACACTTTGAGAACAAGGCAACTCATTTACACTAGAACCCCCGTCACTTTCTGGTGTGGGTGCTTTTCCAAGCATCCCTCCAAGAATTTGTATTACCCAAGATAGGAGACCCATGGTTACTCACCTTAACAGTCTTCGTTGATACACTTCGAATGCCTCAGAACAAATATCTCCAACGTGCTAGCTTCGAAGATTGTTGCTGCTAATAGTATGTCTGGTGAACAGTGGAAGTAAACTGACAGCAAGTATCTCGAACGTGTGAAGAATTTTCAGATGGATACTGGCTAATATGAGGATGTCTGTTGAACAGTGAAAGTTGAACGCAGGGTAGGGCTTTATATAGCATCTACCCCTCCTCTTCCTCTCCCGAAAGTCCTTGATATTCCCTGCGCATTCTCTCACGCAAGGCATCTAATGCCCACGTGCCTCGTCGGTCCTCTTCCTTCCCCGGTACACTGTACACCCTAACCTCCCCCGAGAACCGAACGTTTCTTTTTCTATTTGTTCCATCCACATCCTCCTTGACCAGAACTTTTTTTTTCCTTTTGCCTGTTCTCCATCACTCACACCAGCAATCAAACACTTCCTCCATCCAGACCTTACTTATCAAACTCCCCACGAACATCCATAACTCACCACACACACAAACATTCCACAAATCCATCTCCTCATATTTCCTAACACATGTTCCACATCCTCTTTTTACAACACATTATCTCATCACCACCCAAAACACACATCCTTTTCGTTACATTTATCTACCCACTTCCCAGAAACACAGTTAACGCCCACCTCTTATCTTATCACTTCCGGTCAGAGACGGCTCGAAACACACTAATTAACTCAGAAAACGCCTACCCCTTATCTTATCATTTCCGCTTTTATCTTATCTCATTTCCGGTTTAGGTGGGATGGACGGGGGGGTATTACTACTCATGCGTATAATGCATTTTCCTATATACAAGACAACAGAGAACAATGAATGTACCTTTGGATATTGGTCCCCATCAGGAAAATTTGGGGAAGGGAAAAAACCTCGAGTTGAAGATAGCGATTTCTTTCCTTTATGACAGTGGCGTAGCAGCCGCCCCCACGATGCGGGGAAGCCCCCGAGACATTAGTCTCTAAGCTCCTGAAATTTTATACAGTGTCGGTTATTTTTTTTTAAAGACAAAGTGCACGTCAACAATGACAAAATTTGAACTCGAAATTCACTGATGTGGGCACTTAATAGACCCTCTATGTTTTGCTTGTCGGTGAACGCCGCTCGGGATCAAGTGATGATAAAGTTTGCTGACTGCACAAAATTTAACAGTCCTAAGCAACTAGCAGGTATATATTTTTAACAATACTGCCTACGTTGTTAGGTTAGGAGGGCAGGTTTAAGGCTCTTAGGCCTTAGCAGTCAATTTTCGC
Organism: Lepisma saccharinum; assembly: GCF_977018435.1. Classification (NCBI taxonomy): domain Eukaryota; kingdom Metazoa; phylum Arthropoda; class Insecta; order Zygentoma; family Lepismatidae; genus Lepisma; species Lepisma saccharinum. The sequence continues at coordinate 99,202,899 of NC_139234.1, forward strand.
GACGTGTGCACGTTGCATTACATTATCTTCTTCCATCTCTCTTATCACTACTGTTTGCCTATTATTTGACATTCTGATATTGTGTTCGGTTTTCTTAGAGATTTTCTTTCAATCCTCGATTTTTATTGCATACAGCAATGTGCATAATATTCACAATGATGGAAAACTTGCTTACTGCTGCATTTGCAAACTGGAAGTAAAAAATGCAAATAATTGTATCCTGCTATAATCTAATTTTGTGTTGAGTAGTGTAATTGATGATATTATTGGCGCGATAAATGATGATTCCCCTCAAGCAGATTTGGCTACACTTAAAACTTGCTCAACATGACCGTATGAGCTTTTTGCTCAAGTGTGGAACTCTGTCTTATCCAAGATTTTTGTAAAAATGCCCTCGGGAAGTTCCTGTGAAATGATGAGCCCCCTCAGATTGATTTGTCCTCACTTACACAAGGCGCTTCTGTCAGATTGTTGTCCATAAGCTTGTTAAAAATATGCCAATCTTGATATTTTTTTTGGATACATTTAAAACTAAGCCAAGATGCTCAACAAACCCCCCCCCACACACACACACCCACACCCACACACACACACACACACAAACACACACACACACACACATATTTACTTCCGGTTTAAGTTCAATTGGGCACCAGGCTCAACTTGCATATCTAGTACTAAAACAATGTAATTCTTCAAGAATTGCTCTGTGACTCTCTCATTTCTTACATCATAAACATATGATTTTTCACCTATGAGAATAACACTACATATGGTGTCATCAGGGAGTGTATCGTAGAATTCACAGATAATTTTAATGTTTGTCCTGTCATTAACCACAACTTGTTTTCTTTTTGAAGTGTTGATGACAAACATGGGTCTCTGTGCTTTGAATTCATCTGGTGTGTAATACATGTCAGTATTGCCAGTAGTGACCCTTTTGTATGCTGTAAATGCTTCATATAATTTAAGGAAATCATCCTTGGACATGTCTAAATTATAATTTTCTCTAGGGAATACCTCATTTCTGCCATTTTTAAGATATATGTTCTTGATGTTGCAGCTATCAAATTGACTTGAATTTTTTTCCTGATTGTTGTGTCTTCCAGTCTGAAACAGCACCACCACAAAATCCGGCATGTCATATTGTATACTGGAGAATGAATTTGTAGCATCAAACTCATAATACGTAACAGCGGCAGGCTTCTGTACACATTGATATGTATAAAATTGTAAAGGAATCTGTGGATTTTTTATTATATCTGCTTTGTATTTAAGAGCATAATTGGCTTCATATTCTTAGCTGCATAGTCTGAATAAGGCACTTGCCCTCATCAGGTAGGGTATTAGGCAGAGCTTCCCCTGTAGAGTTTAATGTGCTGTACCTCATCAAAGCATTATTATCATTGGCAGCTCTTCTAAATGTAATTCTTAAACCACCCTTCCACATAATATCTTTGTAATCTGAGAAGAATCCTGGCAACAGGCGCATAGGGAACAGCACTGTGTGGCTCTTAGATATAATTTTATCACCAGCCTCAAATCCACCTATTTTGTAGTAAGAAGCCTCGGTCTTGGATAATTTTAGTGTGGAAAAAACTGTGGAGGTAATGCCGGGATAATCTACTCTGTTTATAACAACACCATGTTTTCTGATCTCAATTTCAGAGAACAGATGTGGCACAAAATTATCTACCAATCTTTTATTTGAATTTGCTGGATAATCTGTACCATCGAGCTTTACAACATCAAATTTGATGTATAGATCTGCTCTGTGGGGGTGTATAAAGCCATCCCCTACATCAAGATCAACCTCAATCTCTGTGTTGGCTTGATTTAAATTTGCAAATGTCCTCCTGTTTGGGGGGAATGATTGTAGCTCATAACTCTCAATATTTTCCATTTTTTGTATGTATTTTTATTTAAATATTAATTTCTATGATTGCAGTTGTTGTATCTCCAGCAAAATCAACTAATTCTTATTTTTCATTAGTGACCATCAACTCAATGTAATCTATTCTATTATGGCACACCGGAAAATATAATGTTGGGGATCGAGTGTACATGATTGGCTCCATAAATTCAGAGTTAGGTTTGAATGTTGCAATGATGCCAGTTTGTTTGTGAGTGCCTATGCCATTTGATTTGGTGATCATACCCTCGGCCACATTACAGTGAATATTTAGAGTCTCTATGGCTAAGAATTTAGGTATATTAATAGCAGTGTGTTTGATGGCCGCTTCAAGTTTTGTGTTGTTCTCAAAGCTTAACAGCTCTCCTATAGTACCCAGATCCACTGTTTCTGTAGCAGATACAATCTCTACTCTGTGAGTGACAGAATTTTGAGTTAATACTATACCTCTGGGTAATTGAGAATTTAGAGTGGACAGATTATATTGTCCTGGAGTGATGACAATTTTTTGATCCCCTACTGCAATTGTGTTGTTGTGGTGTGTAATATTAGGGATCAAGAACATGCCATAAAATTCTCTGAGAGCTATTGTTTTGGGATACACTATATCATCATGTAATCTGAGTTTCAATATTGAATTCTGGCTGGTGAGATGGAATACCCCCATGATAGCCTGGAATGTGTAGTTCAAATGGCAACTTGTTTATAATGTCATTAACCAACCCCCGACCCTCAGAAATATTCCAAAATTTAGGTGGTAGAGTATTAATAATTTTTATAAGATATCCAATCCCCTTAGTGTCATTCACTATAAAATTAGACAATTTTGTGCTTATCATGTCCATAATTCCAACCTTTTCATTGTAAAAATTGTGGTTGCCAGCATTTTCCTACTCAGCTATCACCAATAACCTATCTACAAGTTTCCTGACATCATCAAACCACACAAATTCTTTAGGCAGGGTGTTGTATTGTTTGATTCCACTGCCTGTCTTGATCTGTGACCATATGGGCTTGATTAAATTGTTGTATTTTGCTCCACTGCTAGACTTGACTCGTTTTTGTGTGGGATCATTGTTCTGGTATAGAGCATCTGATTTTATTAATATTTCTTTGTAATGCTCATAATCTTGATCTGTATAGCTGCCAGGTCTCTTCCTAGTCATCAGTTCCCACAATCCAGGTGTTCCAGGGTATTTAACAAAAGCACCTCTTTCTCCAAGATGAGATTCTGAATATACAATTATATCATCTTCCATAAATGTTAGTCTGAAATTGCCAATTCTATGTATGATGCTACCATCACGCTCTGTGTCAGCATATAAGCCAAAAACCTCATCTTTGTTGTCTTTAGGTGTGCTTAAATATTTTTGAGCAAGAAGACCAAATTCAGTAGGGTCCTGAGTAGCTTCAATTCTTCGAGGAGCAATAGGACTAGGTGTATGAATACTGGAAAGTGGGGTGAATGGATAATCGAATATGTTCCTTGCAGCTACAGGTACAAGCTCTGTGATCAAATTTTGATTTTGCTCTGTAACAGTTTTTATATTTTTACCTAATTCACTAATAGCATCAATAATAGGCTGTTCTGTTTGTTTGTGTTGTTCATAAATTCCTCGGTTCTCTGATTTCCATCCCTTAAACCTTTTTACAAGATAATCTCTTAATTTAAGATCATCAATAACTGACCTTTTCATGGTTATTTATATATGTTTCAATGTCTAGAAAATTGTTGATTTTATTTCTGTATTTGCCACTATTGGGTTTCCTTGTCATATCAATTGTGACAAACCCATAACTGTCCTGATTCCAGCACCTACTGCAAACCTTGGAAAAATCATTGTAGCTCAAGTCCCCACCTACATATTCATCATGTATGTGTTTGAGGTTGGTATGATCTTGATGAAACACACATATAAAATTGCTGTTGTCTCGGATCAGCTGCTTCGGAATTTTAGAAAAAGTCTGTGCCAGGTAGAAACAATCTATGTTTTTGTGTCGGCCCTGTGTAAAAAAATTTCTAACCTTGTTTAGATTATAAGTATAATGTCATCAAACACAAAAACAGAGTTATCGAGACATTCATGGAGTGGCTTAACATCTGATTCAAAAGTGGCAATATCCAGTCCATCATACAGCTTCATCAGCTGCTGATATTTTAATTGTTCCAAGCTCTTAGAGAAGACATACAAGTGCCTGTTTTTCCAGTCTAACCAGTTGGGTGCCAATAAAAAATTATCAATCATTAGTGTAGTTTTACCACAAGCTGACGGCCCAACAATAAGACATCTAATATTATCAGGCAGCAACTTGCCATTTCTCTTAATCTGCTGTTCAGGTTCTGGCAGCCTCTTTATAACATCCCAGGTGTTCATATTATTATTTTGTCTGCATCGATCCAGCTGTGTTCTGGAAGTCCTAGCCATTTGACAAATAACTTGTTGCCTTTTCTGCGGATGATTTTTTCTATGAGATATGTGTCAGGCTGTTTAGTTTTGCTGAGTTCTTCATAGAACCGGCCTTTGAGAATTTCTCCTCGGTGGTCTTTTATTATGCATGTGTTAAGGGTCCCAGGTTTAACTTGAACCACTGTAAATAATTCAGTGCTCCAGTTTCTTGTAAAGCCTCTTTTGAATAAGTGCTTATATTTGCTGATTCTTACTTGATCACCCACCTTGTATTTGGCTTTTCTTGTTGTTGGCTGGTATCTAGGATAATAAACAGTCCTGATCAATTTTTGCTCATCAGATGAAGTTACTTCAGAGGGTTTCATGTTGATTGTGGAATGGACCGAGTTGTTATATTTATGTAGAAGTTCTGGAAGAAAATTAAGCCATTTATAATTACCTTGAAGTGTAAATTGTTTATACATAAGATTTTTTAGGGTTTTGTTGAATCTCTCTACAATTGAGGCCTTGAGATCACTGTAACTCGAATAATGTTGTATTGAATGCCTTTTAATAAATTGTTGGAACACAGAATTATAAAATTCTTTGCCATTATCTGTTTGCAAATAGCGCGGTGATCTTCCACTCTGATTGATGATTGTCCTGAAGGCTTCTGTAACACGTTTTCCAGTCTTGGATTTGAGTGGCACAGCCCAGGCAAATTTTGACAATGTGTCTATTACAGTAAGTAGATACTTGTAGCCCTTGTTGATTTTGTCTAAGTTTTTCAGCTGTCCACTTGCCATTTCAATCAAGTCGCTCTGCCATAAATCATCTATGCCTTTTGTGACTACTGGCAGTCTCTTATAATTATGTCTGGCTTGTCTGTGTAATTCATCAACAATAATTTGTCTAGACATAATATGAAAACAAGAATATTGCAACTATGAGGTGTTCAGCAGCTGATACTACAGGATTTTCAAAATATAATTTGTCTCCTATTTGTTTATGAAATTCCAGAGAGCCATCATCTTCAGCATAAGATGTTTCTAATGTATTGGGATCTGTAAAATCCTCTAACTCTACACTGGTGATTTTTTGTTTGTTGTCAGCATTTGTTATTGATAAGGTGGGGTAGTGGTGTGCCTGTGGTTGAAGCCAATATTTGATCTTGATTGGTCTCAATGTGCCCCCAACACAAAATTGGTAATTAAATTGTGCAGGGGATAGCATATATATTTTACCACCTGGTGTAAATGGTGAATCATATTCTTTGTTGGTGATGCTGTACAATTCAAGAATTACTGTATGTTTTGGATTCTCGATTATGCCTGTTATTTCTTTTTCTGCTGTAAGCAATCTGCTTGTTACAGATTCAAGGTGCTCATTGATGGTCCTAACAACATCATCATGGCCTGGCTTGATTTTTATGTCCACAACAAGTTTCTTGTATTGTTGTACAATCTCTTGAAGCTGGGTGGCAAAAACAGACAGAGCATTTGCTTGATTGGATTCCATGGTCCCTAGCTGTTGCTTGATATTAGCTACAATTTGTTGCAAATTTTCAATAACTGCCAATTTTGAATTTTGAGCAGTAAGATCATGGACCTGTCTTCTGATATCCTCAAACAGGGCATGCAGTTCATTAATATGTTGATTGGTTGGTAGAGTGGCCACTCTCTGAGTGAGTTGTTTGATCTCTGTTTGGATATTCTTGATATCTTCTGATTTCAATATGCGATTCATAGCTCTCTTAATATTTTTAAGTTCCTGTGATGTAGGCAGATTTGATACAGTATTCTGCAAAGATTCAAGTGCCAATTTCACATAATTTAATTCAGAATCATCAACCACACCACGCATAGCATCTTGAAGCACGGCTATATCTGCCTGAGTGGGTGTTGATTGTTGTAAAATTTCAAGCTTTGTTTGGATATCATGGATCAAATGATGAAAATGAGATAGCTCAGATTCAGTGTTGAGGTTTCCAAGTTTTGTGATCTGTTGCTGGACACTGACAAGGGTATCTACAATACCAGGCAAGCGGGATTCTAGAGATTCTTGTACATTTGTCAAATCACTTTGCACTGCTGCTATTGTACCCTCAAGATGGGTTATGGTACTTTGAATTTTTCCAAAATCTTCATATGTTTCAAGTTGCAGCTTAATGTTGGCAACACTCCGAGTTATTGCACTCAAAGCATCAGAAGATGGCAAGTTGTTCATAAAATTTTCAAGTGTCTCAATTTTTTCTTTAACCTCGGCTATGGCTTTGTTTAGAGGGCCCAGATTAGGTATCTGAAGTGATTGAATCTGTTCCTTTAGAGTGGAAATCACTAGATCAAAATCTTCCTGTGATTTTATGCTTTTGACAATTGTTTGGAGCTGTGTCTGGACATTATTTATCTGCTCTTCCAATTGTTGTTTCAATTGCTCAGAGTTGGTGGCCTGGGTCTTAAATTTGGCTTTAAGAGCTGCTACAGTCTCTTCTAAACTTTGAAATTTATATAATGTGGCCAAGTCTGTATATTTTTGAAGCAGCAATTTGAGTTCAGAATCAATTTTAAGAAGAGGGTCCATGCATTGTGATTGCAAATTTGTAATTTCTAGTTGAAGACTGGCATTGAGTGTGGTTTGTAAAGCTTGTAAATCACTTCTTAATTTCTTGACTCTGACATCAACCATCAGAATCTCATCACTGTGATCTTCATGTCTTGTATGGCCAAATATATCATTAGGCATTTTGTTTTAGTGGTTATTTATTATTGAATATCTGATTCTTAATTCTACAAAAAAGGTATAAGCTTGTCATAAAATCCCGGGACCTCAATATATAAGCAGTCACCAACAGAAACAGTATATACAGTGCCAGAAACCATGTTTGAGTGCTTTATTCTATAAAGATTTCTCCCTATTGAAATCTTGACATCACCCTCAGGGGTTGTAATAAATTGCAATTGACCACCTACAGGTAATTGGTAATGATTTAAATTATTGTTAAATATGTACAATGTTTTACCTGTTTCATCATCAACATCTGTAAGTATGCTGTTCAGATGAATAATTAACAAAGCACTTAGTTTAGATATTTTATCAGAAGAGGGTTGTGGTGTTGGCAGGTCCATAATAGCCTGTTTTTTGAACCCAAATAAGTTCATAGGCATGTTTATTTATTTCAAATCATGCTCTGTAATTGGGCATTGTTTTCCACTTTTCAAATCACAATGACCCTATGGTAGAGTATGTATGCCACATGATAAAATGCATCTCTTATCATCATGTGGGTCCAGAGCCACATTTCTTACAATATTTGTAGTCAACAAGTGATCCTCACTCTGAATTATGTTTTCCGATGTTCTGATTAAACTCTGGGTTTTGAGACAATTTTTGTAATCTTCAAATTGGAGCTCTTTTTCCACAGTCACTCTGCCAATACCCTTGGCCTTTTTGGCAACAACACCACTACATGTTTCAAAACTGTACATCTTGGCCCTTAACCCAGCAAATGCCACAATAACATCACCAAGTGTCTCATCTTTTAACTTGCCAGGCACCTTTTTGTTGTGGTGTTTAATTTTTGAATGTTCTGTGGTATCAAAATATTTAAACAATTCAGGCTGTGCTATATCTTGATAAACATCTTCTGTTTGAATATCAAGAGCAAAACTATCTGTGTCCATGTACATCAGTTTTACACGATCCTTATAAAAAGGCTTCAACACATTATAAAACAATTTTAACATGTGTAATTTGGCCAATTCCAATATCACAGCCCCTACATAAATAGGCTTATCAAATTTAATCTTTGTTTTTTTCATGTTGAAAAGTGCCATATTTTCATCATAAATTCTTCTGTAATTGAAGTTGGGCTTTGCTATCAATTTTTTGCTCCGGCTGGGGTCAGTAATTATTTTAACATCAATATGTTTTCTGACATTTTCTATTGTTTTGCCATACACACAATTGACCATCAATTTAAACAAGGTCTTATCAAATTGGCTCATTGCAGATGTTCGAAGCTCTGTGTTTGTATCAATATATGGCTTCAACCATCTTGAGTGCCTGAACCTCAAAACTTTTCCGACTTTGGTCACTTGAACACCATGATTCATCAGGAACTGGAGGTTTTTGTAATATATGACATAATCCTGTTTCGGCTCTAGATTCATCATCAATTTCTTCTGTTTAGAGCCAGGTGAGCACTCAACTCAGGAATTGGGGGCATATCAGAAAATGTGTTGTGTAAATTATCTGGAATTGTCAGATCAACTTCTAAGAACAGGTCATAGTTACTGTCATCAAAATCCATAAGATCTTCAATATTGAAATCTTCAACCAACTCAAGCCCTGCATATGGCAGTTTATCCATCATAGCAAAACCATAGAGGCTGTTGGCATCTACATACAGTATATAATTTGATGGCAGTGCTGGATCATAATCAGGAATATATTTGTTATTTGCTCTGGCATATCTCTGAGAACATTGCACCATGCCTCCTCTTATACATTGCTCCATAAACAGATACATATCTTGATCTTGGATTAGATCCAATTGCCATTTAGTGTTTAAAAACATTGCAGACCATGCTAGGCCCGGGGCACTGTAAAAATACATTGGATCTAACTTATAATTTTGCATGGAAGATTTTCTGAATGCCTGCAGTATATCAGCTAAGAGGGTCACATCAAGTTTTAAATATGCCTTGTGATAATCACCAAATGACTTGCATTTTAAATTGTTCCACATCAATTGGGCATGGTGATAATCATCATCAGTGATTCCAGATCCTCTGATTTTGCTGTAAAACTCTTGTTGTGGTGGCAGAGCACACTCATCAAATTTAGAAAAATCTGTAACATAATCATATGGAGATACACCCTTCCGCCTAATTAATTTCAGGTCCTGATTTGGAAACAAAGCACATGTGATCTTGAATTGATCATCAGATAATTGATTTGCCAGTGTAGCCAGGCTAGCAGACAGAATTCTGTATGAATCAAGAAATCTTAAGTGAATAGGAACTCCATTAACTTTAATTATTTTGGTAATGGCAATATATATCTCATTATTTTCAGCTAAAATATTTAAATTCTCTTGTCAAACCCCTCGTACCTGATCAAATGATGGAAATCATAATTGGATGCACCATGGCAAAATATAGGGACAAATTGTGGTCTCTGGATCTTAATATTACAGCTATTACACAGGGCCATTAAGAATTTACCATCTGTATGAGAATGGTGTTTCACCTTGATATTTGTATCTGAAAATTCAGAATCACATACCGGACATTTTTCTGCATTGTTGAAATCTTCAATCTCATCCTCTGTTAGAGGCAACATGGGTTTTGATTTTAATAAGACATTAGATGCTATGTCATGGCACTCATTTTCTATTCTATGTGCAAATTCTTTGATGGCATCTGGTCCCATGTATAAATATTCTTTACTAACAACACCATCCTGTACAATCACATAATAAAAACTAGAAGGTTCATGTAACTGGTATGGTGTAATTGAGGATTCATCAGGATCTGGGCTGCAGAATGCAAGGGGTTTAAGGTTTGATTCAAAATCACAGACTATATATGCTGGGTGTTCCAACAAGGCTTCAAACTTTTTGAATTTGGCATTTTCACTTGGGTTAGGCATAAGCATATGAACAGGTTTATGATTCCCACAGTATTTCAGATGCTCAATTAACTTGTTTTTAGCAAATTCTGCATTCTTTTCACAAACACCATTCACCATTTTTCTACCATCAAATACAGTTAAACATTTTCTACACAACTTGAATGTTCTATTAAATTTGTCTAGTTGTGTTCTGACTAAAGCTTCAAGATTATGTATCAGAGTGTAATGATATGTGCCATCCTTTTCAATTAAGAGCAGATCAATCGGAACAGCAGAATCATCATCAAGTGTACTGATTCTGAGAGGTGCTATCAAGCAATTGCCACGGCCAGTAGAACAAATAAATACATTAATAGATAATTGTTTACCATTAATATCCCTGGCCTTTTTTTCAAATTGATCAATATTCTGAACAGACGTTGGATATTCTAAACCCTACATTGCTTCATCAAAATCATTTTCATGCTGTTTATAATAACTTATTCTCTTTGGATTATCTGAAACTGGATACAAAGCAGCTAAAATACACCACAGAAAGCATTTCTGATCATTATTTTCTATGTTAAGCACAGCTTTTTTGTTTTTAATATTAGCAGGTAAAGGCACATATGTGGAACCTTGTAATGGGCTGAATTCAGAAATATTAACATAGAGCTTGTGTGGAGATCCGCATAGGCTCCATCCTGACTCTTTTCCTGACTCTAATATTCAATTGATCTATCAAACTGCTTATTATTTTGTCTGAATTTGTATTTGAATAAACAGGTACAGTTTCTGTTATGAGGGGCTGTGTAAATTTTGTGCCATTTGGCTTCTTATATTGTGTAAACAATTTGAGGGACAGCTTATAAGAGCCATTTTGTGCATTTAGAATTGCCTGCACATCAGAATTTATACTGTTCAAAAAATTCTTAATGTCACATTTTGGCTCTGATACAAACCGGTGATCCCTAAGTTGGCCATTAACACTGCTATGGATGGGTTCATAGCGTGGCTGCTTTGCTGCTCTAGCATTAACAGGTGCTTCATGCTTCCTTTTCAGACCAGATGTAGATGGTTGAGGGGGCAATATTGATGACTGTGCAGAGCAAGTACCTTTATGTTTACATGTGAAGTATTCCATGCTATATTTTCTATGGCATTTAGGGCATATTTTTGTGGGAGTTCTGCATTTGTCTGGATTACAATTCCTTTGGTGCCTGGCCCAATTGGGGCTGGTTATATTCTTATTGCATTGATTACAATATTTTTGATTTGGCATTTTTGTTGTTGTTTATTATATAAGATTTCCTGGGGTCCAAATCAAAACTTTATAATTAATAAAAAAATATCAATTGGGTTCAGTAGTGTGATTTGTGTTTGTGTGTGTGTGTGTGTGTTAATATTTTTGGCTTTGGTATTTATATAAAATTTCTTGGGGTTCAAATCAAAACTCTATACTTAATAAACCTATGACAGGTTGTAAAGCTGATAGCCTACATGCACAAAAGCAAAATAAGTACAGAATCACTGCCCTAGCACAAATGCATGTCTACACAGGCATGTCCTAGAAAAACAATGACCTAATACCATGTGTCATGTATTACAAACTGGGGCAGATATAAACCTGACTCCAAATATGAGTGAATTACAACAAACAAGCAAGATGTGTCAAAAATCAGACCTGTATGAGGAGCAATGCAACAACACATCTGTACTCCTCAGCCACTCTCACAATACTGGCTGATATGCAATGCAAAATCTCTTTATATAGCCTAAGCACGGACCGCATTGAAAACATCTGGGTGTGGGTGGGTGGGTGTGGGTGGGTGTGGGTGGGTGTGTGTGTATGTACGTGTATGTGTGTGTGTGTGTGTGTGGGTGTGTGTGTGTATGTGTGTGTGTGTGTGTGTGTGTGTGTGAGTACGCAGATATATTCTTGTGGGAACCAGCGTATGTTTAAACACCTTTCTTAATGGGACCAAAAAATTGTTGGGACTTTTTGCCGGTCCCAACAAAGAAAAGACCATTGCGAGACTCCTGAGACCCCTTTCGACATGTACGCGAAGTATTTCGAAGGTACCAAAAAGTCGCTATTTGTTCGATTTGTGTGTTAACGTGTGTGTTAAACTCTTCTAGATCTGGAAGCTTCACGTCTGTGTAAAAGTGTGGTGTTTAATCGCATCTCTTGGGACCAGGAAGTGTGGGTGTTTAAAATCTTGGATCTATTTCGCATGTATTGGTACCGAACATCCCAGGGGGTTGAGGGGCGGGGAAAGGTACGTTCAAATGCCGTCGTGGTTCCCCTCTCGCCTGGCCGACTTGTTGCTTCCGAGCTGTCAATGTTGCCAACTTAAAACTTTGGAACCAGATCGGTTTTTCTATTATCTTCTAACCCTCCAAGTGTAATTGTAATTGATTTTTTTTAATTTTGCTTCGCTTTTTGTACCACTGTTGGCTAATTTGCGAAGATGGGGATGAGTGATGATATCATGAAATTGATGAATCGACTCCCACAACATCCATGCCCAGACCGGGATTCGAACTCGGGACCCTGGTGTCGTAGCGCGATGTGTTAACCACTCCACCACGGGGGTCGGCTTTAATCCTGTAATGAAACAAAATGCTACAATAGAATTTATTCCTCCAAATGTGACCCTTCTATATGTGCCTATAACAAATTATTAGTTGGGTTTTACTATAATATTGGTAAACAGAAATCCATTTGTAAAGCTCATTTTCTTCCATTACCAGGAAACGATGTTATCAGTAGAAACTCGTTACTTGTCTCCTTTCGGCCATGATGAGGATAAGAATGGAGATTTCTGACCAAGGCGACAAGCGATCCGGCAGAAGGGAGGGGGTGTTCACATCGAAGTGACAAGTGACACGATACCTCTGTCTACAAGCAAGCATTTTTCTCAAATGCTCTAACAGACCAAGGCGACACGCTGCATGACATCCATGACTTTCAGAAGCGGAAGCCGAGAAGCGAGAAGCGACACGTTTCGAAACGAAGAACCAAGTCTCGCCTGTTACTTCCGTTTGTCAATATCCTGAATTGGGTCGCCTAGGTCTGGTGTTCGGGCTTTAACAGTGAATGCTTACTTGAAGACTGAAGTGGCTTGTCTTTCTTTTCGCTTGTCACTTCGGTATGAACTTCAGTGTCATTTGCAGTCGTCGTTTGCTACTTGTTGCCTGTCGTTTCGGTTTAAAATCTCTCTGCAAGAAAGCATTCAATGCGTAGGCATGACCACCAGACCGAAGCAACACGATAACATCCCCAGTGCGTGAAACATGCAAGTGGCACGTGTAGTTTGTCATATCACATTTGTTAGAAAGTTGTATTTATTTAAGAATTTTTGTTTCCAAAGCCATTTATCGCTTCGGTACGAAAGTTCCATTGGGACGAAGCGACGAGCAACGAGGGGTTTCTCACTGAAGTAACACTACCCGTGCAGCATAAAAATATAAGCATATATTATTGAGTGTTTGTTTCCAAGTGACCGTGTCGCTTCTCGCTTCGGTCTGGAAGCATCCCAAGACTCGTAAGGTATTCGAACATAGGATCCCTATACGTAGAACACGAAGACAAACGTTTATACTTCTCAAAGTTAACGGCTTGATTGCAATCCTTAACTGCATTTAATTTCAATGCAGTTCTTTTTTTAACACTCGTGTTTGGCAACACTGATAAGTGAAGCGAAGTTTTCACTCTCGCCTCTGCAGCCGCGCCGAAACCGTGGACAGAGAGCTGTGGATGTCTCTTTGCGACGTTGCATGCTACACGTATTTGACGTCTTCTGTACTCGCCCGCTCTGTTTAACGTGCGACTAGACGAGAGGGGAAAGTCTTCACCCGACAACGTCGCAGGGGCAAAACAATCGCTTCTCTGCTTGGAGTAAGTTGACCGCGCATTTTCCCCCTGTGTCTGGTATCACGGTATCTTACGTTTGATCTCTCCATTGCGTTATTTTCACAAAGTAGGAACTGTGTCCTGCTCGCCACTTCGGTTTGCGTGTGTTTCTTCAAAGTTCAAATGTAAAAAGATAACATACAAATGCTTACGCAGAGATATTCGCATTATTATATGCGTATAATGCATTTGCTTATACATAATTGATTGATTGATTTGGTGTTTTAAGTCCACTTTATGCACAATAAGGCTAATCGGGACTGGACCTACAGTTTAAAGTGGGATCCGAACCACTGTGAGCTTCCACCGGTTATCGAACCCGGGATCTTTTGATTAGAAGGCAACAACGCTAACACTGCGCCATCTTATGCATAAAACAACCGAGAGAACAATGACATGTACATTTGATAATGTTCCCCACCAGAAAACTTTGAGGGAAAAAGCTCGAGTTGAAGACATCGATTTAATTTTTTATATAATGCCTGGAAACAACATATTTGCTTTCTATGACCTTAACGAAATTATTAAATCCACTGTAGTAAAGATTACTCTCTAGATGGCAAAATAAAATGTAAACGACATAAATACTCTTCCCGTTTCTAAACCTGATAATTTATAGCCGTGTATTTGATTGCATTTTATAATTAATAATGCAATGAAGTAAATGGTCACACAGTATTCAGGTTTAGTGAAAGATAGCGTATTCCTTCCCTCAGTGTGGTCTTTATATAACAATATTTACAAAGTTACAGAAGCAAATGTACTTGAAGGGACAGCGAAGATTTGATGCCATCAAAATATATGTGGCGACTGCTACAAAAGGTAAAGTTCTCCCCTGTGTATGGCAGTCTGCCGTGACACCATTCGAGCAAATGATATGGCTCCACACATTCTCGATCTCTGCCGTAGTGAAGGATACATGAATGATCAACACCACGCTCTGATGTAATCTAGGGGTCGCGGGTTCGACACGCGGTGGAGGAACATGGCATGGTGTTCCCTTGACGGTGCCGTTCATCAATTTCATCATATTATTACTCATCCTCGTCGTTTGGATTAGCCAAAAATGAAAAAAGCGACGCTAAAAATCATCTAATCAAATGTATTCATTACTTACCTTCCAGCCTCCATGAAGAAGTGGCTACGAAGCCAGAAGCCCTACTTTTGAATCCTGGCTGAGGAATGAATATATCATCGTGTTCATTCGGATTCCACCATTAATGATCATTAACGATTAACCTACGACGTAGAAAAACGCTAAAAATTAACGTAAATATACGTCGCATTCTTCAGTCGCTTCATTAATGTGGATCATTTCACTATCCTAGGGGGAAAATGTTAGTTTAGCAACGTAAAGAATATTCACTTTCGAGGCAATCCAAAGCATTGAGAGGCAAAGGTGTAGCAAGGGGTGGAAGAAGTGCGCGACCGCACGGGACTTCGCGCTTAAAGGAACTTGATACGAAAAATGTTATAAATAGAAGTGGGGGGGGGGGCATGGAAAATGCTATTTTTTTGTGGGCAGTAATATTAAAACATTCTGTATTTATCTGGTTTTAAATTCTAGTTAAACGTTATAATTTGAATGAATACGTCCAATCAGAGGCATAACATACAGGCAGGCAGGTCTTAAGTCTAAGGGGCACGAAAGAAGTGAAAAATGATCGTCGTATTTCTCATGTGAAACGGTTAGGAAAAATTTACGATAACTTGCTTAGACATTTTTACACATTTATTCTTTCATTGAATAGAACGTCCTTTGTCTTGTATTCTCTTCATTCTCTTGACCTTGTACTCCCTATTTTAGTAAGTTAACAACAAACACCTCTAACTGGCACGAAGCAAGCGCGAGACATTTAAACGCTTGCGTTGTTTTATTCCTTCCTAGAACAGGCCCGTACCCAGAATTTGTTTGAGGAGGTTGGAGACAGATCCGAAAATGTGGAACAAAATAGAACATCCGAAATGCTATTGGGTTTGTTGAGTTAGGTTATTTTACGTCGATTTTCTGACACTTTTGGCTGATCGCGATGATGAGGATGAGTGATGATATGATGAAAATTGATCAAGGAACACTCACAAAGAACGTCCATGCCCAATCCTGGATTCGAACCCGGAACCCACAGCATCGTAGCGCGTTGTGCTAACCACTCCGTCCAGGTGGTCGACCCTGGTCGGCGAAATGCTGTTGGGATTACTGGATGTGACCACCAATGTGTCGGTAGTATTATTGTGCGAGCTAGTGCTAGCTCATAGATATAGTGCTAAGCGTACACCCAACGGTAAAAGCAATATGTCCATCTCCACCGTATTTTCATTCAGTCTGTTTTCCACAGTGTCATGATAATGGGTTGAAATAGAAACGCAGTCAACATAAGCTTCGCATCAAAATAAACAATGGCCCCTTAGAAGAACACAGGATGTAGAGTAATGAGAGAATTAAAATGGTGGTGAACAATTTGCCTACTATTATCTTTCCTAATTGTAGAATTGTAGAGTTGCAATGTTAAGGTCCAAAGTATCGGGAAGAAATCATTATTAATTATTAATAATTAGCAATCATTATTAAAATGAAGAACATGTCTAAATGGGGGTTAACGCCCTCCAAAATAAAACCTCGAAACATTTAGTCAAATTACGACTTGAGTTTGAAAGAAATTGGGACAGGGATTTGAAAGAATAGACTGTCCCGACTAAATTGGAATGTCTTGTAAACACGCATCAATGATTATAAAACAAAAATTACAAGGACAGTTTACTTCCCCTTGGCAGATAAGGTTTAGCACAGTTCTGGCGCAAAACTGAAAAAAGGGGGGAGCGACTGCTCTTCCCCACTTCCCTTTAATTTCCGCCATTGGATGGGGGGCCTCGCATTCTAATCTCACCCAGGGCTTCGCTATATGTTGCTACGCCACTGTTGAGAGAGGATTACTAAATTCAAAAATCCATCTTTCGAAGTTTTTCAATGAAGTTCAAATGCTGTGGAAGAATAAAGCTTTGAATTCAAAGCGTTTTGAAGGAAAACTAAAGTAAATTTTGCTTTTAATTCTAATGATTTTAATACAAAATAATACCGTAAACTATGTATACATGTGTAGAATTAGCAAATTAGAATTCAGATCGACAAGTTACTGTTCCTGGATATTAAGGTAAAGAAATAATGGGTTGTTGCAAGTCTGATTTGTGAACAGATACACTAATCAGGACTGAATGGGATCCGAACCAATATGTGTCTCTACTGTCTCTACTGGACCCCTTGATTGCAAAGCTTGATTGGAAATTGAGGCGTTCTTAGTCCAGCATTAATATATGTATAGAAAAATTTCAACACTGGGAAATATACAATATTGCAGGATTTAAAAAAAGAAGTATAAAATCACTGTAAAATTTAAGAGCGAAAAGGAGTTACGAATAATATATATCCCTTATTTTGTTAATGTTTTGGGCCTAAAAGCTTAGAAGTATCAGTTAATTTGATCTGAGGTTTTATTATAAATCCACTTTATGTACAAATAAATTAGTCATGGTGGACCTAGAGTTTAATGTTGAATTATAACACTACGTGCCTCGATCGAACACAGGACCCCTTGCTTACAAGGCACCGAGATTTCCATCATCGGGGTGGCCCTACAGACAGACTGTCTGGCTACCTTAGGTGAGACCATGGACGAAAGTGCGCATCCGTCAACTGGAAGTGTTCATTGGCAAAATAGGAGCACTTTGTTCATGAAGCGGGTTTCGTGAAAATCGTCAGCTATTGAAAAAACAACGAAGTTTCAGACATAGTAACATCGCCGCCAAAATACGTATAGATGTTTACGAATTATGTAAGGGTACAGAATGAAAATAAATAACCATCCATATACTATATGAGCAAACGGAACATATCAGGAAAGTATTCATTACGTCACATTAGTAGATAAACTTGTTTGTAAACATGGAACTTTATTTTCGGTCATTCAATTTAATTGGTATCCTTATTAAATCGTATAATTAGCACAAATGTACACAGCAGTAATCAGAATAGTATTCAACAGTATTATTATGCAAACTATTATAAATACAGTAAAGAAAATGTAATAACTGAATGGTTTGTGGTTTGTATTATATCAAGGTTGTTTTGTAGAATGTGCAACAGGGACCAATACGTCTTTGTTTTCTTTGTTCCACTTCGAAACGGTTTGTTACGAATTGTAAGAGACATCACAAACACAACACAGAAAGCAGTAATAAACACAGCAAGCGAACCCTACAGAGCGACCACAAGGAAAAAAACCTTGGACGAAAAGTCCCAGCGTAGCTTTCCCTTCTTCCGTTCAGCTCGTGCCATAAGGAAACCTGGTCCACTCTCCCCCTCCCCTCCTCGCAGGAGTACGGTGCACAGGCTTTGCGGGTCGGCGCAGGTTTTTTTTGCTTGTGTTTTACTATAGCAGGCAAGAGCCAAAGGGTGGTGTTCTACCTGCTTCCCCTCTCGCGTTTGGAATCGTACTTTCCAGCTAGTTTCGTTTCCCTTGGCCGGACTGTACCAGTCAAATTATAATTTAGAACTCCAAGTTACTTGGTGACAAAAAAAACTACACTAACACTCACAAAAAATACCTTACTTCACAGAATATAATACTTTAACATAAATTATCATTACCCGCAGACTATATGAGTGTTTCCAAAGATCTGCTGCATATACCCTTTCCCTCATAACAAAGATCAACTAAAAATTAAAAATAAAACGAGCGTTTCTCTATTTGCAGTCCGTCTATGTTTTCGTGTAGCGCGAAAGGTTAAAGTTTTAGTGTTTGAAACCCAGAAAAGCATGTTTTTGCATTTGTCCTTTCTTGCATCACGATAAGATGTAAAAATGCCTCAGCTCGATATAATTCAACTTCAGAGCTCTTCTGCTGCTTGCAGGAGTGGATGTTATCTGCTTCAGTAATCTATACTCCCGTGTTCCACCTGCAAGGCTGCGAGAGTAGTGCTTTCAATTATTTTGACTGGTATGTAATTTTCGCTGCTGGCTGCAAGCAATGTGTAACAAAATTATACCTCATGTGATATAACATGGCGATTATTATTATTATTAAAGATTAATTAGTGAAATAGTTTTCTCTTTCGCTAGAATTAACATAAAGAAGATAGAAAAGAATGAACTATGAATCAACGAAATTAATAACAGCGTTTGCTTTTCTTTGACGATTTAGTTAGGAAACAGACCTGTGATCCAATATTTCGTTATTATATATTATATTATTCTTCTTTAAATCTTGTATCTACAAGGAAAATCAAACAAAGAAACATAAGGACGTCTTATTTGAAATTCTTAACCCCGTAGCGTGAAACGAAAGGTGAGAGGGACTTCGAAATGCAACAGTTACCTTTAGTACTTGGTTCTTGGAGAGAACGTACGTAATTTAGCGAATGGTTTGTCCAATGAATGATTAATAATTGCGACAGACAGGCGGAGCAAGGGGCGAAAATCCCGTGGATAGAACGAAATTACTATTTACATTGGGAACCATCAAACGTGATTTAGTTATCTAACAAGCACTGCATACCCGACCCAAATCTCGACAAATTAAAAGTAAAAGCGAGCAAATGTAAAAATATTATGCAATAGATATTGGTCCATCATTCCCAGCTGAATTGTATCCTTAAACATCTCTCACAAGTGACTTATCGAAAGTTTCATCTGCACATGATTTTGCCAAACACTACCTCTCCAATTCTACCTCCCTCTGCAGAGGTATACCATGTTAGATATCCGGTGGAGGCACATAGTGGTTCGGATGTCATTTTAAAACTATAGGTCCTGTCCCATTTAACCGATGTGTGCAAAAAAGTGAACTTAAAACTATACATTGAAAAACTCCAGAGATATTCCGATCTCCGCACGGACTGCTTAGCACAGAGTTTACGAAGCCAATGGTTACGGTTCGCATCTCCCCCTGGACTTGGGTGTGCTTTGTAAGTGTTCCTGCATCAATTTCCTAATTTCATCCTATCGTCACTCATCCTCATCGTCGCGATTAGCCAAAGTGGTAGAAAAGCGACGCTAAATAACAAAATCAAATCTTTGCAGACACACGCAAACAACATACATAAATAGAAGAAACTGAACAGGAAGGAAATGTTTTGTCATTTCCTTTCACAAGTGTGTTTGTTTTACATTCAAGGGAACTTAAATAATGCTTTGCGATGTTCCAAAAATATGTATATTCGTCACTGACAGTCATTTGGTTTCTCCTCTCCACATCGCTGTTAGCCGAGTACCGCCTTGTTGCCAGTTTCCTTCAGTGCTTCGTTGTCAAAAGCTTCAAAAAAGAAAAAAATATTACATCTCTACTTTCGATGTCTAAGGTTCATGATGATACAAATGCTTACTTAGCATTGAATAAAGGCGACGACCATCTGTTCAAGAATGCTTAACATTTTGACAACGCAAGGAAAGGATTCTATTGTAAAGAGCTGCTTGCGTCACCCACGCTCCGACCGCTCCCTTACTGTTGGACTTATGCACGTTGTGGTTCGGATACCACCTTTAATTATAGGTCAGCACCGATTAGCCCATCTTTGCATAAAGTAGACTTAGAACTCAAGCTAGCGTGATCACAGGTTCCATTACCAAACATTTCGGTTTCTTGAAGGCAATTGGGGAGCTACGTGAAATAGAGGATAAAGATTACAGGGGCAAAGGGATTCGATGTGCTGACCACGTGTCAACTTATAAGAAAGCCACTTAACAGGCCTTTGCTATTCAAGGCCGTTTCGCCACGGAGTTTTTTCATCGTAACTGTTATGGAGATGATTAATTTTATATAAGATTGGCGAGAAAATATTAACAAAACATGCTATTATTGTGTTTCACGCTAATCGGAGGTGAATTCTGTTACTGGGTGATAGATGGGTGTTATGGTATGTCAGCTGTAAAGTTAAGAACAGTGGCGTATTTAGAAGGAGTTTTAGAGCTAGGTAGTCTTATTTTTGCTCAACTTTCCTTAAAATAAAATAAAAATAAAATTTAGAAAAATATGGCATGTTCTAGGAGTGGTAAGAAATATCTGATAACCCCCTTATGATTTGATTTGATTTGATTTGTTGTTTGAAGTCCACTTTATGCACAGTAATTCTAATCGGGACTGGACCTACAGTTTAAAGTGGAATCCGAACCACTTGTGCTTCCACCGGGATTCGAACCCGGGACTCCTTTATAACCCCCTTATGTTCACATCCCTTTACTGCATTTGTGAGTACGGCACTGAAAGCGTGGGGAATACTGCCCGCAAATAAAATGGAGAGGGTTCCTTAAATAACGATAACAGAAGCGGGGTGTAATGCATGGCTTTCCTGCAAGAGCCTAAATGTCAACCTCTCTTCCACGTCCTGGACTCAGGGAGGAGGGGGGGTTGCCATTAGGCTATCCTAGGCTATAACCAAGGGCCAGACAAAAATGAGATGCTGAAGGGGCAGAAGTGAAAACCATGGCAAATTGAAACGTGCCAAATCCTTTTACTTGCTTATTTCGTTACCGAAGGACTATCTAGCAATTAAATAAGTTCTTTCCACATGGCCTATTTTCAAACGTCGCCTAGATCATACAAACAGTATGTACAACTCTATTGTTCGAATATAAGTAATTTTCCCTCGAAGAAAGTAATGTAAACATTTTGAATGCCAACAAATAAGAGTCAATTGGGGGGGGGGATATTGGCAACCAAAATCAACATCATTGTTTGCCGGTTCGCGTGCAGTGTGGCTACCATAATGTAGTGTTGATTCGTTTTCCTTTAGTGCGTGTGCGGTATTTGTGTTGTCTGGCGAAATATATATTGAAAGTGGCTGTTTCAAAGGAAAACGAAGTTTAATGAGTAATTTTTAATCAGATGTATCAATGTTTTGAACTTTACAAGTGTTATTAGTACAGAGCATGATGCAGTTAGTGAAAATTAAGTACCATGAGAACAAATTATTAATAAAAATGTCTACAGTGCCCAAAATAGAGGATAGTCCAAATTCTATATATCCCGCTCTGGATGGGCTACATTTTGCAGACAATCGGTGCTTTCGCGTCTAGACTCAGATTCAGTCTGTTTGTTGCGTACTGCCCATACATTCTTGTTATTGCCATCACATAAATTCCGTCCTAATCTTAACGATTGACCAAAAGAGACAAAAGCGAGAAGTAATATTAGTCGAATTAATCTCTATATAACCGCAGCAAATGGCTGTGTCTTCCTCAAATTGAGGATTCCTCTCGCAGATATCCCATATAACATGAAGGTTAGGGTGACTGATGAAACAGATTGTTGGAACAAAAAGAATTTCATGTCCAGGTTGTCCAGGGTGCGAACCTAGGACACCGAATTTTGTTGCACGCTACGCTAACCATTCAGCCACAGAGCCGTCCTGAAATACTTAGTGCTTGCGGGAATGATTCTCGAGACGGCCACGATATAAGTGGCAAGATGAATAAGACTAGGTTAGGTTAGGTTAGATTAGGTTAGGTTAGGTTAGGTTAGGTTAGGTTAGGTTAGGTTAGGTTAGGTTAGGTTAGGTTAGGTTAGGTTAGGTTAGGTTAGGTTAGGTTAGGTTAGGTTAGGTTAGGTTAGGTTAGGTTAGGTTAGGTTAGGTTAGGTTAGGTTAGGTTAGGTTAGGTTAGGTTAGGTTAGGTTAGGTTAGGTTAGGTTAGGTTAGGTTAGGTTAGGTTAGGTTAGGTTAGGTTAGGTTAGGTTAGGTTAGGTTAGGTTAGGTTAGGTTAGGTTAGGTTAGGTTAGGTTAGGTTAGGTTAGGTTAGGTTAGGTTAGGTTAGGTTAGGTTAGGTTAGGTTAGGTTAGGTTAGGTTAGGTTAGGTTAGGTTAGGTTAGGTTAGGTTAG